>NW_018743906.1:0-600000 GCF_001683475.1 Chenopodium quinoa | reverse complement strand
AATATATCATTTACTAATTATATATATATATATATATATACTTCCTCCGTTTTTATTTTATTGCACCATTAGGACTTTTACACTATTCACTTAATCTTCTTTGACCATCATTTGTGATTTATCCATTCGGAAAAATATAGTTATGCGGGATCTAGTTAGATTCGTCTCAAAATCTTCTTTTCAAATATCAATTTTTTTTATAATTTTTACAAAAGTATAATTGAAGATATTCATAGCTAAAAAAATGCATTGGCAAACGTGAAATCCCTCATGGTGCAATAAAAAAAGAACGGAGGAAGTGTATATATATATATATATATATATATATATATATATATATATATATATATATATTTATATGCCACGATCCAAAGACAAAATTCAAAGAACATTTCACAATAAGCAATGAACATTATGTGACGATAAAAGTATATTGCAATTACAATCAAAAAACATGGAAAATTAAAATAAACTATCAAAAAATCTCATAAAAATCATTATATGATATAATTATGGACATAAGGATAAAGATATAGTTTTAAAAAATAATTGTACATTACAAAGAACTATAAAGTACATCCTGTTTTCTAATAGAGAACATTATTAAATCACATATAGAACATCACAAAAAATTTATGTATACCAACCCTAAAATGAATATTGTAACTATATATATTAAAGGTGAAAAAATATGAACGAAATAAAAAAAAAATTAAAAAAAAATTGAACACTAAAATTTTGAAAATGAAATTTTATAAATTTAAATTTTGAAATTTAAAAACGAAATCTTAAGTTATTTTTGGGTGAAATAATTTTAGAGAATAAAAACTATTTTTTTTTATATAAAGAACATTATATTGTCATATAAAGAGCCTCATAAAAAGTACACAAAACAATCATTAAAATAAATATTATAATTAAATTTTAAAAAAAAAATTGGTGAAAAAATATGAAAAATATACATATATATTTTTTTTAAAAGAAAGGGAACTAATTATAATATTTTGGATAATACATTTTGAAAATGAAATTAAAATTTTAAAATTTAAAATTCGAAATTCAGGTGCATTGGTCAGAAAGGGAGCGATGCCCTGAGTAGCTCTTTCTATTGTTAGTTTATTTGATGATGTTAATTTAGTGCGTGTGTTAGGGAACGGGGAGAGACAATGAGGAGATAAAAGCTCACACATAAGCCCAAATAAGATTCCATCCAAAAACAATATGGCTATCGAAAGAATAGCTTTACTAAGGTTATAAACTAGTGGTTCTTTGTTAGATATTTCCATATGGGACAACAACTTTCACACTTGCAAGTTGCAACCTAAGACTAGTGGTTCTTTGTTTAATAATTTAAGGTTGGATACAACTCTCACGTTAAAATCAAACTTGACAAATTGACAATGTTATGTAACTTATGTTATATTTATTGAGAGCAGTTTAAAATTTTGTCTCATCTTATAAATAGTGTCTACATATTAAAAGGAAATAACGAAAAGAAATTCTGATGGAGGGGGTAAGTGAATTGGCACAAATTGCTTTTACAACTTACTATCGAATAAGAAAAGTATACTTGCAAACATCAAATATAATCAAAATGTTCTAATAAAAAAAAAATTAATGAATAAATTTTTTTTGCTTAACTGAAGTTATTTTACTAAATTGAAATTATTAATTATATTGCTTAAATTTATTTTTAGTAAGCTGAATTGAATGTATAAGAGTATTATAAATATGTATTTGACCTTCCATATTGAAACTAATATACTACCTCCGTTTCTTTTTAGTTAACACTTATTTCTTTTTAGGAAGTTTTATTTTAGTTGACACGTTTCCTTTTAGGGTAAATTTTTCACCTTACATTTACAAGTTACCCCACTTGCTTTTTCATTCTCCCTCACTCTCTCTCCGCTCCTTAATATATGTGCCTAAATCAAACGCGTCAACTAAATAGAAATGGAGAAATTATAAACCATCAACCCATTAGATATGATCCGTTACATCCGTATATATATGTAAGTTACCCCTCTTCTTTCTCTTTATTTCCTCTTCATATACTTTAAACCTATTAGGTTTGTCAAATGAATTTAAAGAGTAAAATAAGACCGATTGTGCAAGAGGACAGAGAGAAAGCTAGAGCAGAATATCAGCAGAGGGAATGTTCAGTCATTTCTCATTGATTAGCAGAAGAGCAGTGCAGTGTGCTCATGTATAGCAAAACAAAAGGGAAGAATTTCCTTACACTGAAAACAAAATAACAGCTATAAGGAACCTTCATAGCAATTACATGACAGCACAAAAGGACACAAATATCTAGCTAATCATTGCTGTAAAATAACGGTTTTGATACTTTAGAGAAAATGACTGTAATATCCTTTATTACCCCCCTTCAAGCTGTGTGCTGGTAGAGGAGAAAGCACCCACCTTGCGCAATATTGCTTGATGTTGCTTGATGGACAGACCTTTGGTGAGAATGTCAGCTAGCTGATTCTGTGAAGACACATGTTGTGTGATTAAATCCCCTGAGTTCACTATATCCTTCACATAATGACAATCGATTTCAACATGCTTAGTTCTTTCATGCAGTACTGGGTTAGCAGCTATAGCCAGTGCTGCTTGATTATCACAGTGCAAAATCACAGGCCCTAGGTACTTGATGCCCATATCCTTAAGCAAAGACTTTATCCAAGTCACTTCACATGCTGTAAGAGCCATAGCTCTGTATTCAGCTTCAGCAGAAGACTTGGCTACCAGAGATTATTTCTTTGCTTTTCAAGATAAAGGAGATTTTCCCAACAAAACACAGTAACTTGTTGTAGATCTTCTAGTGGTTGGACAGATGGCCCAATCACTATCACAGTATGCAGCCAATTCTGCTGCAGAAGAGCTTGCAAGCAACACACCTTGAGAGACAGTACCAGCTAGATAACTCAGCAACCTTTTTACAGCTTGCATATGAGTTGAAGTAGGTGAATGCATAAATTGACTAAGCAACTGAACTGTAAAGGATATATCAGGCCTGGTAATTGTTAAGTAGATCAGTTTCCCTAACAATTGTTGATATCTAGCAGGATCTGGGAGAGGTGTCCCTTTATCAGCAGAGAGCTTTAAATGAGAATCAATAGGAAGCTTCAAAGGTTTCACATTCAGCAACCCCTCTTCTCTCAGCAAGTCAGTTGTGTACTTCTTTTGGGAGATAAAAATGCCCTGATCAGTATGATCAATTTCAAGGCCTAGAAAGTACCTTAGAGACCCCAGATCTTTCATATGAAAATGAGAAGCCAACATTTTCTTGATTCTAGCAATTTCTCCCTTGTTGTTGCCTGTAATCAGCAAGTCATCAACATACACCAACACTATAGTGACAGAATTGCCCTACATCCTGGTGAACAAGCTGTAATCAGCTTTTGACTGAGTGTATCCAAAAGATACCAAAGAGGTGGACAGATTTTTGAACCATTGTCTAGGTGCCTTTTTGAGCCCATACAATGATTTTGTTAACTTGCACACAAGAGTTGAATTCTTGCTTGGATTATTTCCCTGAGAGTCAACTAAGATTCTGCTGCTTATACCAGAATATCCTACAGGCATGGACATATATACATCCTCTTCAAGGTCACCATGCAAGAATGCATTTGTGACATCCATCTGAGTTGTGAACCATCCATTCATAGTTGCAACTGCCAACAAGGCTCTAACAGTTGTCATTTTTGCCATTGGGGCAAAAGTTTCACCATAATCTAGGCCATATTGTTGTCTGCAGCCAAGTATCACTACCCTTGCCTTGTGTTTCTCTATCTCACCATTAGATTTATACTTAGTTTTATAAATCCATTTGCAACCAATCACTCTCTTTCCCTTTGGCAGAGTTGTTACTATCCAGGTCCCATTTTTTCACATTGATCTATTTCATAATTCATTGCATCAACCCAGTGTTGTTGGGTAACAACATCTCTATACAGAACTGGATCACTAGTTTCCTCAAGAGTTGACATAAAACAGTAAAACTCAGGCTTTACAATTGTATCAGCCATATTTGCTATTGGTTGTCTTGACCTTTTTCCCAACTGAACATAGTCTTTCATCCAGACTGGCTCTTTTCTTGGTCTTCCACTCTGTCTCATTTGAGGCTCTTGACTAATTTCTTCAGAATTTTCTGTAGTTTCTGTATTCTCAAAGTGTTGCTAACAGCTTGTGATTTGTTCTTCCTCAGCATCAGTTTCATCATTGTCACACATATCAGTTTGTTCATCAACAAACAAATTTCTGAATTTTTCAGTCTGATTTAGAACACCAGGGACAGGCTTCATATATTTGTCAAGAGAATCTTTATGGAAAGGAAATATTGTTTTTTCAAATTTCACATCCCTGGAAACAAATATTTTCTTTGTTTCCAGTTCCATCAATTTATATCCTTTCTGTGCAGCAGGATATCCCAGGAACAAACAAGCTACCCCTCTAGGTTTGAACTTGTCTGCTACAATGCTTGGATTTGCTACAAATGCCAAGCAACCAAATACTCTGAGATGTGAATAGTTAGGGCACTTTTTGAACAACATCTCATATGGAGTTTTGTTGTTTAAGACAGAAGAAGGAAGCCTGTTTATAAGATGAACAGCTGTCATAGCACAGTCACCCCAATATTCCAAGGACAACCCTGCTTGAAACCTCAAGGCCCTAGCAATTTCAAGAATGTGTCTGTGTTTTCTCTCCACTCTAGCATTCTGCTGTGGTCTATCAACACAAGAGGTTTGGTGAATAATTCCCAACTTGTCAAAGAAAGCCTGACAGTGTTGATCATGAAACTCAAGAGCATTATCAGATCTCAGAAACTTGATTTTGCAGTTAAAATGATTTTGGACATAATTCTGAAAAATCTAAAGCTTAGACAAAGACTCAGATTTTTGTTGCAGCAAATAAATCCATGTGGTTCTAGAGTAATCATCCACAATAGTGAGAAAATATCTATATTTTCCTCTGGTGCACACTCTGTATGGACCCCAAATGTCCATGTGAATCAGTTCAAAAGGAACAGAAGCATGAGATTCACTTAATTCATATGGCAATTTTGTAAACTTAGCCATGGGACAAGTTACACAAACTTGAGTATTATCCTTGATTGTCTTTTTCACACACTCAATATGCTTGAGCTTTCCCAGGGAAGCATGCCCTAGTCTATTGTGCCATATAGAAAATGGTACTAATTTTGTCTTAGATGTTGTAGACATACTTGTGTGATGTGAGTGTTTCTCTAATTCAGAATCACCTGACAGTAGATTCATATCACTTTCAACAAGGTAATAGAGACCATTTCTGGCCTTCCCTATTCCTTTAATTTTCTTTGTGATCATATCCCTGATTACACAATGTGACTTGTGAAATGTCACTTCACATTGAGAATCCTTCAGCAACTTCTGAACTGACAGAAGATTGTGTTTAAAATTTGGCACAATTAGAACATCTTTCATAAACAAAGAATTGGGAAGCTCAACTGTTCCCAGGTGAGTTACTCTTGCTGTATCACTTGTAGGCAAATTGATCTTAAGACAGTCTTTGCATACTCTTGGATCAATTGCCATGTTCAAGTTTGCTGTCATATGATCTGAAGCTCCTGAGTCTATTATCCACTCATCTGTGGAAGACACAACAGCATTACAAGATACCATACCAGAGAAGCTATTACCCAATTCTTCATCAGTTTCACTGTCTTTAGATCCACTACCTCCTGGCAGAGCCTTAAGAAGCTGCCCAAACTGATGCTGGGTGAGAGTTACAGTTCCTGAATTGCTGTTTGAGGTTTGAACTGCAGCAACAATCTTTGGTGCAGCCCTGTTATTCCATTTCTGATCTTGAGATCTGGATCCAGGCTTCACATTTCCACTCTTGTGTTTGTGATGCCATTTTGGATACCCAACAACAGTCCAACACTTATACTGAGAATGACCTTTTCCACCACAAGCACTGCACTCAATCACTCTTTCACCACTATTCATATGATTAACTCTAGTATTTTCAGAATTGGTGTGCACTACAGCCCCACCACGACTGTACATGGCTGACAAAGTGAGTTCTGAACCAGTTCAGCACCTCTCTTTGACTCTCCTCTTGTTGCACCATAGAGCATGCTTATTCAACAGTTGGTAGAGGTGTCAACATGAGAAGTTGTGTTCTCATAGCACTAAAAATATCATCCAAGCCATTCAAAAACTGAAAAAGCCTATTTTCTTCTTGATATTTCGATATTGTGTTTAACAAATTTCTAATCTCAGCAGAAGTTTCAGTTACAGCAGGAAAAATATTCATTGAGTCTATTTCTTCCCACAAACTAGTCATACTGGTATAATAGACATTTATAGAATTGTTGTTTTGCCTTAACTTATAGAGATCTCTATTCAACTTATACTTCCTAGACCCATTTGACATAGAAAAACGTTTTTCAAGCTGCACCCAAGTTTCTCTAGCACTATTAACATACAAAACAGATTTTTAAATAGTGTCAAATAAGCAAGCATGGATCCAGGTGATTACCATTGAGTTACAGGTATCCCACTGATCTGCTATCACAGAGTCTTGAGCATAAGTAGATCTCAGAACAGTTCCCAAAACAAAACCAATCTTCTTCTTTGCTGTGAGTGATATCTCCATAGATCTTCTCCAAGATCTGTAGTCTGCTGCTCCAGTGAGTTTATCAACACTTATTGTGTATGACCCATCGTTTGGATGCAGATAGAGAGGGCTATTTGTATCAGCTGCCATAACAGGTTATAGAAAAAGGGAGGAAAAGAAGAGAAGAGAAGGGAGAAGAAATGAAAAATTTCAGCAGAGATACAGAGGATTCAAATGAGAATGCTATTCCAAGTCTGCTGTTCTTAGTCCCGATTTTACACAACCTAGCTCTGATACCATAAAGAGTAAAATAAGACCGATTGTGCAAGAGGAAAGAGAGAAAGCTAGAGCAGAATATTAGCAGAGGGAATGTTCAGTCATTTCTCATTGATTAGCTGAAGAGCAGTACAGTGTGCTTATGTACAGCAAAACAAAAGGGAAGAATTTCCTTACACTGAAAACAAAATAACAGCTATAAGGAACCTTCCTAGCAATTACATGAAAACACAAAAGGAAACAAATATCTAGCTAATCATTGCTGTAAAATAACGGTTTTGATACTCTAGAGAAAATGACTGTAATATCCTTTATTAGAATTCAATTGGTAGAAACAAAAAAGAGGCAGAAGGACCATTTAAATCTTATACTACCTTCGTTACATATTATTTGCAACGATTAAACATTTTTTCTCTCTACTTTATGTCAAATCGTTGCAAATAATAGGTAACGAAGGTAGTATTTTCATTTGTTTGGGTTATATATCAACCTATTAGGGTAAAGGTAAAAGAAAAAGACTTGATTCTAAAGAAGCAACATAACATCTGTGTTGAACAAAACGGATAGGAGTTAAACTGAACTGAACTGAATAGAGATGAAATGAATATTTTATGAGAGAATGAAACTAAGAACTGAACTTTTTTTTTTTTTTTTTTTGACAACAGAGGAAAAAGGGAGGCTACTCCCTTAACTTTTTATAACTAACAATTAAACAATGAAAATCAGGAATCAGGTCATTAATCTTCTTCTTTAGCATCATGTCTCCTTAGTCACTTTGCATCCATTTGAGAACACTTTGCTCTATAGTCTCACTGAAGTGTACTGAACTAAACTGGTAGAAATTAAGAACTGACTGAACTGAAATTAAGTTGAAGTGAACAGACCCATAGTATTTTAAACTAATAGTGTTGATTGTGGCAAGGATATCATCCACCGATGATGAATGAGACAAAGATGTTTAATTTGTATCAACGAATTAATCAAAATATCAAGATTAGCCTCTCTTTCGTCTCTTCTCTCTCTAAAACCCTAGCCTCCATTGTTGAATTTTGAAGGGGGATTTACCGGTGGAAAGCCTCAATCGTTGTTTCTTTTGTGCCTTTTCTCTTGCTTTAGGTTTATAATAATTCTTCCTGTTCTAGGAGGAATATTTCTCCCTCGAAAGACAGGGTTTTTCTTCCTCTTTAGGAGGATTTGGCTCCTTCGAAAGACCGGGTTTTTCATCTCTCTTTTGAGGGAGGATTTGCTTTTTTTATTTCATGGATTGCTATAGAGTTGTTTCATGGGTAAAATTTTATGCGGGATTGAAAGAGATTAATATTTCGACAACAATCGAACGAATCAGACAAACATTTTCTGCACGGCTACAACAGATCGATAGACCACCTCGCTGAAGAAGGTTGTAAATCACAGCGGTATGAAAGAGGATATGAAGAAAGTACAATTTGCAACAACGATCGTAGCTTTGCTTACAGAATGTTTTTATTTGATTCAATTGTTATGTATTTATTAGATCTAAATCTCTTTGTAGATTTCGTATGACTTATTTATGAATCAATTTTATTTCAAAAAAAAAAATCAAAATATCAAATCATACTTAAAAATCCTTATATGACTACATGAGACATGACTATATTTTTCAAGACATAAAAATCGCCAAAAAAATAAAATTTGTATTGTGTAAAGGGTGTATATATAGAGAAGCGTACTAGGACTGAATGTTGAATTATATACCCCCTCCATTGTTAAATACTTGCTCCACTTTCTTTTTTCGGCTGTTTTTAAATATTTGTCACATTTCCTATTCTGGAAAACTTTTACAATATTTAATACATTTCTCACACTTAGTGAATCTAACATAATACTCTCTCTCCTCATTTCTTCCACTACTTATGCTTTTTATAATTTTTTAAATTTTTTCAACTACCCCACCACCTCAATATTTTATTACTTTCTCTAATTCCTACTAAAACTCTATGCATGAAGAAATGGAGCAAATATTTATAATACGGAGGGAGTAATCAATACTATTCTGATCAAAATAGTTGTTGTAATTAAATACAGAGTAACAAATAACTTGAATAAAAGGGAAATAAATAACTTTTCCAAACAAAAGATATACTTGTATATATGCTTGAGAAGCTTTCAAAAAAAAAATATGCTTGAGAATTTAAGTATAAATACACAATAAATAAAACCCGTACACATTCTTCGACTTGTTTGTATTACATAGACTGTAAATTACCTACATTAATAAATTATATCACCTTTGGGACTACACTTGGTAAGGAGGACCTGTATTTGATCCCCCACAACAATTGGGAGGGGACTGAAACCTAACCACTCAGAACTGATCCTCGAATCCGGATCAACCCAAAGGGTGGAACATCCAAAAAAAAAAAAAAAAAAAAAAATATCACCTGAACTTACTCAAAAAAATGTAATGCAAAATCATGAAATATTTTAGTTAAACAATAATATAAGACAACATTATACATAAAAGGCCGGGAAACCTTAATCATACTCAAAAAACACAGGTCAGACATCCATTATACATTAAACTATTCAAGCCCATATAAATTTTATGAGTTGATAGGTAAGAGCAACACTATCAACTTATCAAGCTAAATCCCTGCGCTAGTTAGCCCAACCCGTTCGGATTTAGGTAAAAGTAACCCTACAAGAGATTGGACCTTCAACCTAAGGTTAAAAGGTATAATCTTTACTACCAGGGTCAAGCTTAGCTTAACAGTAATATGGTCATATAATAAGATGAACTGAACAAGGCAGTAGTAGAACTCCCTAGAAAGTTGTATTTCCTACAAAATTTAAGGTCACTTATATCTAAACACCATAGGAAAATTGAACTTTCAATGGAAACTAATACTTCCTATGTCCAGCCAAACAAATTTAGCAATTTCTTAGATGGAAGATTGATGCAGATACTATTCACACATCTAGTCTGCTCTTGGAGATCTACAGATACCAACCAGATTATCAACTAAAACACACATACAACAATTTTCTTCCGCCTGTGTTATTTTCCTGGACTTCAAGCTCTAATACGTGCAAGTTCTAGAAACTCTGCTGAACACATTAGTAATGTCTAACAGTCTAACACTAGCAGATACAACCAGACATTTCATAAACATAGATCACAGACCCTGCATTGTTTTAACACAAGAATTAAACATATATATACTACATTCCCTTATAGCCTCACTGTGACTGTGAGCTCTAATGACCTCCATGTTCCTTCTACCCATCAGCACATTGCAGAAAAAAACAAAACCGTGCAACATCTGAATATACAATTTACTGATCTCGAACTCCTCCCACATACCTTCCCCAATATAAACACAAACAAATAATGCTCAAGGTTGTAGCAGAAATCACAACAGGTCCATTCCGTCCATAGGCCCCAAAAATTCTATCAATTGTAACACTCCGGCATTAATGCAGAATTAAAAGCATCAAACACAAGCCTAAAGGGGCTACAACTATATCATGCATTCAGAAAATGTCACAAAAAGAGCAACTGAATAGGCTCTTAAAAGCATCTCTCTTTTGAAAAAAATGAAATAATTTTCATAATCATAGCAAATATGTCACCCACAATAACAAGTATCCTATATACAAGTATCAACTAAAAGTTATTGCCAATGCCAATGGAAGCATCAGATCAAAGCTCTTATTAAGAAAAAGAGCCAACATTCAGAAACAAAAAAAATGATAATTTGTCACACTGAACTGGATAACGTGAGCTAACAATGCATCCAAATAATTAAAAAAAATGCATCCACAGCATAGCAAAACTTAATATTATATGTTTAAAACATTAGGTAGAAATTAACCAAGAAAAGAATGAGAATTATTATCTTAATTCTACTCAAAAAATTCCAACCAGGAACAGCAGGAATGACTTATGACTAAAACATTGAATGATCACAAGGACCTTTACAAAAATCCATTGTATGAACAACAAAAGGTCAATCAGTATACTAAATGGGGAAATTCAACTATTCAAGACAAAAGGCACTTGAAACTAAGTGCCAGTGTCTAAAGCAGCAAAACACAGAGTATTCGAGAACGTGATTTACAGAGGAATGAACTTCAACCACTTAATCCAGTTTCTCCTTAGATATTGATGCTGATATTAGGACTAGACATGAAAAAACATTCACTCCACAAGCCCACATACAGCTATGTAACGCCCAAAAATTAGAACAGAGATACCCAACCAGGCTATTAGAATATGCTCAAAGCTAAAATCATAAAGTAATAAATTCCTTTTTATTCATGATAAGCACCAGAACACACAACATCAAATAATAATTTAAAGAACAGCACAAAATATATAATAAGACTGCCAAATCAAATATAAGTCAAACAGCCAACTAACTTTTATCTTCAATAAAAACATCAAATAGCAAGAAAAAGAATACCACTCCAACAGCAAATACTACAAACAATACCAACCAACTCCACAAACCTAAAATTAAGTCCAGATGGCACAACGCTGAACAAACTATCTATCCTAACTCAGTCACATTTGACTATCACCAAGATGACATATCAAAATCTTAAAAAGCCGCAGGTCAATTGAAGAGGCGACCAAAAAGTAACAGCAAATGAATTCATCAAGCCAGACTTCACATTGTCGGCATTCACGCAATCACGAAATCACCAGAAGCATAACAATCATCTGCGCCCAATAAGCTTTTCAAACACCTGAACCAAATATTCACTAATGTTTAATAAAACAATCAATAACATCCAAAGCAAACCAAACAATAAATTAGGCAAACCTAAAAGTTAGAAACAGAACGCAATATGGAAGCCAGATAATTAACATCTTTAATAAAGAGAATAAGAATGCAATAGCAGTTTAGCACATACTTGACGAATAAGTAGCATTTTTCAAATTACTATTGCATCATCTCCAATATAAGGTTCCAATATTTAATCAGTAGCACATTGGACCAGAAGATAATGATAGGCTAAGGTTGTGTTATTTTCACCTAATAACTCTATATAAACAATAATCCTTAATTGTAATGGTAAAATGAACATGGTAGCCATTTTCCCAAAAAAGGTTAACATAACAAAACCTATGTTAAAGAAATAGCTACAACAAAACAGTAAAGACTGATCTTGGACCAAATAAGACACAACAAATCAAGTTGCAAGGTTTGATATTAGTGGCGAGGTAGTCTAGAAAAAGTGTCATAACAGGCAACAGTAGATTTGTCAACCATGACTAGTTCTTAAACACAGATTGATAACCATCAAACAAGATTGAATCCAGCATATATATGAAATTCACCGCAGGGCAAAAAAACAAACAATCAAATTGATCTACCCACACAGCCCCATGGGAACTACAAACTTCAGAATATAAGCAATTAATCAACACATCTTGAATGCAAAGACAGGCCAATGAATGTGCAAAGAGAAAATTTTTAAACAATCACTGCAAAAGCCAAACAAAGCTAACAACCAATGAAACAAAGACTATCAAATTAACACCAGATATATTAAATGCATACCTCAACATACCAAAATCAAGGCAGGCACACACAAAACAGCAAAACTGCACAATGAAAACAATAATATGCCACAGTGTAAACATAAGAATGAAGTAAAAATGATGTGGAGTACTAAAAATATTCACAATTCCAAAAATCACAATTTCTACCAAACAATTGCATTAGCAAGAATATTGGCAAAAGTGCACACCCAACCAAAGTGGAAAAACAACACATCGAAAATCAACCAGGCCAATTTATTCAAACAGGCAAAGAAACACAGAGTGAAAGATTCATTAATCAACATAGGCCCAAATGCAAATCAAACATACTACAGCCAGAAACTACTGGCTTTGAGCTTTCAAGCACAACACAGTCATCCCCATACAAATAGTAAAGTCACAGCAAAACTGCGCGTTAACACAGAACAAACAATGAAGCACGCTCAAACAGTTTCACAAATCACAATCATCAATAACGCAGAGTATAAGCATTAGCACAACAACAAATGCACACATAGATAACTAATCAAACAAGACTGCCAAACATCCAATACACAAAACATACAATTTGATCTAACAAAAATTATCTACAACTGAACACTATCATAAACAGAACAGAAACCAAGAAACAACAAGTCAACAAAATATACCTTAGTAATAAGGCGGTGCATTAGGGTACCCTCCAGCACCAGCAGGTAGGCCTCTAGGAGCCGGAGACGTCCCTGTAGGTTGGTGCTGCTGACTTGGGTACCCACCATAATGACCACCATCCGAATACCCTCCACCACCAGCAGGTGGCATCCCACCAGAACTCGGTGGCATCCCATACATCGAACCCCCACGACCCGCCCCACCAACAGGCCCTCCCAAACCACTTCCTGCACCACCATATCCCCCGTAACCACCTGAATTCGGTCCACCATATTGTGAACCACCATACCCTCCACCTACCCCACCACCACCATACCCTCCACTACCACCATACCCACCAGGCCCCTGACTTCCCACAGAAGATGGATATCCAGAATTCATCTGATTAGGTCCCATCCCTCCCCCAGGCCCACCACTATATCCACCGCCGTAAGACGGATACCCACCCGGCCCTCCAGGACCGGAATACGGTCCAGGAACCGGCCCGCCAGGCTGCATTCCCATCCCATCACCCACAGGACCCTGCCCACCCTGTCCAGCCCCACCAAAACTCTTCCCTTTCTTCCCTTCACTAGCCAACTTACAAACCATCTGCCTCCCATCAATATTCTTCACAGGCTCCATCAACGACGCCTGCGCCGCCTCAGGCGTCTTATAAACAAACAAAGCAAACCCCTTCGACTTCCCGGTCTGCTTATCGAAACCCAACGGGCCTTCCTCAATCTCACCATAACTCGAAAAATGAGCCAACAACCTCTCCCCAGGCATATCATGAGGCACATTACCCACATAAATCTTCCTCAACGACGCATCAGGGGTGGGCCCAGTTGGGTTCCCATTGGGCCCGCCGGAAAGCCCAGCAGAGGCTAATTGGGCCACAGCAACCCGCCCATCAATCTTCTTACTGGGTTCTTTAAGGGCCAAAACGGCGCCGTCTATATGCTTGTAAGTAACGAAACCATACCCTTTACTCTTAGCAGTGTTCTTGTCGAGAATAACGACGGCTTCTTCGAGCTCGCCGTAAGCGGCGAAAACAGAGCGGAGACTCTCCGACGTCGTTTCCCAACCAAGACCGCGAATGAAGAGCTTACGTTGGGTGACGTCACGGTCAGCGATGACGCGGACGGCTTGGAGGACGTCGGGGTTGGAAACGGCGGCGGTTTGGAGGATATCACGGAGTTGGTCGGGAGAGAAGGATTCGATGATCTTGCGAACATCGTCGGGGGTTAGTTTTAAGGGTAGATCCGATTCTGAAAGACCATTTTCATCGAGTTTTCGTTTCTTGGTGGGATCCATTTGAGGAGATAGAGAGAGAATTTGAGAAATTTGGAGGGATTTTGACTGAGAGAGAAAGAGAAAATGAGTATAAACCCTAATATAGATTTGAGTTGGGGGAGAAGAGGAGAATGAAAAGATCAGTGAAATACAGAGGTTTCAATTGTCTCCCTAATAAAATTTCCGTTTTAAAATAACTAGTTTTGTACAAATACGATGCTCGGGTTGTTTATTGAATTTTAAAATAAATTTTTAATTCTTATTTCAAATTTTAAAATATATCATTGATATAAAATTAGTTATAAATTAATGTGCTTTTAGGACGATTTGTCATCTAGTAGGCATATAATGGTAATGTTGGTGGAAATGTTCGATTTAATACATTAAAAAAAATAGCAACAAATAAATTAACTAAATAAATGTTCAAAATCCGTTGGGTTGATTCCCAACTCAAAACTTTGGGCAAGGATTAAACATTTCTTGACCTGTAACCTGAAGTGACTCAATTCGAGATGACTCATGACCCGGCCCTAGTTAACATGTCTACATAGTAATAAAATTCAATTAGATTGTAAAGTATATTATGTTAACCGATTAGCATCAATCAATAACAATACACTAAAAGACACGCCGGCAATGACACTTGTTATCTTCTGGTGTGTCCTTAGTATATTTTTTTTTAAAAAAAATAAAAGTTTTTAAAATTGACAAAAAAATATACGCAAAATATTTACTTTCGTAAAAAAAATTGTATAATAATATATTTATAAACTTAAAAATCTAACCATATCTTTGTATAAATAAATTCCTATATAAGTGATTACGTTTTTTTTTATATATATATAAGAATTAGTGATTACTTTTTAATGTATAATGATTATTTATATATAGTTAAAAAAAATCATAAATATATGTTTTTCAACTTAATGTAGTTGGTGAATGAAAAATTATCATGTTAGGAAAAAAAAATGTAAGGTTTAAAATAGAAGAAAGCAATATACTCCGTAATATGTATTAAAAAAAGATTAAAAAAAATAATATATTTTATGTAGCTTGATTTGAGATTAAAAAAAAAAAGATTTTAAATTGATACTCCGTGACAAAGGTTGAAAAACCGTGCATGGCACGGGATCTAACCTATTATATTATAAATGTATGTGTTTACGCTTTGAATTACTTTCTTTGCTATAAAAAATATTATGATATAAAAAATAAATTTATATGATAATTTTTTAGAATAATAATTTAATAACTTTTTTTTGAATAAAATTATAATTTAAATTGTACATCATATTGGTATTTTAAGAACTTTATTTAAATCTATCCAACGTGGCACGACACTTGTCGAAAAGTTAGAACGCCAAGTGTCGCTGCCATGTGATCTGCCTAAAAGTTTAGCTTTATATATTAGTTATATGATTTACACGATCCTTGAGTGTTTTTTTTTCCACCTTTTGACCTTTAGTTAACAACTAGTTTAGTCTCGTGCGTTGCAAGGATTAAGTAATTATTATTTATTTAAATAGTTTTTAATTTTATATTCGAAAAAAGTGTGCTCATAATCTCATTAATTAATTTTAAAAAAATTATTGTTTTAATTAGTTTTGGAATATAGGAGGAAAAAAAAAGAAAGATGATGTCAAAAATAGTTTAGGCGGGAAAATTTTTAATAAAAAATTGACATCTGTCCCTAATAATGTCAGCATATTTTGTTTTAGTAATAGTTAATAAACTAGCTTATGATCCCGTGCAAATGTGCAATGCACTGATTTACCAAAATTTATAAATATTTTTATTTCAACAACTTTTTTATGATTTTTTTTATAATAAGTATGAA
Source organism: Chenopodium quinoa (assembly GCF_001683475.1). NCBI lineage: Eukaryota > Viridiplantae > Streptophyta > Magnoliopsida > Caryophyllales > Amaranthaceae > Chenopodium > Chenopodium quinoa. The sequence continues at coordinate 583,828 of NW_018743906.1, read as the reverse complement.
ATAATTCGATATTCTGCTAATTATATTAGAAATTATGCATATCTTTTTAAGTAATATAATTTTGCTTAAATTTTCTTTAAGTTGTTATAAAAATGTTTTCTTGAATTTGGGACGGAAAGATTGTGTTTAAGTAGGAAAGAAAATATTATAGTGTATATAAATTGCCTAAGATAATTTGACAAAAAAAGGAAAAAAAATAAATAAATAAAAAATTGGAGGGAAATTATTTAACCAGATTTTGCCACGTGTCATTTTTTATTCGACTTTAGTATATAGTTATTGATTGATGATTATTGATTGATTGATCCGGCTGGTTAACCCATTTTTAACTCATCTCTAAATTTAAGGGTCGTTTGATTGACATAGGGTAATACGGAATGGAATAAAGAAAGGGGGAAAAAAAGAATGAAATGAAAATCCCACAAATTTCTTATTTGTTTATTTTAAAAAACAAAGGGAATCAAACCACCAATCCCACCACCACACAACAACCTATCTTCTTCGCTTCCTACCTTTTGCAACCACCATCCGACCACCCCACCATTCGTTGCACCTCACCTACCACCGCCGATCTTCGCCGCCTCTCCCAGGCCCTCGTCCCCCCTCCCCTCCCCCCGTAAAACTTTCCCCTCCATTGAAAAACATCCCCCATCTCGTAAAACCCTAGAATCCCCTCCCTATCCCTGTAAAACTGTCGTCTGTCCGTCCATCCCACCATCCTCAAAACCTTAGCCGCTAGGGTTTGTAATACTTCTACTCTAAAAATAATTGATTTATGATAAAATTGATTATCCTATTATAATTAGAACTCGTAATCATGTTGTGTTTTTGTTTGTGTTCGTGTCGAAAACTAAACATAGTGGGGAACCACAACACTAACCGGACCCATTTAATATATGTGCGTATTGACCGTTTTAAATAAACATGTTAGAAATTTTTGACATTAACCTACATATTTCATATCCGGCTCATGTCATATTATATGAAAAATTATTTATCAAAACACGAGACAACGACACTTGGCATTTCAACTTTTCGTCAAGTGTCGCACCACGTTGGATATATATATATATATATATATATATATATATATATATATATATATAGAGAGAGAGAGAGAGAGAGAGAGAGAGAGAGACTTTGTAGGATAGAAAAATTAGTTAATGTTCTATTTCAGTCAAATTTAGATAGATTTTTAGGATAAAATTGTTAGTTTAGAGTTTTATTTTCGATAAAACACCAATTTTTCATATGTAAATTGAATTATTATTTTATTCAAAAAATATTATATTATAAATCTCAATAATTACTATATAAATTTATTTATTATATCACAATATTGTTTGGAGTGAAAGAAGTAGTTCATCTAATCTATTAAAAATAATATACTTCACAATATAATACTTCATATGATTTTATTACTGTGTGTAAACCAGTCAATCGGGTTGGGTCACTTTAGGTTACGAGTTAAGAAATGTTTAATCTTAGCCCAAAGTTTTGGGTTTAGGTCAACACACCGGGCTTAGAACAATTTTTTTCACTTAATTATTATTATTATTATTATTATTTTGCTAATTTATAGAAATTTATAATATTTCATGCTTACTTTTTTTTTAGTGTGTTAATCAAACATTTTCACCAATATTATTATTAGTCATTAACATGCTTACTACAAAGTTTAAATCGTCTCAAAAGCACATTAATTTAGTTTAAATCATCTCAAAAGCACATCAATTTCTAACTGATTTTGCATCAATAATATATTTTAAATTTTGACATATAGATTAAATATTTATCTTAAATATAATAAACAACTCGGGTATCGCACGGGGAAAAAAACTAGTTAATCAATAATTCCATACAGCATTGGAATTTTTCTTAGACGGATAAAGTTGAGTTAATTTCGTGTTGGGAATCTCAACACTAACCTGACCTATTTAATTAAGTATGTTAAATTTAATTAAATGTGTCGTACTGTAGACACCCAAATGTGTCTCCCCAAAACCAAACCCAGTGATGAATACCTTTCCATCATTTGATTATCGAATAATAGCGAAAGTGTGAAAAGTCTAGTGATGAGGATGTTTTTATTAAAATTTCTCTTCTTTCTGTTTTTGAAAATATTTCTTTTCTTACCCTATTTATGATAAACGTGCATTTCAGTTTAGTTTTGTCCATGATATGGGTCCAATAATGGTGTAGTTGGATGGGGTTTGAAAAGACCTTTTCAACGATATATTATAAGCCCAATTCCGATGAATAATGAGGAAGTTATGGCCAAAATACTAAACTGTGCCCAAACCGGATTTTACCTACGACCCAATGATCATGTGGAGGGTCCAAAGGTTTAATCTTATTCCTAAACTAATTAGGATTAATTTAAAACCTTCTGTAAGTTCCTAAAAGATCTTAATTATCCTTTTTGAAAGATAAAATTAAAGAATTTGAGTTAAGTAAAAACTTTTCTTTTTTTAAACTTTCTTTTTTCTTAAATCCTAATTCTATTCGAATTTAAAAATGTTCAAAAACAGTCAGATATTATTTTCGTGCCTCATAATCTTTATCCAAATTTTATATGTTTGGATAGATCTTGAAATTATCTTTCCAATGATATATTATAATATTAAATCCGAGCTAATAACGAAAAAGATATGAATGAGATATGAAGCTCTATTTAAAACTGACACCGTCCCACTATTTCGGACATATCTTTTTATATACAACATATTTTAATCTTATTCTAATTGTTTTGGAAAATAGACTTCAAGAGCTTTCCAACGACATATTATATGCCTTATTTGGACTTTTGGATCAAAAGATATGATGAAAACAAAATCCGCAAAAACTGTTGTCTATCGAGTTTTAATTCGATTCAAATTTGGATTCTTTTCTTATTCTTCGACTCTCTTTTTTCTCTATAAATAGAGGTCATATCTCCCCTTTTTCAATCATCAATTCTTATTCTTTCTAATTATTTCTTCTCACCAACTCTCATCAAGAAATTCTTGATTCTCTCTCTTTTTCTAAACTAGCTTTTTACAAACAAAATTCCTCATACATTAGCACTAGATACACCTAGCCAAGTTCGAAGTTGCCTTCTCCCTAGACATGAAAGGTTTTAATTTCTGAGGGTTTGGTCCCAAATCTCTATTTCAATTATTTAATTTAATTGTTTGATTATATTTTCCTTGAAGTTACTAACGCGTGTATTTTGTTATTAGAAAGAGGTACGAGGCATCCAAGTAAATACTTTAATTGATTTATTGATATTATGATATAGAAATCATGTTTAGGTTGTTATTATGATTCCTAGTGTCATGTTAGGGTGTTTTGATCTTCCTAGTATCATGTTTAGGGTAACAACTATAATTTTATTATCAAATATGCTTATTATGATTCCTGCGATGCTTCCTATTCTCTTCCTAATATTCATGTTAGTATCATATTAGGGTTAAAGCTTTGATCTTTATTGTTTTGTGACATGCTAGGGTTTGTTATTAATCTTGTTAGTATCATACCTAGGATCTTGCTATTATATATATTATACTTTATTTTTAACATGAACATGATTATGTTAATTATGATTAATTTTATTATTTTAATTATGATTATAATTGTTATAATTTATGATCATGATTATTATTGTTATGATTATTAATTTATTATGATTATTATGTTGCTTGATTATATTTATTTTTATTGCTTGATCACGCCTTTTATGCATGTTTAAAGGGAATTTGTACTTGTAATCACACTTAATAAGATAATTAATAATCTTGTTTAGGGTTAATTTGATTATAATTCAAGTGATCGCCAATAATAGTTTTCTTTGTGCATTAATATTCAACCAACATAGATAAACAGGTTTAGGGTTAACCTATTGATTGCATGTTAGTTAGAAAGCGCACATGAATACGATCAGAATAAAATAGAGGCCTATTATTAGGGCAGGTTCAATCTCTTTTAGGTTGGATTTGTATCTTCATCCCCGAACTACCAGTCATGGTTCCAGACCTATTGGAGTTGACGATCTCCTGGATCGTTAAGGGGTGTAACATTCACCTCGTGAACGGTTTACAAGTTCCTAAAACTTGTTGGCGACTCTTTTGCTCTATTTTCTTTCCCTTTGGACGCCACCGTGCTTTAGTGTATGATCACAGTGGGGTTCAAACTAGGGGTAACGCTTGAAATATTCCCTACACGTACTATGTTGACTCATTAATCAAACATGTTGAAAATCCTTAACACTAACCCATTTTTTTAGTTAGCTTTAATTATAATCATCAAACATTAATATATTAGTGGGTGATCAGAAATTTAATACAAGTATATAACTATACATTCATGGTGTGTAAATCAATAATTACGACAAAAAAAATGGGAAAGAAAGATAAAATAGAACAACTAATGGCATAAAAAGATTATAACTAATTAACCTAGGTTTGGGATTGAATTAGTAGGGGAATTTTTTTCACTACAAGAAAACATGGCATTTTCGATGGATAGTTTCTGATGGCCATATAAAACTATTATTGGCTTGTAAAAAAATAAAATAAAAACCCAACAACCCCTACCCTAAAATACTCCCAACCGCCCTTTTTCATTTCCCTCTCTCTCCTCTCTTTCCTCTATTCTTTCCTTCTTCCTCTCTTCTCTTTCTTCTGTTCTTACATTCTTCTCTCTCTCGTCACTTTCCGCTCTTTCTTCAATCTTTTTCTTATCAATCTTCTCTCTTTTTCTCATCATCTCTTCTCAACCTTCTTTCTCTTTCTTCTTTTCATCAAATGTTCTAGATGTTTGACGTTTTAACACAAAGTTAGGTTTTTTAGACCAAATTCGTCCATAAAAACTCTAGATCTAGAGTAGAAGTGAATTCGGAGTTTTGAGTGGTATATTTTGAGTTAGGTATTTGTTTTTATAATTTCGTACTATTAATTTTATTTTTCAATTTACTTTTTGTTTTTAATGTTTAGGGGGTGAGCATGGGACGGGTACCCGTACCGTTAGTACTAACGGTTCGGGTACCCGATAACCAAAATTCCTAAAAGTGATATCCATAACCCGAACCAATAAGTTCAGGTACCCGGACTTCGGGTACCTAGATTTTTGGATCAGTTATCGGGTACCAAATAAGATATCCAATAATGATACTTAAACTTAATTATGTTGTTATTATGATATAATTTACCACTAATTAACAACAAATATCATATGATTTTGACCAAATTATTAATAATATTACTAATCATTGATATTATAAAGTAATTATAAAGTAAAGTAAGAGTTTAGATTTTAAAAAAATAGATTCAAGTAGGGAAAAAAGCAAAAAAAAAAAAAAAAAAAATGCTTATCGGAACGGATTGGGTAACCGTTAATTTTGAAATGATACCCAACAACCATACCCGATAAAAATTACCGGAACGGGTACCTGAACCGTTATGGTTTTCGGATCGGGTACCCTAATTTTAGGAACGGTTACGGATCGGTTTTTCGGGTAGTTTTGCTCAACCCCTAGTTTAGGTTGTTGTAGGGAATATTTCAAGCATCCCATACTTGAGCCCCACTGTGATCATATACTAAAACATGTTGATGTCCAAAGGGAAGGAAGCTAGAGCAAAAGAGTCGCCAACAAGTTTTAGGTTACACCCCTTCACAATCCATGAGATCGCTAAATCCATAGTGGTCCGCAACCTTGGCTAGATATTCGGGGATGAAAGTACAAATCCAACCTAAAAAAGATTGAACCTACCCTAAAAATAAGCCTTTACGTTATTCTTTTCATATTCATGTGCGCTTTCTGACTAACATACAATCAATATATTAATACTAAACTTGTTTAATCTATGTTGGTTGATATTAATGCACAAACAAATCTATTATTGACGATCACTTGAATTAAAATCGTATTAACCTAAATTAAATTATTAATTATCTTATTAAACGTGATTTAAAGTACAAATTCCCTTTAAACCTGCAAGAGAGGGCGTGATCAAGCAATAACAATAATATAATCAAGCAACATATAATATTGATACAACAAATCATCATCATAATAATATCCTCATCAAAACATAATATTAGGAAGATCTTAGGCATGATACTAACATGGTTAATAACAAATCCTAGCATGTCACTAAACAATGAGGATCAAAGATTTAGCCATAACATGATACTATCATGATAGAAGAAATAGGAAGCAACCTAAGCATGATACCAGAAAACATACATGATATTACAAATATTAGTTAACACCTTAAACATGATATTAGGAATCATAAAGACATCCTAACATGATACTAGGAATTAAAATAATCAAAGCATGCTTTCTAAAGATATATAACAATAAAACTACTTACTTTAATTTGTTGTCTCGTATCTCTTTCTATCAAAACAATACACACGTAAGTAACTTTTAAAAAATATTAAATCAAACAATTAATTTAAATAATTAAAATAAGGAATTGGGACCAAGCAAACCCTCAAAAATTATCAACTTTTCACGTCTAGGACGAAGGCGACTAGGTGTGTCTAAATCTCGTGATGGACGAATGGTGTTTTTGAAAAGGCAAGGTTTAGAAAGAGGGAGAAAGAATAAGCTTCTAGCTTCGAGAGAGACATAATAGAAAGATGATTGTTGATTGTTGTTGGTGAATTGAAAACGGGAAAATACGACCTTATTTATAGAGAAAAACATCTGGAAACGATAGAAAAGAGTTAGAATTCGAATCGGAGTAAAATTTCTTTTGACGCGGCAAGATAAAAAGTATCGCGGCGCGATAAAAACAGTTTTTTTTTTTCGGATTTTGTTTTTACCATAACTTTTGATCCAAAAGTCGAAATAAGGAATATAATCTTGAAGTCTACTTTCTAACCCAATTGAAATCAGAATAAAATATTTTGTATAATAAAAGATATGACCGAAATAGTAGAAGGGTGACAGTTTTGGATAGAGTTTCGTACTTCTTTCATATCTTTTTTGTTGTAGCTCGGAATTAATGTTATAATATATCATTGGAAAGATAATTTCAAGGGATATCCAACCATCTAAGATTTAGATAAAAATTATGATGCACGAAAATAGTATTTAGTTGTCTTTAAACGTGTTTCATTAAGAATAGAATTAGGACTTTAAAAAAGAGGAGTTTTATCCATTTTCGAATTCTTTAATCTTATCTTTTTAAAAAGGATAATTAAAATATTTGAGAAACTTATAGAAGATTATAATTAATACTAATTATTTTTAAAATATAATTAAGATTAGTGGACCCTCCACATGATCATTGGGTCGCACATCAAACTCGTTTAGACTTAGTTTAGTATTTTGACCATAACTTCCTCGTTATAACTCGAAATTGGGCTTATAATATATCGTTGAAAATGTCTTTTCAAGACCCATACAACTATACAATTTTTGAACCTTGACTAAACTGGATTGTTTTTCATAAATAAGGTACGAAAAGAAAGATTTTCGAAAAAAGAAAGAAATATTTTTATTAAAACATTTTAGAATGAAAACAGGGGAGTTCACGAGACTCTTCAACATTTCACCTTACTCGATATTTAATGACGTGAAAAGTACTCGTCATTGGGTTTGGTTTCGGGGAGACACAATTTGGTGTCTACAATTGTGGTTGGTGAAACAGTGTTTGTTGCGGTGGTTGGTGTTAGTAGTGTCGATTTCGGGTGGTGGGGTTGGGTCAGGAATTCGTGTTTTAAAATATGGTGGGTGTATCTGGGCTTGTGTATTAAGGATTAAGGTGGGTGGGTGGGTATAGGGTCGTAAGGTGGGGGGGAAATGGTGGTGAATTTGGATGTAATGGAGGGAAAGGGAGGGGATAGTGTGGTCGGTGGCGTCAGGGGTGGTTTTGGGTAGGGGATTTGGGGTTTTTATTTTTATTTGCAAGGATTTCTGATGGAAAAGCCATCCGAATCTCCAACGGTTTGGTCGGCCGTTGGAAACTTTCGACGGTTTTCCCATCGGAATTTACGATGCCTTCAGCCGTCGGAAGTCCCCGATGGCCTTGAAAAACCATCGGAATATTGATTTTCGATGGCTTTTCCATATAAAAAGTGGAAATTTCCGACGATGGTATTTTCGATGACATGTTTTAGATGGAAAATCGTCGGAAACCAAATTTCCAACGGTTTTTTGGTGATTTCTGATGGATTTTAACCATCGAAAATTTGCTATTTTCTAGTAGAGTTTTTTGGCACTTTTTAGGGGATTAAGTTTTTTAACCCAAGGGACTATCTTTTTAACTCAAACCAATTCATTATTGGCCGGAAAGTACACATGAGATCCCAAACGGTGAAATCTTGACATAATTTATAAATTTTTGAATTATATTTAATAAATAAAACATAACATTGTTGTTTCAACAAAAAAAATGTCATCTTGGGTCTAATTTGGTTCATCTCAATGCCTACTTTATTATTTCTACCATTAAAAAATAAAAATTTGACATTAACTACCATTAAAATGACCACGTTTGACATTTGATAGTTGTTTAATTTTTTATTTCATCAACCTACCGCCCAAATCCCAAAATTATAGTTATTGCGACCACTTAACTGAATCTGTTAGGGTTCTGTTAAGTGGGGCCATTATTTCATTAAATAATAATTTAATTTATTAAAAAAAAGAAAAAAAAAACTTATCTACAACCCTTAAAATGTTTCACCTTGTTCCCTTATGAATAGTAGCAACATGTGCCAATTGCATGTGTAAGCTGATGTGGCAAGGGTGTGGTAAACTACCTCAAAACTCCTTTCCTGCACCTCGATTGTATCACTTAGCATGCGTTTTTGCAAACAATGGAATCTTGACCTTGGCTTTTTTCTTCAATATTTTACTTTCCTAAAATATTTATCTCTTCTCTCTCTTCTTCCTCCCTGTTCACTTTCACTACAACCATCAACAATGAGCCTAATTGGGTTATCAGAACCCTAATTTTTTAATTTCTCTCTTCTTTTTCTTAATGGATTCCATTGTTGTAGCACCTTCTGGGCTTTCTCATCTCCATCAAGTTCAGCTTCTAATCTAAGAATTTTTTTTTAAGCTATGGCTAATCAATTTAGTTGTGACCACCGATCAAGGTAATTCGCAGGTTTCCAGTGTCAAAAACTTGCTCGCTTTCTCTACTCACCTTAATATCGTCGGCCTTCCAATATGTGCTTAATTTGTTGATTTATTTTGATAGAGCTGGTTTACTTAATGGTGCCACAGTCAACAGCACCGGTAGAGACCAGCGAATGAGCGGCTGGGTCGTTCTTCAATTTTCGATGGTTCGCAATGTGAGATTCTTGAAGAAGGGCGAGATGCTCAGAGGGTCGGTCCTGGTTCTCCTGTTTACCTACTCTTTCTGTTGTTCTTGAGTATCTCACTGCTAAGGTACCATTTCCTCACTCTTTCAATTTTTTGTTATATTTTCTGAATTTTTATTAAGTATATATGTAGCTTTCTGGTGATTTTTCTGCATTTATGTTTTGGTATATAAAGCTTTGAATACTTTGAATTGAATTTGAAGTTAAATTTCTGGTTTTGAGTATGATTTTTTATTTTTAGGTCTTTTTTCGTTGCTAATTTTATGGCTTCAACGAGTTGGGTATTTTGAAATGATCGGTCAAAGATTTTTATTTTTTGTTACCTATCAATTGCTAATTTTTATTGGGGATTCGAATGATTGAGTGTTAGATTTGTCTATTTTTTAGGAGTTTGGTTTGTAAAAATGAATGTTGTGGTTAAATTATGTAATTGATGAAGGAATAAGTTCTGGCTTGGTTTGGAGATGAAGCAAATTATTTTGATGGTTTAATTAGTGTGACATTGTGTTTATTGATGGGCTTCCATTTATTGATTTGTTAAAATGCCTAAACTTTAGCTTAATTATGCAATTGTTTAGAATGCTTCTTGCAAGATGGTTCAAAAAGGAGAAAAGAAAATTATTTTCAATGGTTTGTTATTAGCTGTTGAAGAGAGTAGAATGTCTGAAATTTTGTTCTTCTGAAATTAGTTGCAATAGGATATATAACTTATAAGTGCCAAGATTATTATTAGGATCACAAAAGTTGATAGAAATGTAGCCTTGTTGTCTTGGATTCAATACTTGCGATTTTTCATTTTGGCAATGATATGTTTGGGAAGTCGGGCAGGTGGGACTCAGTTGTGTTTTAATCATTGTTGAATTTCAAAATCTAGGCCAGGCTTTCGGCTTGAGGTAGCAATTTGACATAAGGATGGTGACTCAATTTTCCAAAGGAAAATCTATACAATTTGCCAATCACATCGAGCCCTATTATCATAAAAGGATATAGTATGCATCTGTAAATCTTGTGCTTATATAGTACACATCTATGGCTTTCAATTTCTGCTGGTGCCAAAGGCTTAATTGCTAAAATGTTAGAGATAAATCCTAAGGCACGTATAAGTGCTGTAGAGGCACTTAGTATGTAATTTTTTGCTCGACTAAGATTTGATGATAGGGAATTTTGTCATGAAAACTGCTTTTGAATGCCCACAATTTACATATTACCTATGAATCAGAACATCCATGGTTTAAAGAAGACAATGATCTGATAGTTCTGAGAAACTTATTGACAGCGCTATTCTTATGAGAATGAAGCAGTTCAGAGCTATGAACAAACTGAAGAAGCTCGCTCTCATGGTAACATACCAAATACCTATATATTGTTAGAACATCTATTGTATAATTGACAAATGCCTGTGTAAAATCCAAATTTTCTTAAGCTCATGCTATAACCTGTCTTGGTCTATTAGGGAATCATCCGAGAATTCGTAACTCTTTTGTATCTCTCTCAATTTATTATTGTTCTTAGTAGGTCATTTAATTTGTTGCAATTTGCATTAATTTTGTTTTTGAAAAGTATGGATTTGTGTTTAGGGATCTTACAAAATGTGGGTCAAATTTGAATCTAGGAATCGATTGTATTGATTTTGATTTGAGTAGAATTTGAATTTCAATGTTGAAATTTGCTATTATTTTGGTTGGTTGAGCATTTGAGCTTGTGTTGTTCAATGTCATTTGGGATTTGGGAAAGGAATCTTGGGGTTTGTAGGAAATGACTGTAAGATTCATGGATGGTTTCGTGATTTATAGAGAGAATGTACATGTTGCTGGAGTTAATTTGGATTAGTTTTTGTTTGGCAGGTGGAATAGAAAATCTAGAAATTTAAGCCAATAATGAAATCCAACGAACAAATAATGAAATAATAATGGAATTAAATTTAAAGAAAGGAAGGTTAGCTCATTTTATTGAGCCTGGTGCCCCTTGTTTACTTAGCTGTTGTTCTTGAGTACCTTGTTATCTCCTCCATTGAAGTAGTATTTGTGGTAAATTTTTCTTTTTATTCTTTAAATTATCAAATATCAATTTTGTAGATTTAATTAGTCTTAACTCTTAAACCTTTACTCTTTCCTACGACTTCATAATTCTATTTCATTTCATAATAAAGCACTAAAATCATTTATTTATGTATAACTCTTAATTATTTGTCATCTAAACAAGGATTTATAACCAAATGCTATTATACATTACTAAATTAAGCATTTTGTGAACAGAGTACCATATTTTCTTCTAATAAATAAATGAATTTTGTATTATTGTGATATGGTATTTTGGTTTGGTGGTTAGGGAGTTTGTTTTTCTTTTCTCATCACTTACAGAGTTACAATCTTGGAGTTGGGCCTGATTGCATTTAACCATTTATTAAGTAATGAAGTGCCAACCAAAGAAATAAGAACACACTACTAAGGAATTGTTATTGTGTATTCTTGGGAAACAATATAAGAGACTAACCGTCATCATATTCCCGTTCTAGATCCTAACATGCCATTTTTAATTTAGATGTATATTTGTGCATTTCTTGAAGTCATTATTATCTATTTTCATTGTATGTGGGAATTGATGTACACCAAATTTAGATTAAGCTTGCCTTTGATAAAATCCTCATCCGTGTTTAAACTCATGGGTCACTTTTGAGTTGCTAGAACTTCCATGTAAATATGTAAGCATTTTCCTGGTGTTCTGGTGTTGCTCAACTTGGAGATCTTGTTGTTGCTTTTCAAGTTCCTCATTCTTCTACTGGTTTAATTTGTATGCATTTTTATTTATTTGGGAGAAAACATTCTTTGTATTATCCAAGGATTACCCCTGATAACGGATAAAAGCAAACATGAACAATCCCAAGTATGATTCATGGTCTTAAGTATCTTAACACATCATTTTGATTGTTTCAGGCTATTAATTTGATTTTCTTATTAATTAGAAACTCATATGTTCAGTTTGAGGATTAGAATGTTGGGTTATCAAATTATTGTATTTGTTTAAATATGTTTGTTCCTTTCTACATTATTTTTTTAAAAACTCCTTTTTAGTGATATTTATTGTTTATTTTAGAGGTTGTAGATATGAGGAGAAGAAAAGCAAGGGATAATAAATGCTCTTTATCAAGTAGCTTTTAATTTAAGGGACATATGGCTGTTAGGGAAGAGCTCTTTCGGCGTCACATTGCTACTGATCATTTGTGTCCTTGCTGCAGCCTGGTGGGGGAGTACGTGAATCGTGTCCTTTTCGAATGCACAAAGGCTAAAGAGGTATGTGCGAGTAGTATCTTTCAAGTCTGATTGATGAAGCTCCTGTAGGTTCTTTTATGGATAATTTGTTTTGGTTTAACAGCAAATTAGAGAAACAGGAATTGCGTATATTGCTTGCTCTGGCCTGGTCTAATTGGTATTGCAGGAACAAATTTTTTTCATGAGCAACAGTCCCTAAATGTTGTCTACACAGCAGCGAGTTTTGCTAAACTTATGTCTAATTATTGCTCCTACGCTAAGCGAGTCTTTGTGAAGAATGGTGCCCCTGCTGCCCCTATGGTCAGCTCTTGGACGAAGCCTCCTGCTGGGGTTACCAAGATCAATATTGATGCCTATATTACTGGGTCGTTTGCTTCGGTTGGCGCTATGTCTCAAAATGAACATGGTGGTTTAGTGTGGGCTACTGTCAGACGGCTGGAAGGAGAATGGATGTGGAAAGTGCTGAAGCTGCTGCTGTTATATTCGGTTTACAGCAAGCTAGTAGATGGGGTAGCAGGAACAACAGCTTGGGTTTCTCTCCTCTATGGCTAATTTATGATGATATTAGAGCTATGTCTAATTGGTTTGATTTTTGTTACTTTTCACATGTCAAGTGAGTAGGCAATGTGGTGGCTCATCTCGTTGCAAGGTGGGACACCCGTGGTAGTACGGAAACTCCTTTCTTTAAAGCTTAATTACTTGGCGGAAAGCGATATTTAATAAATAGCCTGCTAATCTTGCTTCAAAAAAATTGTAGCTTTAATATTTTAAAATACGTGCGATATTGACTAGGAACATTCCTAGCCTTTTTTTGAGATTAATTTTTTTTTTTGTTGGGTAATCACTTACATGTTAATTTGCTATTGTTTGTAGTTCTATTAACTTTTATTATTGTGTATAAAAATTGTTACAATAATCTAATATGAAATTTAAACAATAAAACACCCCATAACATAGTCTAAATAAAATCTCAAACCCAATTCCTTAAATAATTAAACAATTTTGTTCTATCGGCACAATTCTATTTATTGACATTTATGTTTACTAATTAATTTACGTTTATTTTAATGTCTATTAAGAAAGCAAACATACTAGCCAAAAAAAGTCACACTTTCGGCCTCGCTCACTAGCATCACTACATTTCTTCGCGCGCAACGCGCGCGTGTGCAACCCTAGTATATATAAAAATTCCTAGCCACCTCCCCATCCCCGTCAGCCACCCTCCCCCCTCCCCGTACTGGCAACCAAATGTTCCTCCGATGCTAGCGAAACCCACCTCCTCTATTCCCCTTACCCACGCTGCCCGAAACCACCATAAACGGGTGAAAACGAAATCCCAAAACCCGTTTAGGGAGGTTTCGGGGAATGTGTTTAGGGTAGGGGTGTCGGTTTTTGGGTGGGGGAAGGGGATGGGAGGTTGATTTAGAGTAGGGGAAGGGTAGGGGGGTCTTTTCGGTGGGGGAATGGGTGGTGTTGGGGTGGGGTTTCGTTAAAACCACCCTAAACGGGTTTTAGTGTTTCATTTTTACCCGTTTAAGGTTGTTTAGGGGCAACGTTGATGAGGGAAGGGCGTGGGGTGGGGTGAGGTCACAACGTGGGGGGTAGGCCTGAGCATAACTATCTGATTATCCGATAATCCGAAGATCCGATCCGCACCCGATCCGACAATTTAGGGTAACCGATCCGAAATTTTCGGATATCGGATTGGATATCGAAAATTTGAATTTCGGTTATCCGAATATCCGAAAATAAAGTCGGATATCGGATATCCGATCCGATATCCGAAAATTACTTTTTTTTTACCCATATTTAAAGTTCAAATATTATCCATATGCCCAACAGCCCAAGCCCAAGCCCAACAAAATCTCAACTTACCCTAATTTCAAATCCGCCTCTTTCCTCTTTCTTTTCTCTTTCTCAGTTAGTCTTCTCAGTTTCTCACTCCTCTCTTAGTCTTGTCTGAGTTCTTTCTCGATCTCTCCTCTCTACTCCTTTTCTCGATCTCCGACCACCTTCTCAGTGCCTCACTCATCCACCAGAAGCAGCGGCGCCTCACTCATCCAGGCCACCAGAAGCAGCGGCGCCCCTCACTCCTTCACCAGAAGCGGCGACGCCCCTCACTCCTTCACCAGAAGCGGCGCCCCTCACTCCTCCACCAAGGTAATTAACCGTTTTCCTTTTCCTCTTTTGAATTTTTGATATAATTTATAATTTTAATTAGTTAATTTGGTTTTCAAAATTCTATTGTTCTGTTATTTTGCTTCTTCTTGATTTTTAGGTTCTATTAATTTATTGTTGTTGATTAAATTTGGGGAAAACGTTAGACATTAATTATTAATCTATTGTTGTTGAATCATAGATCAGATTTAGTATATTATACCATTAGCTTTTAGCTAAGAATCTTAGTTATGAGATTCAAGTATAATAAAATCAAAGTATCTTCTTAGTTTGTTTTTATTCTTATTATTCCTTTTCTATATTTTTGTGTAGTGAATATGATAATTAATGACTAATATAGATAGAATTAGAAAAATGAACAGAAAGATTATACATAAATTATAGGAATTTAGGATTAGTATTTAGTAGATTACTTAATGTTTAATTGTTATGGTGTTGTTAAAATTTTCTGTTTTAAAAGTTTCATATTAATTGTTATGGTGTTGTTAAAATTTTCTGTTTTAAAAGTTTCATATTAATTGTTATGGTGTTGTTGAACTGTTAATTTTCTGCTGTTATGTTGGGAGAAAATTTCATTATGTTTCTGTTCCTGTCATCCTATGCTCGTACTTCTGCTGAATTGCTGATTTAGTGATTTAAATTAGTCTGTGAAAGAACTTGTGATTGAAAAAAAATAAGTAAATTCAGTTTTATTTTGTCAACTAGTTTACATTTTGATTTATGTGTTTTAGATGGATGATGCTACTGTAGAATCTGCTAACGTAGCAAATCAACCAACTGAAGAGGAGCCCTTGGCGTCAACCGCTGCCAATGAGGAGCATGCTGGAATTGAAAAACCACCACAGCCACCAAAAAAAAAGGCCTTCAACCACTACAAGTCCATTTTTTTAATAGGATAATTATTTTTAATAGGATAATTACACATCTATTTTCTCTCTCTTTGTTCAGGTTGTGAGTAACATGAGGAGAAAATGGGTAAAAAAAATTTCAATTTTGCCATTTAAAACAACTCTTAATCAAAGTAGTCAGATATAGGATATCCGATATATCCGATCCGAAAAATTCGGATATCCGGATTTTGATATCCGAATTTTTCGGATCGGATACAAATAGCAAATATAAGTATTCTCGGATACTCGGATCGGATTTCGGATCCGTGATCAGGCCTAGTGGGGGGACCGTTTGGGCGCTAACACGGAAAGGGGTGGTAGTAAGATTCCAAGACAGCGCTGATGGGGAAAAAGGGAGGTTAGACGGTGGCAGTGAGGGTGGCTGAAGATGGAGCGGTGGCTGGGGAAGGAGGGGTGGCTGACTGGCTGGAAAGTGGCAGTGAGGTGGTCAGCTAGACAGTGGTTGGGCCCCACTAACGGAATTATTAACGGCATAAGGCAGCTGGTAGTGATATCTATAATTTTGAGATTTGGGTGATAAAAAAATAAAATATAAAAGTAAATAAGTAGCAAATGTCAAACATGGTCCTTTAAGTGGTATCAAATATCAAAATTTCCAATGTTAAAAAATTTACATGAAATCTCCTCTCTCTAAAACCCTAGCCTCTGTTGGTCTTATTTGATTTCTCTAAATGTCTAGTTTATTATTTCTCCATTGAAAAAAAAAACATGCTAAAGAATTTACATGAAATCTCCTATCTCTAAAACCGAATTTTGGAGAAGATTCCGTCAGATTTTATGGGTAGGAAGTCCCAATCAAATTGTGTCTCTTGTGTGATTTTTCTCGCTATTTTTGTGTGTTTTTAGTTTTATAATAAATCTTTCTCCGAGGAACAATTCCTCTTCAAAGCAAAGGGTTTTTCTTCTTCTTTAAAAGGATTTTTTCCTTTAAAATGACGAGGTTTTCCCTTTCTCTTTTGAGGGAAGATTTTTTTAATGGATTGTTGTAGAGTTATTTCATGGATAATGATTTGTGCAGATCAAAAAAGAGATTATTCTTTCGCATAGAATCAGATGAAAATTTTCTTCACCGCTATAACAGATCGATAATCACCCTCGTCAAAGATGACTGTAAATAATAACGATGTGAAATAGGGTATGGAGAATATACGATTTGCAACAACAATTGTAGCTTTGCTAAAAAAGATTATATTTGATCAATTGTCATGTATTTGTTAGATATAGAAATTGATGTATGATCTTTTAATTATGAATCAAACTTTATTCAGAAATTATTTTCTCTATTGAAACAAGATAGAAAAAATGCTCTTGCGGCTACAGACAAAGGAGGGAGTAAAATGTGATGTAACAAGAGTAAATACTTTTTTTTGGTGTTCCACCCGGTTCACCCTTTGGGCTAATCCGGATTCGGGGATCAGTTCTGGGTGGTTATATTTCAATCCCCTCCCAATTGTTGTTGCGGGGGATCGAACGCGGGTTCCTCTTACCAAGTGTAGTCTCAATCACCACTACACCAACAACCAATTGGTACAAGAGTAAAAATCAAATGTGAGTAAAGGTAATATAAGTATTTGGTGTGTGAATAATAACAAAAAGTGTATGAAAGTATACCTATTATAAAAATGGTGCAATTAGTATGAACTTCCGTAAAAGGGGACTGGTGCAAAAATAAAACGGAGAAAGTAATATTTAATTTATAATTTTTTTACCAATATGCAAATATAGATAATTATGATCAAAGTAATGTATTAGCAAGCATGGACAATCAAAATGGGAGCTGTAATTTTTTTTATTTTTTTTATTTTTAAATCCTCAATCCGAGCACCATTGCTAAGGGTACATAGAGGGTGATAACTAACATGTGCAATCCATCATGAATGGCTAGGAAGAAGAAATCAAAGCCTATAACTTTATTAGGTGATTGTAAGATCCTCTTCATTTACTATTAAACCTTGGAAATAAGCACTAATGAAGCACCACCAAGTATATCAACAACTCTTAATTCATTAAGTACTTCAAAAATTCATAATGGTCTTATTAGATCTCCCCTTATTCACCCTAGTGTTGGGATGATTCTAATGAAGGTTCATGAAAATATGGTTGTCTTGAATCGAGCCCCAAGGATTCTAAATGTGTATGACAATGTCAATGGAAAAATATATAGCATCACAATCAAATTTGGGGAAAAATAAATCGATAGCTCCGCAAATGGTCATTCCTGATACTCATTATGTCTTTCATAATGTTGATACTATAAACACAAATTTTGAGTCTGCGAAATAGTCAAAATAAATGCAACAAATATAACTTTTATTAATATAACAAATTTGAGTACAATCTCTAATGTAATCCACTGATTCGATCTCCATGCTACGTCGTTAGATAACTCGATTTTTTGCAGTCGAAGCTAGAATTCCTTGATAGAGGGTCAAAGAGGCTTGACCTCGATCAAGGTTGGTCTTCTAGAATGAAACGACACGCCTAATCTGGTGCTTGTTGTTCTTCTTCTAGTTCTTGAGATTGTTTTTTTTAGAGAAGTTTTAGAGAGGGTTTGAGTCCAGAGAGGTTTTTCTCTAGATCTTTCATGTGTGTGAAATGAGGGAGGATAGTTCTATTTATAGAGTTATACTAAGCTAGGGTTTCAAGCTGACCACTAAATGGGCCTCATATCCATTTCCACCTCCTTTCATAAATGACTCATTTGATAAATCAAATCCATTTTGTTGGACTTTATTATTAATTAAATAAGTTTAACTTAAATAAATAATACGGGCTAAAGTAACCCATATTAATTATGTAGTCAATATATACGAGTCAACCGTTTGACTTTGACCCAAATAATATGTAACGACACTTAAAAATTTCTATGCCTACAAATTGCCTCCTCGAGATCGGTCACGGACACGGTTTTGGAGTGTTTGATCGTGATCGGGCTCGAAATTTGCTTGACCCGATAATAATTATCGAGTAACCCCTCTTTTCTTTTTCTTCCCATGTATCCACGCTATACAAACCATCTTGTTGAATTCTATCCTTTTTGTGGATAATTAACATGAGATTTACTTTTAACAATCTTGGATATGATGTGATTATCAACTCGATTTACTGTCAATATGATAATACAGAAGACGAACCATATCTTTCAATGGAGATATATTTTGTGAACAACCAAAAATCAATCATCTCATGGGCAATCAAATCAATCCGGCCACTAGATTTACCTTGATTGAAGATAAATACTATGATAACTGATAAGCACCACTACGTTGAGCTAAACGTGAGATTTGAGCCTTATTGAATAAAAAGATAAGATAGAATCCTATCTCATGAAATAGAAGTGTATTATCCTGACTACATCTCCAGTTTGATTGGCTTGAGATAAATTAGTCAGTTAAACTTCTAAATTATCTTCTTAGAGGACAAGTTAACTTGTAGCTCTATAAATACCAGGTCACCTTCCACCGCATTAATGACATCGAATTATTGGCATTGTTATTCCAGAAGCTTCGAGATATCAACCAAACGCACACCTCGTACAACGACATTGCTGGAGCTTTGACACCCATTCAACCCCAAACTAGTTCGACCTCAACGAAGATCAGCGGTGATAAGACACTGCCTGACCTGTTCTCATCTCGTCACGCCGCGCTACAGAGTATCGACGCCTGAGTCCTTGACACGCCACGCCAGAGTTCACCATCGGAGTCTTTACCGCCTCACGCCGAAGCTACATTCGATCCCAGCCGTCATAGAATTCCGACCACCGCACATCGAAGCAGCGTATAAGCGTCGCCGCAACCGGAATTTCGACCACCACACATCGGAACTACGTTCAGCCTTTCGCCATCTTGATCGGACAAGAGTACAGGGAACTTGATACTGGGTATGCTTTGAAACTATCTCGAATTGCTTTAATAGCTCTTAATTTTGTGCTTCAATGGTTTTTGAGATGGAAAGTACGAATGGTGAATAGAGCTATTAATGTTAGACACCACCTCTTTTTCTTTTTTTTTTCTTGTTATTTTTTTTCTAACATTAAAAACATTCAAGCCACGTGATTTCTTTTTTTCTTTTTTTTTTTAATGATATCATGATATGTCAAACTTTCAAGCCACGTGATTTTTTTAAAAAATGATATCATGATATATCAAACTTTCAAGCCACGTGACTTTTTTTTTTCATTAATTTTTTTTATGACTAAATTTTGATACCACCATGATATCTCACGTAAAGTTAGACTTTTGTTTTAGAACATCATGGCGCAATTCAATTTTGCAGGGGCACTCGAGGATGACTTCTTATGTGTGTCCAATGAAGCTGCGGGTCCAGATGGAATTCATTTTTCCACCTTTTGCCCTATGACTGGAGCTCTTGCAGAGAATTGAAAAGTGGAACATCTTTCAACAAGTCTACACTGGTGGAAAGAGGTCATCGAAGGGTCGAATAAGACGCCCAAGGAGGTACTCCAGTCGTCGCATCATCGGTCATTTACTGAAGTTAAAGCATTGGACACACTCTCCGCACGCATATCTCGCAAGGAAGTCGCCAAATGGGGTTCGCAGTTACTCATTGGAGCTGAATTCTCGCATATACCTCAATATTGGGAATGGTTGGATGACATATTGCAACACTTCACACATGCTTACAAGCACAAATATCCTTGACGCTGTTTATGCCTCTATGTTCTGTTACAAACGCAATACTCTGTACATGCAAGCTTTTTGTGAAATGTGGAGCTCAACGACCAATACACTACTTACTTCAGCGGGCGAAGTCTTGATTAGTTTGTGGGGCTTGCACTATCTCAGCGGACTCCCAATAAATGGTTCTTTCTACGACGAGGTCGTCCTATCCGCCACGGAGTTAGAAGGGTATGACCAGAATGGCTCTTCGTATCTTCTTTATAGTTGCAAGTACCTTTTTGCGACTTATCAACACATTGGTGCAAAGTCTCGCGGAACTCACGTCAAATTTGATAGTTGGTGTAAATTTTGGTCTCCTGATGCTTCGAGATATTTGACTTCTTCTGACGAGAGAAAGGCTCACATACTTCCCGTGCCCATGACCAGTTTTGCTACCGTGAGTGAGACTTTCCTATGGAACGATGATGTACATGAAGCTTTTACCATCTCAGGCATCCCCGAGGCGTACCAGAAACAGACCTATCTTGCCGCTTTTATTTCTTGCTAGTTGTGTGCTTTCGTCCTCCCATTGAAAGACTTAGGCTTCATTCATCCAGGAGTATTCAAACCTGCATCCTCACTTGCAAGTGGTCGCAAAATATCTTTGGCTATTCCAGTTTCGACCTGCATTTACAAAGGCTTGAATGAGCTTTTGACTTCCGCAATACCCGGGAGACGTCCAAGATTCTTCCCAGCACATTATGTCCATATATGGATAACAAAGTATTTTTGAAGCCATCGAATGTCTACTCACAAGTACACCGGTGCCCATATGATTGGATTTCAAGGCCCTGATGCAGTCATTCACTCGTCATCTGCTGATGCTAAATCGACTATACGTTCTGGTAAATCGATCAACTGGCTTACAACTTGCCCAAATGAATATAAAGATAAAAGATTTGTAGATGACAATCAACGTCTTTGCCACAATTATGATTACTTCATCGCCATGAGATCTTGCTATGTGACTCTAAGATACGATGATTGTTACGTGATTGAGCCATACAACCCTCATAGGTTTGGTCGCCAATTTGGTTTTTACCAGGGGGTGCCTGGTGAACTTGAGCCACAGGTAGATGCCATTACCCCAGAGCGTGTGTTCCAATTATTCCATGGAAGCACCCAATTAGGCACGAAGTCTGAGTCTTCATCCCGGGTCATCCGTTCAGTCCTCAATCTCGAGTAACTTCTGATTATGCGACCTAATGGGCATCGGTCTTCCCCCGGACCTCGTCAACTTCTAGTTCACCAAGTCCTCCAGATGCTCCTGTAACTCGTAGTCAAGGCAAGTCTAAGAAGAGGAAGGATGATAGCGACCATTTGGGAGGCAAAGTTGTAAAATCAGTCGTTGATTTAAGCAACAAACGCACATTGAAGGTTAAGCTCAACAAGTCTTTTGAAAAGTCTCCATCCTCGAGAGAGAAAGAGAATGACAAAAGGAACTCCCCCAGCAAAGTTATTCTTCCAGGCGAGGCTTCTGTCCTTTATGACGTCCTTGGCGATTGCTACGATGAGATCGAGAATGACAAGGGACAAGTATTTTTATTTTATTATATATATTTTTTTTAAATTCAATGACCCATTCTCCTCTTTTATTTAAAGGTCAACCATGAGCCTATGAGCCTTGCAGATGAGCTGGAAGTTTGTAACAACACTTTCGATCCTCCACTAAATCAGTATTTAATTGATGCGTCTCAAGATCCAGTCACAGTTAGTGTCGTAGCAAGCATGGCAATTGCTGGATATGGTGCCTCCTCTACCGCTCCTAGTTCGGCCAAGACCCTTGGTTTCAATGTAAGAGACACAATATCGAAGATTGACAAGTATGCTACGTGCCTTATGGTTGAAGAGATAAAAGGGAAGCTTCTCGCAACTCCCTTGGATGAAGTTCACGAGCTTGATCAAGAACTTATAGAGGCATTCCAGTACATAAGAGCTAAAAAGATTGATAGCTCTATCTTTGAGCAATCTGTTAGAAGCTATGTAGAGGTTGCTTCACAACTCCATACTTAGCGAGAAAAATGTGAAGGGAAGACACCTTTAGGAAACCTCGAGAAACAACTTTTGATGATGGAATCTCAGCTGAGTAATGTAGTTATCCTTCAGAAGGAGAATGAAAAGAAAGTTGAAACTTTTCATCAAGAGATTGAGGAAGTTGCACAGAAGAAAGCTCAATTGTTGAAGGAAGTTGCTAGCTTGACTGAAAAGGAGGCTACACTTGCATCACTTGTTTTAGACTCAGAGCATCAGTTTGCAAACTGCAAAAAGAAAGTGAACGACTTGAAAATATCCCAAACTTCTCCTTAGCAGAGTGTCTCAGCCATCAAGGAAGCACAGTCTAGGCTATCAGAAGTTAAGAAGATCTACGATTCTTGACGTGATGCCTTGAAGACCTTAGATTGGATGCCGTAGTCATTATTTATTTTTTTCTTTTTTTTTTCTTTAGAACATTTGTTCTGACTTGATTTCTGGTAGCATGAAATGAATAACGATTATCCATTTTTTTTCACAAAATCATCGTTATTTCCTCATACAAAGGTTTTTTTTTTTTAGCCGTTCACAGTTTAAGCTGGTGTGGGCCAGGAGCATTGTAGGGCATGATGTTTTATATTTTTTTTATTTTTTTTGTGTGGCTGGACTCGAAGTTTTTTTGTGACTTCAAGCTGCCTACGTACTTGTAAAGCGGAAGGTCCACTTCACAAGATCAAGCCAACGTAGTTCAACAAGTTTTTATTTTTATTTTTATTTCTATGCAGTTTAGGCTCTTGCTTAGGAGCTTATTACATCAAATGATACTTCAAGGGTAGTAACGCTTCAGGAACTTGCCATTGATAGGGCCTACACGTAACCCGTCTTCATCAACAATCCTTTATGCTCCATTGGTGTATACTTTTTTGGACCATCCCATTTCGAGCTGAATTTGTTTCCTGTCTTTCTGGAAGTGATGATGGGTCTCCTAACAGCTAGAACAGTATCTCCGACCTAGAATGAACGCACACGCACTTTCTTGTTGAATGCACGTGTCAGACGAGCATGATAACACTCCAAACTTTGTTGAGCTTCAAGCCTTTTCTCATCCAATGCTTCTAATTCAGCCAATCGAAGTTTAACATTCTCTTCTTTTGTAAGATCTTCCTGTATGGCTACACGCAGTGACGGGATTTGTATTTCCAGTGGTACAATAGCTTCGACACCATACACCAGTGCATAAGGAGTTGCTTGGGTTGGAGTTTTTTTGGTTGTTCGGTACGCCCATAGAGCTTCACCAAGTCGTTCATGCCGATCTCGTTTTTGCTTCTTTGTTATCTCGCTAAGCAAATTACAAAGAGTCTTTTTGAAGGCCTCAGCTAATCCATTCGCAAAAGCATTATACATTGAAGACTTATGTTGTGTGAACTTAAACTTTTCACACAGACTTGCCATTAACCTATTGACAAACGGAGTGCCATTGTTTGTGATGATATATCGCGGCACACCATATCGATGAATAATGTGGATACTAATGAAATCCACCCCATTCTCTTTTTTTACCTCGCGTAGAGGGATGACTTCTGCCCAGAAGTAATCTGTAGCCGCAAGAATATATGCATGACCAGCCGATGACTTTGGCGTAATTGGTCCCACAACATCGAGACCCCATGCTTCAAACGACGAAGATGTCACAGTAGGATGTAACGGCTCTGTAGGTGTATGAATAAAATTTGCGTAAAATTGACAAGCTTCACATTTCCTTGCAAATTCCATTGCAATCTTGTACCATCGTGGGCCAATAGTATCCCATCCTTTTGACACGTTCATGTAGTTTTGGACCAGATTGATGTGCTCTACAAACTCCTGAGTGAGCTTCCTCAATAGTTTTAGTAGCTTCTTCATTTCCAAGACATCTCAACCAAGTTCCAAGGAAAGAGCGCATGTAGAGTGTCCCCTTGTAATAGATGAAGTGTGGAGCTCACTGCCGAATCTTTATTTTGTGCTTTAAATCTCTTGGCAGTCTTCCATTCTCTAAGTAGTCAATGAGTGGTTGACGCCAATCTACTGCGTTTATTTCGTATACAGAAACAATGCACGCATCTTCTGTCTCTTCATCTTCTAAAGAAGTCACTACCCACCAGTTGCAGACAAAAACCGTCGTGATCTCCTCTGCCCCCAGTGCCAAAGTAGCTGCAAGATTTGCAAGAGAGTCAGCTATCTTGTTGGAACTCCTTGGAACGTGCTGGAGTTTGATGCTATCAAATGATTCCAACAACTGTGCAGCGTACTTGTGATAAGGCTTCATATCTTCTTTCTTAACCTCATACTCGTCAAGGAGTTGATGGATTACCAACATAGAATCTCCATATACATCGAGATCTTGGATGTTCATCCTCTTTGCCATTTGTAATCCCAAGATAAGTGCTTGATATTCAACAACATTGTTAGAGAACAAGTTTTTTAGGGAGAATGAATAAGTGAGGACATGCTTCTTTGGTGACACAAGGACAATACCAACTCTAGCACCATCTCGTCGTGCAGCCCCGTCAAAATATAGCTCCCATGGTGGAAGGATGTCAATGTTGAACACCTCTTCACCAGGAAGATCATCCGAAAGCTCCCAATGTGATGAAATAGGGTGATCGGCTAAGAAATCAGCTAGAGCTTGACCTTTAACCGCCTTTTGGGGCACATACATAATATCATGTTAAGTTATGAGCATTTCCCACTTGGCGAGTCGTCCAAATAGCACCGGTCTTGACAAGATGTATTTGATTGGATCTGCTTTAGAAATCACTCGTATTGTATGTGCTTGCATGTAATGTTTTTGCTTTTGAACGGAAAAAATCATAGCTAAGCACACTTTTTCTATTAGAGTGTAATTTAGTTTAGCACCAACTATAGTACGTATAAGATAGTAAAGTGCTCTCTCTTTGCCTTCTTCATTTTCCTGGGCGAGTAATGCCCCAGCGATCTTTCCTGAGCTGAGGTTTTCCTTGAATTGGTGCCCCCCCAAGACTGGTGGAGTTGACAAGTACCTTTTAATACTATCATAAGCTTTCTGACACAAGTCATCCCATTCAAATGGAGATCCTTTCTTCATAAGATGACTAAAGGGGTGGCATATTCCGGCAAGGTTAGAAATGAAGCGTCGAATGTATGCTAGTCGTCCTTGGAGACCGCGTAACTCTTTGAGATTCTTTGGTGCAGGCATGTTTTAAATAGCAGTGATCTTTGTTTGATCGATTTCAATCTCTTTATGCCTCACTACAAATACTAGAAACTTGCCTGAGCTGTCACCAAATGCACACATTAAAGGATTCATTTTTTATTTTAAAAAAAAGGATTCATTTTCAGCTGATACCTTCGCAATTTCTCAAACACATCTCGCAAATGAAGTAAATGGTCCTCCCGCTTCTTTGACTTGACAACGAGGTCATTAACATAACATTCAATTGTTTTGTGGAACATGTCTTCAAAATTTTTTTGCATCTCCCTTTGATAGGTAGCCTCTGCATTTTTCAGGCCAAAAGGCATCACCTTATAGCAAAAGATTCCCTTTGGTGTGCGAAAAGCAGCTGCTTCTTGGTCTTCAGGAGCCATGAGAATATGATTGTAACCCGCAGTGCAATCCATTAAGGATAAAGCTTTATGTCCTGTTGTGGTGTCGATCATTATCTCGGTGAAAGGAAAAGGGAAATCATCCTTTGGACACACATCGTTAAGATCTCTGAAGTCTACACAAACACGTAGTTGTCCGTTCTTTTTCCTTACAGGGATGATATTTGCAATCCAGGTTGGATATTTGACCTCATGAATAAAGCTTTCATCAATGATTATTGACTTCAGCTTCAATTTCAGGGATTAATTCAGGCCGAAAGCGTCGTTGAGGTTGTTCCTTTGATGAAATTCCCTTTTTGATCACCGAACGATGAACTGCAATTTTAGGATCGAGTCCCTCATCTCTTTATAGTTCTATGCGAACACATCTTTGTACTTCATGAGCAGGTCGAAGTAAGCTTTTTCCTCATTAGGAGAAAGTTGGGCACTTACGTAGATAGGGCGTGGCTCAGCCGTGGTTCCAAGATTCAACTCCTTTAGATCATCAACAGTGGATTGCCCCCCGTCCTCGAGGGTCTTAGGGGCTTCTGCTGGCTCCACCTCTCCATCCAAGATATTTTCTTCCAAAACAGTGACGTGGTTAGAAGTAGCAAGGATATTCTCCTGGTCACCATCTTCACGATTAGTCAGAACTTTTTGGTCGGTGAGAATCACCGTATGTCCTTTCACACTAAGGGTTTCTCCTGTCTTTACTTCCAGTAGATCGAGGTGCTTCATGCGGGATGGGATAATGCTCTTGACATCATTCTCTAACTCAAATTTCTTCATGTTTCTATTCTGTCGGCGTCGTGATTTAGAAATGGCTCTAGTGTTCTCTAGCCGGCTGAAGACATGTCTGCTATGCTTCTTATCTTGCATACTCTAGAGGCGATGGTTGATGGGTTTGTTTGCCATTCGTAATCTTTTAAAGACACCCTTGGACTTCTTCATTTGTATGTCTCCTGATTGACCACCCAATCTACTAAATATGGACTCTGATGAATCGAGACTTGGATCTACCAACCTATCAAAAAACTGATGAACGCGGTCTAGTAGATGATGGTTGAATTCTATCGAAGACGGAGCCCCTTTGTCTTGGTGTGGTGTTTTCACCTACACTTTCCTTGACTTCTTCCACCGCAATATACTGGGATGCTTGTACCGACTTTCTTCGAGACGAGATTTTCACTGGTTGAGGTTTCGTGAAACCAAATCCAATTTTTTTTTACCCAAAATCGTTCACCTTGTTGTTGCAGTCGCTGCTGAGATTTGTTGAGACCGTAGGAGACAGCATCAATGACCTTTCCCATGGGCTCTGGGTTAGAAAAATCGTACCTCGAGCTTTTCATCAATTTGTAGGCAACTAGATCAAATCCTTCTTTCCTAGCGCTAGGCACCTCCGATATATTTTCAATGCTTGCAGATGGTGGATTAGATATCTTTTGATTGCTTACTTGCTGAATTGGCAAGGTGTAGTGTAGGGAATATTTCAAGCGTTAATCTCCTAGCTTGAGCCCCACTGTGATCATACACTAAAGTACGGTGGCGTCCAAAAGGGAAGAAGATAGAGCAAAAGAGTCGCCAACAAGTTTTTTAGGAACTTGTAAACCGTTCACAAGGTGAAGGTTACACCCCTTAACGATCCAAGAGATCGTCAACTCCATAAGGTCTTGAACCAAATAGGGTTCGGGGATGAAGGTACAAATCCAACCTAAAAGAGATTGGACTGCCCTAACAATAGGCCTCTACTTTATTCTGATCGTATTCATGTGCGCTTTCTGACTAACATGCAATCAATAGGATTACCCTAAACCTGTTCATCTATGTTGGTTGAATATTAATGCACAAACAAATCTATTATTGGCGATCACTTGAAATTATAATCAAATTAACCCTAAACAAGATTATTAATTATCTTATTAAGCGTGATTACAAGTACAAATTCCCTTTAAACATGCATAAAAGGTGTGATCAAGCAATAACAATAAATAATCAAGCAACATAATAAATAATAAATAATAATAATAATAATAATAATAATAAAATCATTATCATAATAATAATCATGTTAAAGCATAATAATAGCAAGATCCTAGGCATGATACTAACAAGATTAATAACAAACCCTAGCATGTCACTAAGCATATAAAAATCAAAGCTTTAACCCTAACATGATACTAAAAATCATAAATATTAGGAAGAACATAAAAGGCATCGTAACAATCATATTTAGCATTAAATCTACCCTAGACATGATACTAGGAATATCATAATAACAACCTAAACATGACCTCTACATCATAATACCAATAAAAACCATGAAAATACTTACTTTGATGCCTCGTACCTCTTTCTAATAACAAAATATACGCGTTAGTAACTTCAAGGAAAATAATAAACAACAATAATTAAATTAAATAATTGAAAGAGAGATTTGGGACCAAACCCTCAGAAATTAAACCTTTCACGTCTAGGGCGAAGGCAACTTCGAATATGGCTAGGTGTATTTTAGATATAATGAATGCGGAATTTTTATATTTGAGAGAAGCTAGTTTAGAAAAGAGAGAGAGAGAGAGAGTAAGAAATTCTTGACGAGAGTTGATAGATTATAGATGAAAACTGGTTATCGAAAATGGAGTTTTTAGCTCGTTATTTATAGAGAAAATCAGCCAAAAAGATAAAATATCAAAACAGAGTTCTGGCGCAGATCAAATCGAACCAGCGCCAACGCTGGCTATTGGCGCCAGACGCTAACATTAGCACCAGGCGCAATGCTAGCGCCAGGCGCTACAGCTGGCGCTTGGTGCTGATTAAGAAATTCACGCATTTTATTAAAATCAGATAGAAATTGCCGTACAAGAGGATAAAATCGTATCTTTCCTCAAAAAAAACGTTCTTTGATTTTAATTAAAACTCTAAAAAGTCAACAAAAGTCAATTTATCAATGCTAATTGAATTAGGAATGAAAAGAACCTTCTAGAAGAATCTAGAAGACTAAAACCATTTCTAATTGCATTAGGAATGATAAATCTATATTAGGCCCTCCCCTAAATCATTGGGCCGCATATAAGGCTCAAACCGGACCCAGTTAAGTAATTTGGCCATAACTTCCTCAATATTCATTGGAATTGGGCTTATAATATATCGTTGGAAAGCTCTTGTCAAGCCTCATCCAACTACACTACTATTGGACCCATATCACGGACCAACCAAACGAGATTGGATATTTTCTTAAAATTAGTTTTCAAAAACAGAGAGAAGAGAAAAGAAATTAAAACTATCCGCAACACTAAACTTTCCACACTTTCACTTCATTCGGTTATCATTCGAATTGAAAGTTACTCATCACTGGGTTTGGTTTTGGGGAGACACAAATGGGTGTCCACAGTTTTAATTTCTTTTCTCTTCTCTCTGTTTTTGAAAACTTATTTTAAGAAAAAATCCAATCCAGTTTGGTTGGTCCATGATATGGGTCCGATAGTAGTATAGTTGGATGGGGCTTGACAAGAGCTTTCCAATGATATATTATAAGCCCAATTCCGATGAATATTGAGGAAGTTATGGCCAAATTACTTAACTGGGTCCGGTTTGAGCCTTATATGCGGCCCAATGATCTAGGGGAGGGCCTAATATAGATTTATCATTCCTAATGCAATTAAGAATGGTTTTAGTCTTCTAGATTCTTCTAGAAGGTTCTTTTCATTCCTAATTCAATTAGCATTGATAATTTGACTTTTGTTTAATTTTTAGAGTTTTAATTAAAATCAAAGAGAATTTTTTGAGGGAAATACGATTTTATCCTCCTATACGGCAATTTTTATCTGATTTTAAGAAAACGCGTGAATTTCCAGATCAGCGCCAAACGCCAGCTAGCATTGGCGCCTGGCGCTAATGTTGGCGTCTGGCGCCAATAGCCAGCGTTGGCGCCAACATTGTTTTATCTACGCCAGAACTCTGTTTTTGATATTTTATCTTTTTGGCTGATTTTCTCTATAAATAACGTCGTAAAACTCCGTTTTCATTCATCAACAATCATCAATTCTCTCTTATTCTCTTCAATAATCATCTACCAACTCTCATCAAGATTCTCTTGATTTCTCTCTCTCTTTTCTAAACTAGCCTTTTCTCAAATACAAAATTCCGCATTCGCAAGACTTAGATACACCTAGCCATATTCGAAGTTGCCTTCGCCCTAGACGTGAAAGGTTTAATTTCTGAGGGTTTGGTCCCAAATCTCTCTTTCAATTATTTAATTTAATTATTGTCGGTTTTATTATTTTCCTTGAAGTTACTAACGTGTGTATTTTGTTATTAGAAAGAGCTACGAGGCATCCGAGTAAGTACTTTAATGGTTAATTGATGTTATGATATAGAAATCATGCTTAGATTGTTATTTTAAATTCCTAGTATCATGTCTAGGGTATACTAAGTATGATTGTTATGATGCCTTCTATTTTCTTTCCTAATATTATGATTGTTAGTATCATGTTAGGGTTAAATATTTGATTTTTATTGCTTAGTGACATGCTAGGGTTTGTTATTAATCTTGTTAGTATCATGCCTAGGATCTTGCTATTATTATGCTTTAACATGATTTATGATTATTAATTATAATTATGATTATTTTTATGATTCATGATTATGGTTATGAATATTATTATTATTATAATTTTATGATTATGATTATTATTATTTTGATTATATATTATGTTGCTTGATTATATTTATTTATTGTTATTGCTTGATCACACCTTTTTATGCATGTTTAAAGGAAATTTGATACTTGTAATCACGCTTAATAAGATAATTAATAATCTTGTTTAGGGTTAATATGATTATAATTCAAGTGATCGCCAATAATAGATTTATTTGTGCATTAAATTCAACCAACATAGATAAACAGATTTAGGGTTAATCCTATTGATTGTATGTCAGTCAGAAAGCGCACATGAATACGATCAGAATAAAGTAGAGGCCTATTATTAGGGCAGGTTCAATCTCTTTTAGGTTGGATTTGTGCATTCATCCCCGAACCCTATTTGGTTCAAGACCTTATGGAGTTGACGATCTCTTGGATCGTTAAGGGGTGTAACCTTCACCTCGTGAACGGTTTACAAGTTCCTAAAAAACTTGTTGGCGACTCTTTTGCTCTATCTTCTTCTTTGGATGCCACCATACTTTAGTGTATGATCACAGTGGGGTTCAAGCTAGGGGATTAACGCTTGAAATATTCCCTACAGTTTTTGGTGACTCCACTGGGGAGGATTTCTATTTTAATTCCAGAATTTGTTTCGGCAATGATTTAGAATGAGTGGATGAAACTCGAAACGTTCTAAGGATTTCATGTAAGTAATTTTGATTAACATTATTGTCATATGCATAAAAAAGATCTCATTGGAAAGACCATCCGTAATGAGTTAAAAACATAGGATTTTACACGTAGGAAGTTTGAGAAATATCTTTCACAACTAGGACTGAAATAACACTACGCGAAACTGGAAAATTTTATCGAGCACAGAAAGCTGCTGAGGCATGTAGGAATTAGCATCAGCGAGCAGAAGTTGGCGCCAAACATTTAATTATAGCGCCAGACGACAGCTCTGTCGTCAGGTGCTACACCTAAATCCTGGCGCCAACCTCTGTTTGCTGGCGCTAAATTCTTCCAATACCGAGCCAGAAATATGCGTTCTAATTTCGACTAGTTTTTCGTATTGTTTGCTCGATCCTACTTCCTGATTGAATTTTTCTCACTTTTCTGAAACCTATATGTGTTCTACATATGGACATAACCCTCTGGGAATTCATGCTCCATCTACCTGATTGAACGCTCTGAGTAACAAAGGGTACATCCGAGAATGTTGAATTCACCAAACCATGGAAGCGAGTTTTTCTAAAACTCGCGGTGTCCCATCCACTCGCGCCAACCCTTCACGGTTAGGCTTTCGCGCGGTGCATCCGGACAATTAACCATGGACCCTCTATTGACTAAACCATATCCCGAACTTTAGAGAATTAGAGCCATGGTTAGGTTGCAAACTCATTGCATCATATTGTGCCTACTTGACTAATTGTGCATTATTTGTTGTGCATATATATGTTTTCTTAACCGTTTGTTTGACTTGTGTTGAGATTAAATAAATTAATGACTAAAAGAACTTTGCCTAATTAATTAAATAATTTGAGTAAATAAAGTCTAAGATTTTAATAAGAATTGACCTAGCACGACTTTAGGCATACCCCTATTGATTGATAACACCGAAAACAGTCTCAGATTGAAGCTCCAGCATTGGCGCCAAAGTCTGAACTGTAGCACCACTCTGTGGAGTTTGGCGCCTGGCGACATCTCTGTCGTCTGGCGCTACACTGCATAGAGAGGCGCCAGTCTTATCGTTTTGACGACAGTTCAGATTATTAGTCGAGTCATCACCTAGTGTCTAATTAAGAAGTTTATTAATTAATTCGATTAAATTTCGCTGTCAATAACACTTTATTAAGTCATTAATTGAGTCTAGTCACATAGTCTAGCCACATGGTCATAACACGAGTCTTAACATGTCACCTACACTCACTAGTCTTAGCACACACTTTGAGTATATGTCACCATGACCATGTCTTAGGTTCATGCATGAGTCGGTTTTTTCCGTCATTTAAGTTAGGGGTACATTCTATTCCTAATTCTTCATGTCCCTCCATCTACATCATTTTTCTTCACATTCTATTCCAATCTTTCTTCACTTCCTCCATCCATTGCATGTTGAATAAAGTTTGAGTCAAATAATTAACAATGAATATCCCCAAATTCCTTTTCCACAGTACTTGGTCGAGGAGAGAAGGGCGATTAATCAAGGACAACCTCTTTATTCAAGTCTCACTTTTTGATAAACCAATTCATCAAAAGAGGAAGGCTAAAAAGATAATGGCAAGTCAAGAAGAAGTCAATGAACTTAGGAATCAATTGAATGACTGTAGGCGTCGCTCGAAGTGCGCCTACGTTAAAGCATGTGGTGAATATGCTTGGCACTCATAGGAAGTGGGAATTGACACACGATTAGGGACAAGGAAAGTAGGGAGCCGCCAACAAGTTTTTAAGGAACTTGTAAACCGTTCACGGATCATAAAAGGCAACCACAATAAAGGGACAACGATAGGCAACAACGATTGACCCGTGAAGGTTACACCCCATTCATAATCCATGAGATTACTAACTCCATATGGTTCGGAACCACGAAAGGAGGATCAGGGATGATGGTACGAAGTGAGTCATGGAGTCACATTCGCCCGTATTGGCCTCTACTCGATTCTTATAATGAAAAGTGATTCTTGCGATCTCAAAGGCATACAAATAAAATATTCAATTCGCTCCAAACTATTATTAGGCTAAATTGGTTTAATATTAATGCAACACATAATTCTAAAATATTAGTGATCACTTGAATTAATAACAAGATTAAAAAGGACCTAAACCGGTTGTCCAAATTATGTTATTAGGCGTGATTTTCAATTACATATTCCCTTTAACATGCAATATGGTGAACAATAAATATAATAGAATAACATCAATATTGGAAGCAATTTAAAAATAAATTATTAGTCAAATCAAATATAAATAAACTAATCATGATACTAGCAATATAAAAATAAAA
The DNA here is from genome assembly GCF_001683475.1 of Chenopodium quinoa. Taxonomy (NCBI): domain Eukaryota; kingdom Viridiplantae; phylum Streptophyta; class Magnoliopsida; order Caryophyllales; family Amaranthaceae; genus Chenopodium; species Chenopodium quinoa. Next base: position 550,250 of record NW_018743906.1, on the reverse strand, counting down.
TAAGAGTAATTAAATTAATTAATTACTCACATTCTGCGCGTTCCTTTAAATTGCTACATCATGAATAAACTGTTAGTAACTTCAATAAAAAAATAGAAAGCAAATTAAAAATAAATCAAATAAATATAGATTTGATTTGGTCCAAACCCTCAGTTATTTATACATTTCACGCCTTGGTTTAAGGATGGAACTTCGGGTTTAGTATATACTCCTTGGAGTGATTAAGGGAAGAATGGTATAATTAGGAATATAGGTTTAAGGCTTAGAATTTGATAGAGAGAGAGAGAGAAGAGAATGATTTTTGGTTTAAAATAGAGAAAGAGAGAAGGATTTGATGATCAAGCTTGTTGATCAATAAAAAAGGGGAGATATGACCTCTATTTATAAGGAAAAAAGAGGGGTCGAATCAAGAAAAGATAAGAATTCAAATCGGATAAAACTCTTGCGATAAACAACAGTTTTTGTGGTTTTTGTTTTGATCATATCTTTTAATTCAGAAATTGGAATAAGATGAATAAGATATAGTTGGAAAGATCTTGAAGTCTACTTTCTAACCCAATTAAAGTCAGATTAAAATATTTTGTAAATCAAAAGATATAGCAGAAATAGTGAGATGGTGTCAGTTTTGGATAGAGTTTGACATTTTATTCATATCTTTTCCGTTATAGCTCGGAATTGATATTATAATATATCATTGGAAAGATAATTTCAAGGACTATCCAACCATATAAAATTTGGATAAAAACATATAAGACACTAAAATAATATCTGTCTATCTTTGAACGTCTTTCAATTCGGATATAAATAGGATTTTCAAAAAAAGGAGTTTTACTCAATTTCAATCTATTTAATTTTATCTTTTCAAAAAGGATAATTAAGATATTTTAGAAACTTATAGAAGCTTCTAATTAATCCTAATTGGTTTAGGATTGGGATTAAATCATTTGGACCCTCCACATGATCATTGGGTCGTAGGTAAGGTGGGCTTAGGTTCGGTTTGGGCTCAGTTTAATATTTTGGCCATAACTTATTCGTTGTAAATTGGATTTGGGCTTATAATATATCGTTGGAAATCTCGTTTCAAACCCCATACAACTATTTAATCATTGGACCCAGATTATGGACCAAAATAAACGGAAATAAACACGAAATGAATGATTTTAAAGGACATGAATTGAATTATTTTGGGTTTTAAGGCACGAAAAGAGGAAAATAAGTTATGGTTTGGGGAAATGGGCTAGGAATTGGGTTGTTTTATGAAATGGAAATATGGATTTAAGCATTCCAAAAATTAAATACTCAATCCGACCAATAATGATGGTGAAAGGTTGTTCATCATCGGGTTTGGTTTTGGGGAGACATTTTTAGGTGTCTACAGAAGCCCCTAGTTTGACTGAGTTTGTAGAAACGTTAGTTTCGAAAACGATAGTCAAAGTAGTCGAGAGGGACGGAGAATGATTTAAGACGTTCTGCGATCCTAAATCATTCTATATACGCCGATACTTGCAGAAAAATGTTAGTTCTACAGATAAAAGAGTAAAGGGATAGAATGCGTATCAGACACCAGTGTATCGGTGACAAATGAGTTTGGTAGCTTCCTATGCTTGAAGGAATCCACCGTATGACGTATGTTGAAATGCTTTCCATGCTTGAGGAAAGCCGACAGATGAGTTCGGTAGCTTTCTAAGCCTGAAGAAACCTACCGGGTGACACTTTTCATGCTTGAGGAAAGTCGACGTATGAATTTGGTGTCATTCTATGCTTGAAAAATTCCACCGATAATGCCTTCCATGCTTGAGGAAAGCCGACTACTTGGCGGTTTTCTATGCTTGAAGAAAAATCCACCGATAACGCTTTCCATGCTTGAGGAAAGCCGACTTGGCGGTTTTCTATACTTAAAGAAAAATCCACCGATAACGCTTTCCATGCTTGAGGAAAGCCGACTTGGTGATTTTCTATGCTTGAAGAAATCCACCAAATAATACTTTCCATGCTTAAGGAAAGTCGACATATGATGAGATTGCAAATCTCTGTGTATCGAGAACCTTGCGTCATGAAATGCTGGTGGTTCGATTGTCCCCGAACGTGGGCTGTAGATGGTCCGCTTGTCCCCGGACGTGGGCTGTAGATGGTCCGCTTGTCCCTGAACGTAGGTTGTATTTGGTTCGCTTGTCCCCGAACGTGGGCTGTAAATGGTTCGCTTGTCCCCGAACGTGGGCTATAGATGGTCCGCTTGTCCCCGGACGTGGGCTGTAGATGGTCTGCTTGTCCCCGGACGTGGGCTGTAGATGGCCCGCTTATCCCCGGACGTGGGCTGTAGATGGTCTGCTTGTCCCCGGACGTGGGTTGTAGTTGGTTCGCTTGTCCCCGAACGTGGGCTGTAGATGAGACCTGCAAAAATAAATTTGCCAATGGACTCTTATATATTGTGATTGACTTGACCACTGACTTGACCAAGTTTGACTTGATGTGACATGACATGTGTATGACTTGTGAGAGTGTGTGTGTGTGTGTATATATGTGTGTGTGCAGACACAAGCAAATTAAACGAAGATGCAAAAGCAAAAATTTTCCGTCAATTTTTGTCATGAGACGAGTGGAAGGTACTGACTTTCTCCCGAAAAAGAAAGACGTGAAAAATGAAGTTTTGTTTTCGAACTTCCCTCGATAAAAATTTTGAAAAAGTTTTTGAACTTCCCTAAAAGAAAATAATGAAAAGGGGAGGAAGTTTAGAACTTCCTCCTTAAGCAAGACGAAATGAATCGTATGGATTGAATTGCTTGTCTTGAAAATAATGTATGCATGATGAATGTTCTTAGGCTAGGAGGCTAAGGACAATTACATCGTGTGACACGATAGATGAATGAACTTAGGTCATGGAGATAAGCATCATATATGGTGTAAAGAAGCGATCTTGAACGACACTTAGGTCTAAAAGCTAAGCACGTATATAGATGAAGTGATTATGAACGTTGCTTAGGTCAAGGAGCTAAGAACGATATGCTTTGTATTATTACAAATCATTGATATAGAAATGTTACTCAGCACATTATGCGATGCATGAAACAATGAACATTGCTCAGGTCAGGAAGCTAAGCAAGTATACAATGTTTCTTCTAATGAATGTTATCTTGAAAGATGATGAAGCATGCGCGGTAGGGAAACAAGATTTCATGATAAAGGGCTCTTAAAGGGAAGGATGATTGATATGGATATGGATATGGATGTGTGAGTGAAGTGTATGAATGTGATACTAAGGCTGGCTGCAAGGGTTATGGCGATGGAAAGAGATGTGAGAAGAGTCAAAGATGATGACTCTTTAGGCTAGGTAGGCTAAATGATGTGGGATCAAGCCCCCAAGTCTAGCTCTAAATGTGTAAGGGTAAGCATTGGATATTCTTTTACTCGATCATGCATGGATATGAATATGAATGTGCAGTGGCCGCACCTCGATGTGGGGTTGCCTACGTATCCGTTAGGAATCAGGCCGAACGTAGCTCTAACCGAACTTTGCACAAGTGTATGTACACCTCAAAGAGGTCTTTCAAGGGTTATAATGTGGTTAAGCTGATGGTTTAAGGAAGAAAGGGGTAAAAGGCTCAAGACCCGAGAGAAACCCTAAGACGTGTAATTGTGAATTGGACTTTGCAAGTTTTATTTTCAACATTTTTTTGTTTTGAATTTCTTTTTTTTTTTCATTCTTTTGAATCAATGTAGGCAATCTCAGATCATGCGGTCCATCACTCACTTAGCATTCATGTTTCTCAGGCATGGTACCAAGCACTCGATGAGAGACGCAATTTGAGACATGTTCATATCAAAGACATTGGAACACTTGCCTTTAGACATTGTTTTATTGTTGTTTTGCTGCTTTTTTTTTTTTACTTGCTTTTTGAATGTTACACAAATTGCACATCTTCCAATTCCAGGGTTGAGTGAATGTGGGATGAAAAAATGAAGGCCAAACATTAGACGAGGCTCAAATTGGTTGACGAAGAAATGGGTATGTGATTAAATGGTTAATGGGGAATGAATGGGTTGCAAAGGTGCCTCAAGTGATTGGTGTACCTTGTGTTTAGTTCGTCAATTTTTATTTTATTTTTTATTATTTTTTTCTAATCACATGATCGAATGTAAGAAAGAGATGCTCATTTTTGAAGAAGGTAAGAAATGTGACACATAAACACATGGATAAGGAGAACCTATGCTAGACTTTTTAGGGGGAAGGGTTTGAAACAAAAGAAGAAGAAAAAATGAAATCTTGGTGAGAAGCTTGCATCGTGCTTTGTCTTCATGGCTGTTTATGAGTTACTTCTTACCGCCTACTGAGGAAAAAAGTTTCTTGTTGTTGATGCTTTGATTGGAAGGAAAGAAGAAAGGAATGACGTTCCCCTTATTTTTCCAACTATTGCCTATTGATTTTAGACTCAAGTACTGTGTAAGGACAAACTCATCTAATGCATTAACTCAATACTCGGATTGGAAAGGAAGAGTGTATGAAATAATTTTGAAAACTTATGGGAAATACTCCACTCATTCCTATTACGACGGAAAGCGATGCATGCATGGTCCTAGTATACGATCATAAACAATATAGTGCATTACTCGAAGACAAAGTGTGTGCAATGACTCAACATGTGTGATTGGGTGAGTTTATTAAAACTCGTGGTATGATCGTATAGCTAGAAATGAGGACACTGTGAAAAACAAAGGACTCAATGACCAAATAGCACGGAAGACTAAAAGACAAACTAACTTGATTAATTTTGTCCAATTTTAATGTTTATGCTATTTACTAGGTGAAAACGGTCCATTGGCAATCGTTAGTCATAAATAAGATCAACCACAATCAAAGACAAAGAACACATGTTAAGGTTAGCATAAAAAATCACAAGACACTAGAAAAAGGACTAGAATTCTAGAAGAGTTAGGATTCATGGGTATAAAAAAAATAATTAAAACAAAAATCTATAATTCTATGTTATACGAGTTAACATGGATTAAAGGACTTGGATAAGACTAGATTGACACGAAAACTTTAAAAATAAATAAATAAAAATAAATAAGAAAATTGACGCTAAAAAGACACCTAAACTGGACAGGCTGTAGTATATCGGTTATAACTTTTGATCTGTGACTCTGATTGGGACGAAACCAATTCCAAATGAAAGATAAAACTCGGGGCTACAGATCCATATCTAGCACGACACGTAACTCTTTCTAGAACTTCAAATTAAAATATTTTGTAAATCAAAAGATATAGCAGAAATAGTGAGATGGTGTCAGTTTTGGATAGAGTTTGACATTTTATTCATATCTTTTCCGTTATAGCTCGGAATTGATATTATAATATATCATTGGAAAGATAATTTCAAGGGATATACAACCATATAAAATTTGGATAAAAACCTATAAGACACTAAAATAATATATGTCTATCTTTGAACGTCTTTCAATTTGGATATAAATAGGATTTTTAGAAAAAGGAGTTTTATTCAATTTCAATCTATTTAATCTTATCTTTTCAAAAAGGATAATTAAGATCTTTTAGAAACTTATAGAAGCTTCTAATTAATCCTAATTGGTTTAGGATTGGGATTAAATCATTTGGACCCTCCACATGATCATTGGGTCGTAGGTAAGGTGAGCTTAGGTTCGGTTTGGGCTCGGTTTAATATTTTGGCCATAACTTATTCGTTATAACTCGGATTTGGGCTTATAATATATCGTTGGAAATCTATTTTCAATCCCCATCCAACTATTTAATCATTCGATCCAGATTATGGACCAAAATAAACGGAAATAAACACGAAATGAATGATTTTAAAGGACACGAATTGAATTATTTTGGGTTTTAAGGCACAAAAAGAGGAAAATAAGTTATGGTTTGGGGAAATGGGATAGGAATTGGGTTGTTTTATGAAATGGAAATATGGATTTAAGCACTCCAAAAATTAAATACTCAACCCGACCAATAATGGCGGTGAAAGGTTGTTCATCATCGGGTTTGGTTTTGGGGAGACATTTTTAGGTGTCTACAATGACGTGACTAAGGTGTTAGAGGCTTTAACCCTCAAAATTGATGACCCTGTGAAGCAACAACAGATGACCCTCATGCCAGAAATTTTGAGCAAATTATCTAGTGACTATGAATTTCAGGGCATGAGTTCACAAGGGGTCTCGCTGGACAAGGAACTTCTTCCGCATAAGTTCAACGCCACTAACATCCCTAAATTCAAGGCAACAAATAACCCTTACTTCCATCTAAGAGCTTTCGAAACTATAATGAACATTAAGGATATCGATAAGAAGGTTTTCCCCTCTCTGTTCTCACTATCTCTTAAAACCGTTTGCCAACAATGGTTCTTCTCCCTTGACAAAGAGAAAACCTCTACCTGGGAATCGATAGTAAACGCTTTCATTGATAGATACAAGTGCAATATTCAATTTGAAACCGACTATAGACAACTTGAGATGCTAAGACAAAAAGAGAATGAAGGCTTTACTTCTTTCTTTAATAAATGGAGGGAAACTTCCGCTAAGATGATTGAGGTGCCCACTGAAAAAGAATCTGTGAGGATGTTTATCAAGAATCTCCAAGAGAAGTATTCGAAGCATTTAAAATATCAACAGAATCTGTATACTTTCAAGGCCGTTTATGACATCGGAATTGAAATCGAAGATAACCTCGCAAAACAAAAAGCTACTAACAATAGTAACCACAGTGGCTGGAAAGGAAAGAAGAACGACAATCCTTCTTCTTCCGAAAACGCCCACTCTAGTAATAATGTTAGTACCTTTGACCATAATGGTGTCTTAGCCATGGACAATCAAGGATCAAAAAGGAAACCCAGGAGAGAATTCACACACATTGGAATGACCTATGATGCTGCTTTTGATCGTCTCTATGACCGAGGGTTAATCAAACCTATTGGCTCTATCGAGGATCCAACACTTGAAAATCGATCTTCAAGATGGAATCCAAACTCCTATTGCAAGTACAATCGAGGAAACGGTCATACCACTGATGAATGCTACAGGTTTCAAAACCTCATTCAAGATCTCATAGAGGCAAATAAGATCCCATTGCCTCTAGCTAGCGAGAAGATTGGATGATGTCGGAGTAAACAACACAAGACAGAGGCGAGCTTCAGTGACGAGATTTCATGACCTCTTTTTTCTATTTCTTTTTCATTTTTTCCTTTCCCCAATAAGTCTAGCATAGGCACCTTCCTTTTCCCTTAGATTACTTTTGTAGATTCTTTATTTATTTTCCTTTAATAAACTGAGCATTTATTCTCTTACATATGATCATTTCATTATATTGCATTTTAAAAAAAAAATCCATGTCAAATTAAGCACAAGGTATACCAATGATTTGAGGCACCCCTTGTAGCCACATCATATTACCTTTCACCCTTCAGTTATACATCCTTTTTTGGTAAACCACTTTGAGCCTCGTCTAACGATAGACCTTTCATTTTTCAACCCATATCTACCTAACCTTGGGATGGGACAGTGTGCAACTTATGCACTTCTAAAAAAGGCTTGAGTGAATTCAAAAGATTAAAAGGGCAAAAATAAGCAAAAGAAAAAAATAAATAAAAGTGTACAAAAGGGCAAGTGTTCCAATGTCTTTGATATGAAAATATCTTTGATAAGAACACGTCTCATATTGCGTCTCTTATCGAGTGCTCGATACCGTGCCTGAGAAACATGAATGCCAAGTGAGTGATAGACCGCATGATCGGGATTTCCCACACTTATAAAAATGAAATAAATGCTAAAGCAAAAAAAGAGAGCTAAAAAAAGAGTAGAAAACCTCAAGCATGAAAATACAAATATTCAAAAGCAAAGTTGCACACCTTGGGGGCTTATCTTGGGTCTTGAGCCTTTATCCCCTTCTTCTTCAAAGTTTTAGCCTAACCACGTTACAACCCTTAAAAAGACTTTTTGAGGTATACACATACTTGTGCGAGGTTCGGCTAGAGCTACGTTCGGCCTGATTCCTAACGGATACGTAGGCAACCTCAAATTGAGGTGCGGCCGTAATAAACATGCATTCATATTCGCATTCACACACTTATACCATGATCATATCAAGGGATCTCCTATGCTCATCCCTATTCATTTAGAGCTAGACTTGGGGGCTCGATCCTTACATCATTAGCTTAACCAGCCTAAGAGTCACCACCATTTGACTCTTTTTCAATATATTTTCCACACACTTAGCTCTTGCGGCCTAACTTTAGTGTCACTATCACACACATCACAGATACATGACCGAATATACTTCCCTTAGGAACCCTTTGTCATGGAATCTTAACACAACGTTGAAGCATGTATTATCATGTCAAAATGCCCAACATCACTCATAATCATCATTGCATATAGAAGTATGAAGTGCTTAGCCTCCGTGCCTAAGTTACCTAAATACTTTCATTATCAAGTCAACTAGGATAGTCTAAGATGTTACAATCCTTGTACTGTGAGAAACAACATTTGACTAAGCTCATTCAACATGCACCTTCAAAACTTTGATTCTTTTTTCACGTCTTTCTTTTTCGGGAGAAAGTCGGTACCCTCCACAAAAATGACGGAAATTTTTTGCTTTTTTGCATTTTCGAGTCGCACAATCATAATACAATGCACACACGGGTCATGAGTCACACGTGTCATGTCACTTCAAGTCGAGTCAGCCTCAAGTCAATCACAGAGAGTCAAGTTTATACCTTGAGTCGTGTCAAGTTAATGGGTCAAGCGACATTAAACCTTAGGTCAACCCTAAGATAATTAAAGAGATTAGCAAAGTTCTATAGTAAAAAAATAAATACAGGTGCAGCGGAATAGGGAAGACCCTACTCCAGCGCTAGACGACAACATCTAGCGTATGGAAATAGAAGCGCTAGATCTCATCGTCTGGCAACAGAGTCAATTCTTGGCGCTAGAGATATTTCAGCAGCGACAGAGCTCGAAGCCTCTTAGAAAGGTGATTTCGACCTCATACAGTAATTTCGGGTTCCTTGGTACGCCAGTTAGCCCCTATGAGCAATTTGACATGATTAAGTAGTCTGTTTGATTACAATCACAATAAGTGATCGAACTGATGAAAGATCGTCTCACTTAGCTTAAAGAGCCTAATTAATTGGCTCATCACGGAGACACCGACATACTGGTTTTAGCGAAAGCAAAGTTCAAGCGAGCTTTAGAGATCGGCAAGCGTTGGTCTTCGAAAATTTTTCTTCGAAATATCATCGCAACAAACATATCCTTTCAAGCTCTATTGTTCAGAGACGCGTGGACATGTCATTTAAGCTCTTTTGCTCCAGAGACGCGTGGGCATATTAATCAAGCTCTTTTGTTCAGAGACGCGTGGACATATCATTCGAAGCTCTTTTGTTCAGAGACGGGTGAACATTTATTTCAAGCTCTTTTGCTCAAGAGACGCGTGGGCATCCTATTATCAAGCTCCTTTGTTCAGAGACGCGCGGACACATCATTCACAAGTTCATATAAAAAAGAATATAATAAAGAAGCTCTATTTCTCAAGAGACGCGTGGACACATCCAAAAAAAAAAGAAGAAGCTCTTTGTTCATAGGCGCGTAAACATATCCAAAAAAGAGAAGCTCTTTGTTCAGAGACGAGTGAACATCGAAACAGCAAGATGGCGTTCCCTAGATTGTGGAGAGTTGTCAAAAACAACTGAGGATTGTTTCAAGCGAAGAAATCTTCGATAGTATTCCCTTGGACGTGGAATATTATCAAGGCGAATATTGGAAACAGTTACAAGCGTAGCGGCTTTCAAGCAGGATTGCATTCTCTTGGCAGGAGGTCATCAAAACAACAAGGAAGCGGCAGCAAATCGGTTACTTTTAGAGGCATGTGCTCGACGGTGCAAGATACGCATTTCTTAACTCTTTTATCTGTTTAACTAACGCTAGTTTTGCAGGTATTGGTGTTACAAGAGTGATTTAGGATTGCAGAACGTTCTGAATCATTCTCCATCCATATCGATACTTTGACTTGTGTTTTCGAAACTTGTGTTTCTCCAAACTCAGTCAAAGTGGGGGCTTCTGTAGACACCCATTTTTGTCTCCCCAAAACCAAACCCAGTGATGAGTACCTTTCACGTCGAATCATAATCAAATGAAGTGAAAGTGTCGAAAGTTTAGTGTTGCGGATAGTTTTAATTTCTTTTCTCTTCTCTCTGTTTTTGAAAACTTATTTTAAGAAAAATCCAATCCAGTTTGGTTGGTCCATGATATGGGTCCGTTATTAGTGTTGTTGGATGGGGCTTGACAAGAGCTTTTCAACGATATATTATAAGCCCAATTCCAATGAATATTGAGGAAGTTATGGCCAAATTACTGAACTTGGCCCGATTTGAGCCTTATATGCGGCCCAATGATCTAGGGGAGGGCCTAATATAGATTTATCGATCCTAATGCAGTTAGGAATGGTTTTAGTCTTCTAGATTCTTCTAGAAGGTTCTTTTCATTCCTAATTCAATTAGCATTGATAAATTGACTTTTGTTGACTTTTCAGAGTTTTAATTAAAATTAAAGAGCATTTTTTGAGGGAAATACGATTTTATCCTCTTATACGGCAATTTTTATCTGATTTTAAGAAAACGCGTGAATTTCCAAATCAGCGCCAAACGCCAGCTGTAGCGCCTGGCGCTACGCTTGGCGCTTAGCGCCTGACGCTAGCATTGGCGTCTGGCGCTAATGTTGGCGTCTAACGCCAATAGGCAGCGTTGGCGCCAACATTGTTTTATCTGCGCCAGAACTCTGTTTTTGATACTTTATATTTTTAGCTGATTTTCTCTATAAATAACGTCGTAAAACTCCGTTTTCATTCATCAACAATCATCAATTCTCTCTCATTCTCTTCAATAATCGTCTACCAACTCTCATCAAGATTCTCTTGATTTCTCTCTTTCTCTCTCTTTTCTAAACTAACCTTTTCTCAAATACAAATTCCGCATTCGCAAGACTTAGATACACCTAGCCATATTCGAAGTTGCCTTCGCCCTAGACGTGAAAGGTTTAATTTCTGAGGGTTTGGTCCCAAATCTCTCTTTCAATTATTTAATTTAATTATTGTCTGTTTTATTATTTTCCTTGAAGTTACTAACGTGTGTATTTTGTTATTAGAAAGAGGTACGAGGCATCCGAGTAAGTACTTTAATGGTTTAATTGATGTTATGATATAGAAATCATGCTTAGATTGTTATTTTAAATTCCTAGTATCATGTCTAGGGTATACTAAGTATGATTGTTATGATGCCTTCTATTTTCTTTCTTAATATTATGATTGTTAGTATCATGTTAGGGTTAAATATTTGATTTTTATTGCTTAGTGACATGTTAGGGTTTGTTATTAATCTTGTGAGTATCATGCCTAGAATCTTGCTATTATTATGCTTTAACATGATTTATGATTATTATTTATTATTATGATTATTTTTATGATTCATGATTATGGTTACGAATATTATTATTATTATTATTTTATGATTATGATTATTATTATTTTGTTTATATATTATGTTGCTTGATTATATTTATTTATTGTTATTGCTTGATCACACCTTTTTATGCATGTTTAAAGGAAATTTGATACTTGTAATCACGCTTAATAAGATAATTAATAATCTTGTTTAGGGTTAATATGATTATAATTCAAGTGATTGCCAATAATAGATTTATTTGTGCATTAAATTCAACCAACATAGATAAACAGGTTTAGGGTTAATCCTATTGATTGTATGTTAGTCAGAAAGCGCACATGAATACGATCAGAATAAAGTAGAGGCCTATTATTAGGGCAGGTTCAATCTCTTTTAGGTTGGATTTGTACATTCATCCCCGAACCCTATTTGGTTCAAGACCTTATGGAGTTGACAATCACTTGGATCGTTAAGGGGTGTAACCTTCACCTCGTGAACGGTTTACAAGTTCCTAAAAAACTTGTTGGCGACTCTTTTTGCTCTATCTTCTTCCCTTTTGGACGCCACCGTACTTTAGTGTATGATCACAGTGGGGTTAAAGCTAGGGGATTAACGCTTGAAATATTCCCTACACAAGGTCATGCTTTCATTTAATGAAGATAAGTTACCTTCAACTTTATTAGGAGCGACTTGTACTTCACATTTTTCGAATGGAGTTTAACCCTCCTTGCGACGTGACATAGGGATGTAACGTAGCACTTGAACCTGCAAGTTAGACTTCACTTCATCACTCTTTGATAGAGGTTCTGAAATTTTCTTCTCATTGATTTCCTCAACCTTCTCACTCAAGTCCTCCTTTGAAAGAGGGTTTTCCTTCGTTTGTTGCTTCTTTGGAGCTTGTTTTCCTATGGAGGCTATCTCCAATGGCATCACTTCGACTGGCTCCTCTTGATCAATGTAGAACTTTGCATCGGCGAAATGAGATTCGACCTCTGAGAAAGGCTTTACGTCTACAATTACTCTTCTTTCACCATTCTTGTAATACTTGAAGCATTGATGCAAGGTTGATGCTACTGCTCCATTTTCGTGCATCCATGGTCGCCTTAACAACAAGTTGCATGAAGTTTTTGAATCAATGAAATGAAATATTGTTGTTGCAGTCATCTCTCTAACGGATAAGTTAACAATTATCATGCCAATGGCTCGTTGCCCCCCGAGGTTGAAACCTTGAATCATGAGGCGGCTTTGAGACAATTCATCGTCTGTGATTCCTAACTTCCTCACTATAGACTTTGGCATGATATTCACTGCAGAACCTCCATCTATGAATATGCGATTAACCTTTTGTTTGCGAATGTATCCACAAACGAACAGAGGTCTATGGTGAGGTTTCAAACCAAGCATAAGATCTTCATCAATGAACGCCAAAGATGCACTGCATGCTGCACATCGATCAGGATGGTTCTCATACATGCCCTGTTTGATATTTTCCTTTAATGTATAATGAGTAGGATTTTCTATGGCTCGTGCCATAGCAAATCACATTTCTTCTGGCAAAGACAAAGCTTGACGCCATCCCATGCGAGATGGGACTGTGTCTAGTATCACAAGAATCTTCGAATCTTTTTCAGGATCGCTTGAATGATCAAGACTCGTAGATGGCTGGCTCTCCTCAATTCCATCTTTTGCTTCCGCCGTGTAATAAGACACCATACCAACAGAGGCTTCGCTAAAGTTCTTTTGAGGGAAAAACTCATCTAACGTGATTGGCATCTAGGGAAGGGCGTGTCACTTCCTCGTCTTTTTCACTTCTTTTAGCTTTTTAAGACCTTTCCTTGTTTGCTGGTGCTTCTTAGAAGGCTGCGAATTAGTTGTAGCCGACTTCCTTACTTTCCTCCTTGTTACCAACGTCCATCCTTCCTCATCTTCTTCATGCGGTGATGGAGTGGGATCTGAATGTAATGTTGAGCGAAGATTCATTACTTGTATTACAACTGGTTCCAAGCTCCCCAAATGGATAATTTTTGCATGTCGTTCACATGGTGAAGAATCCACAGCGGTTGTGGTATGATTGGATCATACCGTCTCATCTAAATCTAGCACAATTCTTCCTTCTTTTGCGAGCCTCATTATTTTCTCCTTGAGAGTAATGCATTTTTCGAGGGGGTGACTCACCAATCGATGGTATCGACAATAGTTCGGATTAGAAGTTCTACCCATTTGCTCGGGGTATTTAGACTCAGGCAGCTTGGTGATCTTTTTCTCAAGCAAGTCGTCTAGCAATCGTGACAAATCTAAATCTGGAAACGGATACTTTTTTGCTTGCAATTCCTTTAGGGTGGGCCCTTCTCTATTTGTATCCTTTGCATCCTTCGAGGATGACTCCCTCTTTTGTTCGCTTTTTGTCTTAGCTGAGATCTTCACCGGAGCAGATGTGGTGGAGACTACCAATAACTCTTTAGTAGATTTCTTGCTGGTCTTTTCAGTCTTCTTAAAATCATTTTTTTTCTTTCCTGCCGAAATCTGAAGAGCTTGTACCATGGCTTGATATGCTTATCTCCATGTCGTTGGCTCGCGTTGCTAGTTCTTGAAAAGACCTCGATTTTATGCCTTGTATGATGTACACCAAATCCAACTTCATCCCTTGGATACACATTCAACAGTAGAGGTTTCCGACAAACGGTCTTTACATTCTAGACTTAAGGCTCTCCATCGACTGATGTAGTCCAAAACTGGTTCATCTTCCCATTGTTCAGTCTTGGTCAATTTGGTCATGCTGACTATGCGTCGTGTACAGTAGAATCTCTTCTTGAACTCCTCCTCCATGTCATCCCAACTATCGATGGACTCTCGGGGGAGATCAGTGTACCAATCAAACGCAATTCCTTTAAGGAAACGAACAAATTGTTTGACAAGCAAGTCTCCCGCAGTTCCAGCGTTGTTGCATGTCTTAATAAAATGAGCGACGTGTTGCTTGGGGTTGCCTTTCCCATCGAATTGCTGGAATTTTGGGGGTTGATAGCCTTTAGGCATCTTCAATTTGCTAATCCTCTTGCTATATGGCTTCTTGTACAACTTCTTGTCGCGAGAGCTTTCTTCAAGCTGATTCTTGATAGCACTCGCTATCATATCCTGTATCTTGTTGATGGTCAATGTAGACTCGCTTTTAGCACTCAATTCGGAACCGTCTCCGTCAGAGTCTTCTTCTTCTTCTTCTTCCGAGTCGCTTGTTTCCTTTGGACGTTTTTAAGCTTTTTGTTTAAAGAAGATATATTTTCATTTTGTTGCTTGATATGCTCATCCTTTTCTTATCCATCCTTCATTAACTTTTGAATCAAGCCCTTCAATCAGCGAGTTGTTCCTCGACGGTCTTGGATTCAATCATCATAACCGCAGCAGTGTTTGTTGGTGATGATTGAAATAACTCCATCATATCAGAAATTTGTTGTGGAGTTGAGGGAGACGAGGCACAACTACTTTCTTGATCTCCTTCGTCGAAGGCAACGAAAAGCGGGTTGGTATATATAACCAACTTCTCAGATCTGGCAGGTGAAGTCCTCTCCGAGTCATGTATAGGAGAAGAAGGTTCTCCTTTAGGAGGAGGGGATGAGACGATCACTTGGATCTCATGAGAAGTGCAGAAAATACTTGGTGAAAGTGATAGCACTGAGGAAGAACGTCCACGGGATCTAGAGCTTGCCTTTGTAGGAATGATAACAATTCGAAGTCTTGCGGCAGCTTCCTGAAATTCGGCCCTCCTCTTCATTCCTCTGGTGCGCAGGCTATCTTCCTTGAATAGTGCAGCCAACTCCGCAGCCCTTTGCTGAGCGAAGGTGAGATCCTTGGCGGCGGATTGAGAGGTGTTGTTGTTTGAAGCCATTGTTGAAGACTTGACGTGGAAAAGGAGATGAGTGGTAGAGATTATCCCACCGAGCGTGCCAAAAATTTGTAAACACAAATTTTGAGTCTGTGAATAGTCAAAATAAATGCAACAAATATAAATTTTATTAATTTAGCAAATTTGAGTACAATCCCTAATGTAATCCACTAATTCGATCTCCACGCTACGTCGTTAGATGACTCGATTTGTTGCAGCCGAAACTGAATATCCTCGATAGAGGGCCAAAAAGGCTTGATCTCGATCAAGGTTGGTCTTCTAGAATGGAACGACACGCCTGATCCGGTGCTTGTTGTTCTTCTTCTAGTTCTTGAGATTGTTTTTTTAAGAGAAGTTTTAGAGAGGGTTTGAGTCTAGAGAAGTTTTTCTGTAGAGTTTCTATAGAGAGGTTTTTCTCTGGATTTTTCATATGTGTGAAATGAGGGAGGAGAGTTCTATTTATAGTGTTCTCCTAAGCTAGGGTTTCAAGATGACCACTAAATGGGCCTCATATCCATTTCCACCTTCTTTCATGAATGACTCATTTAAATTATATCAAATCCATTTGTTGGACTTTATTATTAATTAAATGAGTTTAACTAATATAAATAATACGGGCTAAAGTAACCCATATTAATTATGTAGTCAATTTATACGAGTCAACCGTTTGACTTTGACCCAAATAATATGTAACGACACTTAAAAATTTCCATGCCTACAGATACACAACTAAGTTGATTGTTTTGTATAAGTTATTAATATTGTTTAAGGGCATACAGTAAAAAATAATAGCAGAAGAATGTTGTAGTAGGGCAAGGTGCTAGTCATTTGGTTCAAGGGAAATTATATCTTCTAATCCTAATGCTAATCTACTCTTCGAAAACCCATGCAATAGTTTCTTTCATCGTTGTTATTAACAAGGAACAAAATAATTTAATCTCCAATTTGTTACTCTGATGGTAAAGGAAGAGGATATGAAGTCATTAACAAGAATATTAACAAAAGTGCACAACCAACCAAAGTGGAATGTGAAAGGAATGGTGTCCTTCGAACAAGTGTACTATTCCGTTAGCGGGTTCAGAATTATTAGAAAGCTAATATATTCAGTAAGGTCAAGTGATCGAAATGCCTGGGTAGAGGCCGCTTCCGATCAGTAATATTAATGTATAATTAATATTACAGCTTAATCTTGACTGAACCTTTCGGGTCACACCCTAGAAAATATACGAACCGACTCGACGAATTAATTCGGAAGAAATTAATTCGTCGCCTGAGTGTTAAATATTTAGACGTCGGAAATTCGAGCTTGGAGCGTCGAAACCGAACGTCGGAGAATCTCAAATGTCGAGCCAAAATTTAGGATTTGGCGAGACGGGAAAATGCTTCAAGTAACAAGTTAAATCCTAGCCACGCGAAAGGCTAGGAAAGCGCGCCCAATAGGTGTGTGTGCCACGTGGCAGCACACATGGAAAAGTGCCATGTGGCAACACACGTGGCAGCCACGTTGGCAGCCGCCATGTGGCAGCACACGTGGCAGCCAGCTAGTGGCAGCGTGCCACGTGGAAACGCGCCATGGTGGCGACACGTGTGGCAAGAGTTCGTGGACCCGGGTGACGGGTCATGGACACGGGCCAAAATAAAATGGCCCAACCGAACCCAACTTGGGGCTCAAGGTTGGGTGACACATGGTTAGTTCACATTGCATGTGAAATGCCTTGGGGACCAAGTGGGAAAGTGGTCCTCATCTAACCATGTGACACTTGTTACTTGTTCCTTTGTTTATTTAACTAAGGATTGAATTCATCAATCTTTCCATGTGGGATCTTTTTGAGAAAAAGTCCTACATTGAAAGATGAGTGGAATTCACAAGCTATCCTTTCATATAAATAGCCAAAGCATGACTTGAGAATTCTTTGCTTGAGTGGGAGTTAGAAAGAGCATTGCATTTTGGCAAAAAGTCTTAAACTCCATTAACACTTGGGTTTTGGTCGGACCTTGCTAACTCCAAGGTAGAGGACCTAAAAAGTCGGTGTTCGTCCTTTGTGGGTGGATACCGTTGGAGGCTCGGTGTTTTCGGAGCTAAAGCTTTCAAGTAAGAGCCCATTAGGTCGGGCGAAGCACGCGTCAAAGGTAAATTCCGATTTTATCCTTTTATGTTTATTTATTATGCTTTATGGTTTTATTAATTGCGAGTGGTTCTTTGGGTCGGGGTCGTTTCCCCGGTAAGTTGGACTTACCAAACCCCAACATAATATATAATCTTTTTAGAAGAGGGTGTCATGGAATAGCATTCAGATGCCACAACATGGAAACAACTTGAAACTAAACTTAAACTAATGTGTCATGGGACTTCTATAATCCTTTTGAGGCTGAAAATTTTTTTTTGGCTAATTTTGTTTGATTTGATAAGCCATTAGGAACAATGGTGGAAGGATCAGGTGGGTTTAAGAAAGTCAAAGACGATTATACAAGCAAAGAAAGTCAAAGTCAAATACAAAGTCAAAGTAAAAGAAAGATTACAAAAGTTCAACATATAAAATAAAGGAAAAAGTGTCATGATTAATTCCAACTTTGCCTCATCCGCCAGTATTAATCCCCAACTTCAGTTTATTTTTTATTAATCCGAACTTTATACCCTTTCCGCCAATAACACTCCTAGGTGGTTGGTGACCTGATGAGTATTTTTTTTTGAAATTTAATATACACATGTCAGCATGTGATCGGTCGAAAATAAAATAAGTAAAAAGATAAAAAAAAACAAATTAAAACCAGTAAACCACCAACCCAGCCACCCACAGCAGCCCGCTGCCACCAAAGGCCACCCTGCAGCAACCCTCGATCACCCAAACACCCTTCCCCTTGAGCATCGGTCTCCGCCAAGTCATCATTCCCCTCCCCTGGTTCCAGCAATGCCCGACCACCTTCCCCTTTCCCCTTAAAACTGCTCGCAACCCCTTATCCTCCCCTCTAACAACCATTATTCCCCTACTACCGATACCACTAGGAGAAATAACTAAATGGGAAGCCCCAAATGGCAAGCAGTTTTTAAAATCCGCTTTAAAAACCACCAAAAAAACCTCAGATATGGAATGGCAAGCGGTTTTTGGTTTAACCGCTTGCCATTAGTTAAAATGGCAAGCAGTTTTGTGTTGAACCGCTTGCAATTAGAGTTTTCAAGCAAAAATCAAACCAAAAAACGAGCAAACACTCATTGGGCCGGGTTTTCAAGATTTTTAGGTCAAATTCGACCATGAAAACTCTAGATCTAATTTTGGTAGGGGTTTTCATGGTCGAATCTGACCATTAAAACCATAATCTCAAGCCAAAATCGGTGTTTTGGTGGCGTTCAAGGTATTTTCCCTTTTTTCTTTCTTTTATTTTGTTTTTCAGATTTTTTTTTTTAAATTTTATGATTGTATTTGGTTTTTTTAAGTAGATCTAATTTGGGTAGGGGTTTTAGTGGGGGTCATGGTGGGTGAGGTGGATTGTTGCATGGTGGCTGGTGGTGCGCGACTGGTGGTGCGCGTGGGTGTGGGATGGTGGCTAGTGGTGGGCGTGGGTGCGAGCAGGTGACAATGTGGGTGCGAGCTGGTGGTGGAACAAGCTAGAGCAGCAAATTAAAACTTGTTATTTTTTTTTATGAAAATGTAATATTAAAACAAGTGATTAATAAAAATATTTATGTTTATACAAATGCTTTAAGTGTTTATGTATCAATTTAAGTGAAAAAATCGATTTTTTTTTGTTTTTATTTTTTATAGCCATAATGGGTAGCGGTTTGCTGCCAAAACTGCTGCCCTTTCACTACAAATGACAAGCAGGTATGAACTGCTTTCCATTTAAAAGGCCAATGGCAAGCCCTTAAAGGGCATGCGGTTCAAAACCGCTTCCTATTAAGGGGTTTGAACCGCTTGCCATTTCGTATTTCTACTAGTGTACATCCAACAACATCACCCTCACCACCGCGGCGCCACTCCTTTTCCTTTTTTCCTCTTTCGCGCGCGCTCCTTTTCCTTCTCTCTCTCTCTCTCCGCTCTAGCTTTCCGCTGTCGAAGTTAAAGGTTATTTATGTTAGGGTTTGGGATTTGGGGGTTGGGATTAAGGGGATTTTTGTTGGATTTCGTGGTGATTGTAGGGGAAAGGGGAGGTGGTCGGGGAAGCACCGACACTGAGGGAGAAAAAGGAGGTTGACGGCAGCCGGCGCTCCGGGGAGGAAGGGGGTTAGGCTGGCCGTGCTGGGCATGGGTGGTTTTTTTTTCTGTTTTCTTATTTTTTAAATTTTTTTAAGCCAGTCATATGCTGACACTTGTCTTGTAACCTGTAATATTAGGTGGGATGACCGGTTGGGGGTGATAAAAATTACTAGGGTACAAAGTTGGGAGTGAAATGGAATAAGCTGAAGTTGGGATTAATATTGGTGGATGAGGAAAAGTAGGAACTAATGGTGTCAATATTTCCTAAAATAGATAAAGATTTTATAAATAAGTTTTTTAAATCTAGCAAATTTCTAAATTTGCTATTTTTTCAACAAGTGTCATCGCCTAAGTTTCATTTATGAAATATTGAAAATATCTTCAGTATCAACACCAATAAACATTTCATCTTCTATAAATGACACAAAATAATCATTCAGCCATTGATTAACCATTCGGTTTTAAAGTTTGTTCTTGACATAATTTGAGTTTGTTCAACTTGTTGCAACTAGTAGGATTAGCTCTAATTTCAATAATAACAAACACTGATAGATATACAACATGCTTCCCAACCTTTACTGGTTTAGTAGAAAGGAACTCACAAAGTGTAGGAGTTTATAGGTACTACGTAGAGGAAATAATATGAATCATATTCAATTAAGCACCTAATCCAAGAATCGCATGCATAACACACAAGACACATAATCATACCTTTGAAGCGTGAATTCCACGTAACTATTAGACACGCAAATCAGGGAGAGAATAGAGCCCCAAGCGTTGCTCCTCTACTTAATCCACGAGCTTTGAACGAGCCGTCCACCAATACTAGATTGGTCGAGTGATTGAGGAAAACCGCAATCACCACCTTTTCGGGACAAGGACCGACCACCACGAATCACCACCACCATGAACCATCACAAGAGGCACCGGGAAGGAGAGCGCCTGAGAGAGGAGAGGAGAGTTTCAGAAGGGCTAGGTCTCGTGTTTGCTAATTAGGGTTTGATCACACTGATCAGTTAATTGCATACATACAATCCCTAGGCACCTAGTATATTTATAATCCTATTATAATTAGACTAGGGTTAGGAAGCCCAAAACTCTCTTATCCACTCCATATGTCCGGCCACTATAGGGGATGAGGCCCATGATGGGCCTCGTCCTCTCGTGCTCGATCTAGGCCCTTTGTGTGACCTTATAGGATCCGTCCAATCGGGCTTTGGCCTATTTTACTAGTCCAAATATCGTTAGTACCTTTAGCTATGATAAAACGACGACCCAAATGTACGAACTTAATTATCTTCATAATTTGATCCAATTATATATCTAGTAATTGCACACGACAAAGACATAACTCCTTCAATCTCCCACTTGTCTGAGACAAGGTGCAATATTCAAATTCCTTAAGTCAATATATGTGTCGATTTGATAATATGATTGCATCACATGTCGAGATCATATTAATCTACAAATCGTTTCTTGAAATCTGAGTTAGAATTACAAAACCAAATGATTACAGTGAAATGCGTTTGAACGCGGCCACGTATTTTCTAAATTCTCCCTCTTCAAGCGGCCATGACACATTTCCTAATTTAATAGGTAGACTCTATCCAATCTTGTGGCAACAAGCCACCCATTCAACTTCTGAAATAACCAGAAAATACCCTTTATAATCTCCAGTTACGGCTAGACGTTTGAGTGTACCACAGTCACAACATCCATTGAATGAAATCATTGTTCCACTCATGTCACAGGAATCCACTAATATATACGGAAGCTCTATAATTAAACTTCAAAGTAGGTCATTAGTTCGATCATGCATCATTCATGCATATCCAAGTGATTGACCGAGCATCACTATGCCCCTATAGCCCATGAAACTGCGCTATCTAATCAATCTTACATGTTAGTTAATTTATTGAAATCATTTATGTCCACTTTAACGATCTCGAACTAGGAACTTAAATAATATATGAATATTGTTCATATGTGGGGTTTCAATTCACCAGGTCATCAACCTGATGAGCCCATCAATTCATAATTATTTTGGACATTTTATTTAATTTCCACCATAATTAAATAAGAGAAATAATAATTTCTATTTTAAACATAATTTTGCAAATTGATGCATTTCTTATGTAATATGTTTACTCAAAACATATACAACTTAAATTACATAACTTGCTTCAATCCTAAGACTTTAATATGACTCTCATAACTTAGTCCATGGAAGGGGTTTAGTGATTTCTCACTCATAATAAAACTTTGCATAACATGACCTTCCGCTGATCAATGATCTCATAACTGAGGTGATATCTCATATCTATAAGTTTGGATTTGTGATGTGACCTTGGCTCCTTTGTTCTTGGGAAAAAATGACCTGTTAGTCACATGACATTTTAATCCGAACTTCCTCTCTAACTATCTTACTGTAGTTTAATACACATATTCTGACATTGAGTATGCAACAGTGCTTTGCTTTTAACTCTTCACGCTCACTGTCCTTCTCCATCCAGACACAAATATGCATTTAGATCACCATCTAGAATCATCTTGCCTATTTGAAAACTTGCATTCGTCTAACCTTTTGACAACTTGCTTAAATTACCTTTTAACACAATAACTAGAAGAATTCCTTTTAGTGCTTCTCAAGTACTCAAGGATCTGTTCTTGGTAATTCTCCGTATGCTTATTCTGAGTTTGCTTGAAACCTGCTACACATGCACAAGTCATATGCAACATCTGGCTTTGTACATTTCATGGCACATGTAATGGATCCTTTTGCAGAAGCATAAGATACACTACTTTTACAACTCAACTCTATAAGTTTTTAAGGCCCTGAGTTTTACTGAGTGTAATACCATAACACATGCGAAGATATCCTCTCTTATAGTCTTGCATCTTGAACTTGTCAAGAACCTCATCAATATAAGTCTCCTAATTAGGTCCAATCATTCTTCAAGATTCACTTTGTGGATTTTGATTCCCAATATGTACTCAACATCTCCTAAGTCTCTCATATAGAAACAATCTTTCTAAACACTGCTTTACTTATTCAAGCATTGATATATCATTTCATATGAACTGTATGTCAACTACATACTAGACTAAGAAGACCAATTACTCCCACTAAACTTCTTTTCTGTACAAGATTCCCTTTTCATTCTACTAAGGAAATCAAACTGTTTAATTGCCTAATCAAAACGAATGTTCCAACTCCCTGATGCTTACTTCAATCCATAAATGAATTTCTGAAGTTTGCAAAACTTTCTAGGAATTTCTTTATTTCAAAACTCTTAAGTTGTATCATATACATGTTCACCATCAAGAACATTTTATGAAGGTGATTTTGATATCCATAACTAGAATAATCCGAACAGGCATATCCAACTAATAGGTTTGACCCTATTTGTAAGACTATTATGGACTGACACACCTTTACAAAAATGGAGTCCATACTGGATTTCATGGATTTAAGCCATTTCCTGAGTTGGCACTTATCCAAAGCTTGCTTGTAGGGCATGGATTCTAACCGTTCTAATAAGAAAATTTTAGAATCCACCGTTTCTCAGAATTTCAACAAACTGTTTGTTTTGATCCCAAGTAACCTACGATAGGTATGAGCGACAATAGAATTATTCTCTTCAACTCTTTGAAGCCTTTCATTCTAGTGGGACGATAGAGCCTCGCTAGTGAAATTAGCTTGCTTCGACACATGTTTTATCAAATTAGCTGATTTCATATGCCTTCATCTCTGATGTAGTGTTATCCACATCCATTTGTTGCTCGTCTCAAATCTCATCGAGATCTAAATTTACTCCCACTTGGCTTTGTATGTCTTTCTACAAAGACACTATCGCGAGCAACAAACACTTTGTTTCTACGCGGTTGTAGGAATAATACCTCTTAGTCTCCATGAGAAAACTCATGAAGAACTATTTTTCTGATTTAGGGTGCATTATGTCATCTTTGTAAACATTTTACATTGATTTCATATCCCTTAATCCTGTTTAGAAAAGATAACTTTTGGAACATTTCCAAATCATAACTCCTATGACATCTCTTCTACTGCTTTTGTTAAGTTTCCAGTTTAGTATATTCGCAATTGTTGTTGTAATGTATATCCTCAGAATGATATTTGTAAATCATTAAATCTTGGATCGAACAATGGCAAGCAAAGTTTGATTCTTTCTTCATAAACATACACTTTAATTGTAATGTTTCTGGATTGTGAATTATTTCAACAATTCCCTTTAGATGATCATTCCTTTTGAGTTAAATATTTATCACTACAATAATATTGTGGTGTTAAATTGTTCATCTAAATTGATTTTACATTTCATTTTGGAATTTTGAACATTTCAATGTTTCCAAGCTTTACCTCATTAAGTAATTATCGATATATTTACTTAAATCGTTAATAAAAGCAATGAAGTAGTTAAATCTCTTTGCTAATTTTGAACTTATTGGTCCATATACATCATATGTATAAGTTCCATAAGGTCATTTTAGCTTCTTTTACCCTTTCTACTAAAAGGCAACGTGGTCATCCTAACTTTTCAAGCATGACTTCTAATTCTCAAGTGATTCATAATCATATAAGAATAAGAGTCCATCCATAACTTTGGATGTGCAAGTGGGTATTGTGACGTAACCTTACTTGTTATAACTAATTGTAGACACCTATTTGTGTCTCCCCAAAACTAAACCCAGTGATGAGTACCTTTCACGTTGAATTATAATCGAATGAAGTGAAAGTGTGGAAAGTCTAATGTTGCGGTTAGTTTTTATTCTTCTCTTTCTCTCTGTTTTAAAAATCTATTTTTTGAAACAGCCAATCCAGTTTTGGTTTGGTCCATATCAAGGGTCCAATAATGGTGTAGTTGGGTCGGGTTTGAAAAGAGCTTTTCAACGATATATTATAATCCCAATTCCGATGAATAATGAGGAAGTTATGGCCAAATTACTGAACTAGGCCTGGTTTGATCTTTATATGCGGTCCAATGATCTACAGGAGGGCCTGTTATTGATTTGTCATTCCTAATGCGATTAGGATTGATTATAGTCTTTTAGAATCTTCTAGAAGATTATTTTGAATCATAATTTGATTAGCATTGATAAATTGACTTTTAAGAGATTTAATTAGAATAAAAGAAGTGTTTTTAAGGAAATTATAGTTTTACTCTCTCGTACGATTAAGTTTTATCAAAATAAGAAAACGCGTGGAAAACTGATTGCAGCGTTGTACGACACGTCTGTCTCCTGGCGACAGATCTAGCGTCTGGCGACAGCCCTGTCGTCTGGCGAAAGGCTCGTGTTTGGCGACAACGTCGTGTTTTATTCTTTTCGAAACTTGATTCGTTTTTTATCATATCCGGCTGATTTTTTTCTATAAATAGCCTCCTAAAACCTCCGTTTTCAATCATCAATTCTTCTCATCTAGTTCTTATCACCAACTCTCATCAAGAAATTCTTGATTACTCTCTCTCTCACTCTTTCTAAACTAGCCTTTTCTCAAACAAAATTCCGCATTCACAAGATCTAGACACACCTAGCCATGTTCGAAGTTGCCTTCGCCCTAGGCGTGAAAGGTTTTAATTTCTGAGGGTTTGGTCCCAAATCTCTCTTTCAATTATTTAATTTAATTATTTTGATTTTATATTTTCCTTGAAGTTACTAATGTGTGTATTTTGTTATTAGAAAGAGATACGAGGCATCCAAGTAAGTGCTTTAATTGATTTATAAATATTATGATATAGAATTCATGCTTAGGTTGTTACAATGATTCCTAGTATCATGTTTAGGGAAAAGGTTATAATATCAAATATGCTTATTATGATTCCTGTGATGCTTCCTATTTTCTTTCTTAATAGCATGTTAGTATCATGTTAGGGCTAAAGCTTTGATTTTTAATGTGTAGTGGCATGCTAGGGTTTGTATTAATCTTGTTAGTATCATGTCTAGGATCTTGCTATTATTATGCTTTAACATGATTATGTTAATTATTATTATATTTATGATTATTATCGTGTTGCTTGATTTTATATTTATTGTTATTGCTTGATCACACCTTTTATGCATGTTTAAATGGAATTGGCACTTGTAATCACGCTTAATAAGATAATTAATAATATTGTTTAGGGTTAATTTGATTATAATTCAAGTGATCGCCAATAATAGTTTTATTTGTACATTAATATTCAACCAACATAGATAAATAGGTTTAGGGTAAACCTATTGAATGCATGTTAGTCAGAAAGCGCACATGAATACAATCATAATAAAGTAGAGGCCTATTATTAGGACAGGTTCAGTCTCTTTTAGGTTGGATTTGTACCTTCATCCCCGAACTTCCAGTCATGGTTCTAGACCTATTGGAGTTAACGATCTCCAGAATCGTTAAGGGGTGTAACCTTCACCCTGTGAATGGTTTACAAGTTCCTAAAACTTGTTGGCGACTTTTTTGCTCTAGCTTCCTTCCCTTTGGACGCCATCATGCTTAAGTGTATGATCACAGTGGGGTTTAAGTTTGGGGTAATGCTTGAAATATTCCCTACAGTAAGTGTATTTTGAATCTTCTAAATTTTACTTTTGTGATCTACTTATATCAATGCCATAAGACAAAATTAACTCATATCTAGCAAAATGAAAACAATTTATTGCCTTGGTCATGGATCAACACTTGTCCAAGCCAAGTAAACCAAATCAGTTGTCTAACAAAACTGAAATATTGTCTCATCAAAACTGGAAATTGTTCTAAAATCATGATAAACTAATCAAAATTTAAAACTATGAAGCTATCTCTGGCCACTCAAATACTTCTAATGCACCTTCAAGCTCCATTTCCTTGCTAGCTTCACTTGTTTGCAGTTACTGTGCAACATCACAATGTTAAGCACTGCAACTTGGTATCACATACCTAAGTGAAAGTTAAAATGTTTATAACATTATACCTGAGGTTGATGCTCCATTCTTCTTGAGGAAGTCGAGGTATTTCTGGCAATTTCGCTTCCAATACCCCTTTTTCTTGCAGTAAAAGCATTCACTTTCACTTGCAGCCTTGGGCATTGGAGTTGTCTTAGGCTTTTTAGGAGCCTTGGCAACTTGCTTGCCCTTGCTCTTGGCACTAGCCTTTTGCCCCTTCTTCTTGAACCCCTTTCCTTTTTGAATCATAAGAACTTCCTTCTTAGGTTCCTTAGGGATTTGTTTCTCAGCATAACCAGCATTGCATGCAATTGATTCATAGTCTTTGCAGTGGCAGTCATGTTAAAATTCATGATAAACTCGTTGAAACTTTCTGGTAGTGAATGGAGAATGATGTATGTTGCCAAATCATCACTATATGGGTGCCCCAGTTTCTCCATACTTTGAATTAGGCTGATCATTTTGAAAACATGATCATGAACTATGGCGCCCTTCTCCATCCTACAATCCAGAATCTCACGATGGAGGTCATACCTTTCAACTCTAGCTTGTTTCTTAAACAAAGCTTTGATTTCTTGCATGATTGAGTAAGCATCCTGTTCCTCAAAACGCTTTTGAAGACTAGGCTCCATGGTAGTAATCATTAAGCAAGTGATAGGTATAGCTCTGTCATGAGCTTCCTTGTGCTTCTTGATCTCTGCCGCAGTTAGATTTTCTGGCAGAGGTCTTGGCATTGGGGTGTCAATGACATCCTCTCTACCTTCAGATTTAAGAACAAGCCTTAGCATTCTTTCCCAGTTGGAAAATTTATCCCCTGTTAACCTATCCTTCTCAAGGAATGGTCGAAGATTGTAAACTTTGTTGTCATTGTGATTACGGCTACCCATCTATGTCATAATAACGCAAATTTTAATAATTATGTTTAATTAAAATTAAAGTACCATAAAAGCATTAATTAGGTAACTTTAAAACACTTAATTCAATAATTAATTGATCCTAATTGAATTTTAAGTGATTCCAAGATCCTTTATTTGTGCAATAATTGACCGGACTGAGGCCCTACCATCAACCATTACATTTTCAAGATGAGTAAACTCTTTACTGATTACAACTCTTGTAACTCTTGGTTGAATAATTAATCATCACATGTTTAATTATTACCCTTAGCTTCAAGGTTCTAAACTCTTTAGGTAACCTTGTTGAGTATAACCAATTAAAATTGTAAAACGAGATTTACCCCTACTCCCCAAAGATATAATATGACACCTAGCTGAGGCATGACCCATCATAAATATCAAAAGTTTCATCGGGTTTTTAATTGGAAAAGCTACCTCAATATTACCGAGACCTAGATTTATTATGTTGTGATTATTTAGTGAAATCTAGCGCATCATCAATCAACATAAATAAAATCTAACATGCATAATTTACTAATGCAATAAAATAAAGCATGACATAGTATGACCCCTTAGTCCTAAGAAAACTAGAAATGAATTTGCTCCCACTTGAATCATCATGGATCTCCATCCACCTTGCTCCTTTGGGCCTTCACTTCATGGGCTTCTTTGAACTAACACTATTTAAATAACTATTCTATTTACTTTAAATAAAAGTTAAAAAAAATACTTAATGGTTCGGAGATCGTATTTAGATTACAAAAATACATCACGATGCGCAGATCGAATTTAAGAATCTATGGGGTCATACTAGTCTATATATAGCAACATAATATCATATATTATAAAAGTGTCATATAATAAATCACTCAACATGCTTGTCCAAACTACAACATCAAATGTTCATAATAAAGTCAACGCATTTCTTAAAATATCTTATATTTTAATCATAATTAGATAATATCATATATTATTCATGACGATTTATAAAATATCATATATTTAATTTAGTCATGAGATAGAACCAAATCATATTTTAATCTAGAAAGATAAATCATATTTAATCTTCCATGATTATCCTAAAAAATTTAGGAGATTCTATCGTAATTACTAGCCAATCAAATAATTTAATTTTAAAATCAATTATATTATAATCTAATTATGGGATAATCACATTATTTAAATCAATTATTATCCTTTTGAAATATGCTCAGAATATCCTAATCAATCTTATCCAAAACTAACCACTTTAATTATGGATAATTACCAATTTAACAACTTTAAATATGGATAAAATCAAATGTAACAACTTTTGAATATTTGATTTTATCCTAAAATAAAAGATTTTATCCAAATAAAACCGATTTTATTTTTCAAAATAAAAGATCATATTTTCAAAACATTTTATCTTATTGATGTGTCCAATTTATATAGTGTTTTACCCCCGTCCCTTGGTCATAATTAGTAGTGTTTTTGGCTCTTTAGAGCCACTTTTATTACTAATTGGTGTTTTCTAGTGTGTTTTTAGTTTTGCTTGAGTTTTGTAGGAAATTGCACATTTAGAGCGTATCCGGGTTTTTCATGGAGCAACTACGGACATTAGGAGGACATGACCATCTTTAAAGCCCAGGACCGGTTAGAGCCGGTGATTAAGGGCTCGGTGTGTGATACCGGGGCATTTGGACCAAGTATTCAAGACCCGAAGAGGAAATCCGGATTGGGCCGAAGAATCAATCCCAACCAAAGTCCAAGCGTCGAGGAAGAGACCGGGCCCGATCGGGCAAGCTTACGCCCGATCGGGCGGGCGCGTAGTCAGAGACATCTTGAAAGGCGCGCTCGATCGGGTGAGCGTTAGATCGATCGGGCGCGGCTGCCTAGGAGAAGCTTAAAGAAAAAGGCGGGCCCGATCGGGCGCGTGTTTTTGAGGCATCTGATTGCCGAGTTCTTAGTTCTAATTAGGATTGTTTTTTAGAGATGTTTTAAGTACGATTTGAGTACGAAACTGTTGTTTACCTTCTCTTTTAGACCTTCTCTCTCTACTTAGAATATTTTCTCTCTCTAAAATTCTCTCAACTTTGTTCTTAATTCAAATCCTTAATTCAGATTATTTCGATAACGATTTCCCTCTATTAATTTCAGTTATTTTCTTTAATTCTTTCATCATGTCTTATTTTATTGCTTTGATCAGTTTAGATTTAATTATGTGTGAGTAATTTTATTTCTAGGGTTTATGGGGATCCAATACATAATATGAAGGGGTAATTTATGATTGTTACATGATTGTCAATGCTTAATTATTTTCCTATTGATTGATTTAATGCTATTAGGTTTGACCAGATTTAATTGTATGAGTTTAGTAATATTAATTCGAGATTTGAGAGATGAGATTTAATACCGGTAAATTAACTCTGTGATTGTAATACGTAGCGAAAGCCCATTATGATCAGATTAATTGATGCATTGATGATTGATTGTTATGTTTTACCCCGGAATATTGTTTATTGGTGAACCTATGCCCTAGGCTTTTCTTTCAATGATTTACCTCTTATTTTATTTCCTTCCTAATCTTACTTTTAGTAGTTTAATTACCCTTTTAATAATAATTTGGTTACTTGATAATTTAGATTGATTTTAATTAATTAGGAATAAATTGAC
Organism: Chenopodium quinoa; assembly: GCF_001683475.1. Taxonomy (NCBI): domain Eukaryota; kingdom Viridiplantae; phylum Streptophyta; class Magnoliopsida; order Caryophyllales; family Amaranthaceae; genus Chenopodium; species Chenopodium quinoa. The sequence continues at coordinate 520,255 of NW_018743906.1, read as the reverse complement.
TTGTTTCCCTGTGGTTCGACCCTTCTTCCCTATCTACATAGTTAGTAGATTTAGGTTTTATTTTTGGTTAGGTAAATACGACTTGAGCCTGTCACTTATCCAAAATAAATCATATTTATCTTGAAATATTTTTAAAATAAAATAATAATAATAATTTTTTTTTATAAAATCGCTAGCCACCATCGCCGGCCACCGTGGTTGGCTAGCTGAAGCTAGCCACAATGGCTGACTGCCTTGACGGCAGCCATTGTCGCAAGGGCAGCAGCGCCAGCAGTCGTAGCAGCAGTTGTGCAACACTTGCACGCTGCTGCCCACAACCACCATCGACCGCCTGCCCTCTCTCTCGGACTGCCACCTGGTCGGCAGCCGCCGTGGTTGCGCCACCTAGACGCGGTTGTCGACCTTAAATTATATATATATTTTTTTTGTTTTAATATAATTAAAATAACTTTTATTAAAATTAAATTAAATCAGTCCAAAAATAAAAATTAAATCAACATTCAATCTTAAAGTTAGGGTTCATCATAAAATTAATCCCAATTTAATTTTTACTTTTAAAATTAAATCGATGATCATACACAAAACACTTTTATGCATAAATCAATCAGATTAAAATTATGAATTATAAAATAAATCGAATTAAAACAAAAATCAAGCACAGAAATCATATTTTAAGGCTATTAATTTCGAAAATTTGAAAATTAGGGTTAGGGGGTTCAAAAATTTCGAACATATTAGGGCTACAATTTGGTCATCTTCATGGATATTTGAGCATAATTAAATCACATTTAAGCGATTCCAAAAGTTTAATCACATTAAAATAATAATTGAACCATAATTAAATTAATTTCTCCCTCTTAATTGATTATAAAATTAACACGGACATCAAATAGTCGTATTATTATGATCTAGCGCTTCATGCAAGAGGCTAACTGATAACATTGTAAGAGTTTATAGGTACTACACAGCGGAAATAATATAAATCATATTCAATTAAGCACCTAATCCAAGAATTGCATTCATAACACACAAGACACATAATCATACCTTTGAAGCGTGAATTCCACGTAACTATTCAACAGGAAAATCAGGGAGAGAATAGAGCCCCAAGCGTTGCTCCTCTACTTAGTCCACGAGCTTCAAACGAGTCGTCCACCAATGCTAGATTGGTTGAGTGATTGAGGAAAACCGCGATCACCACCTTTTCGGGATAAGGACCGACCACCACGAATCACCACCACCACAAACCATCACAAGAGGCGCCGGGAAAGAGAGAACCGTAAGAGAGGAGAGGAGAGTTTCAGAAGGGCTAGGTCTCGTGTTTGCTAATTAGGGTTTGATCACACAGATCAATTAATTGCAGACATACAAACCCTAGGCACCTAGTCTATTTATAATCCTATTATAATTAGACTAGGGCTAGGAAGCCCAAAACTCTCTTATCCACTCCATATGGCCGGCCACTATAGGGGATGAGGCCCATGATGGGCCTCGTCCTCTCGTGCTCGATCTAGGCCCTTTGTGTGACCTTATAGGATCCGTCCAATCGGGCTTTGGCCTATTTTACTAGTCCAAAGATCATTTATCACCTCTAGCTATGATAAAACGACGACCCAAATGTACGAACTTAATTATCTCCATAATTTGATCCAATTATATATCTAGTAATTGCATACGAAGAAGACATAATTCCTTTATAAAGTTCCTTCTTAGAGCGCATATCAATAATAAATGCACAAGTTGATGATAAAGTATCATAACATTACTTTTAGAAAAGACTTGGATATAATTGATCAATTTTGAGCAAGTTTAATTAAGTTTTACTTATTAAAAGCCTTAAATGAGTTTATTGAACCCAACAAATCCAAGTATAAAAGAATGTCAATAGTTGTCTTATTAAACTTATTGTCAAAATTTTGGATAAAAAGTCAACGGTTGCAAAAACAATATTTCAGCATAACAATGGAAATTTGTGGTCGTGCCTTACACTTTTATTTTCCAGATGAACCAGAACATTCATATTTGGAAAATAAATTTTATATATTTTACAAATACAAATATATCATTTATTAGAGATTCATAACCTTTATTGTAATACCCGAATATTTTACGATTTTATATTATACTTTTTATAGACTAGTTGAGCCATCGCGCGTAATACATGAGATACCCCAATAAAGTAAAAGCGAGTGTAAGTAAATTGTAGCATAAGCAAATTTGTAATACTAATTGAGGTAGCTATTATTAGAAATTATTGATATTGGTTCTATCAATTTTTAGTATACGACAAATGCATGTTAATTTGAATAATTGATGGGGAATGCAAAAATAATAAGATGTTTTGTAATTGATTTTGAGAAATGTAATTAGTGTTTTTAAGAATACTACTCCGTAATATTTAAATCAACAACTTTACCAACTAAAATTGTTGAAAAATCAAAGAAAATAACATCAACCCCAAATAATCGCAATAAAAAATGTTAAAATGAACCCGATTTGATCATTCTCATAATCAACTATAAACCTACCAAAATTAGCGATCAAAATAATAATAAAAAAAAATTGTTAAAATTGTTCACAAATTTCAGAAACTGATGAAAAAATGCTCAACATCATAGCAAACCAACAAAATCTGGTAAAGTTCCATCAATTATTTTAGGAAAATTTGTCAAAAAAAATTTTAAAAGCACCATTTTGCGAAAAAAAAACCTTTTAAAAGCTTTTTGATTAAAAAAAACCACCACATTTATTTATTTTGCGAGATGAAACCTATTTCCCTAATTACCTTTTAATTAACTTAACAAGACTTTAATTTCTTTTAATTAACCTCTAACTCATTAAATTACTAAATAATTAAATTTAATTAATATATAAAAAGTCTTACGTATCCTTATGTTGCGTGGCTACTCGGTGATATGAGTATTAAAAATACTACTCCGTAATACAAATAAGTCAATATTAACAAGCGATGTTACCTCTAAGGACTTGTTCTCTTCACCTGAAACAACTAGATATGGTCTAAATTTTTTAAAGTCTGATATGGTCTGATCTGAATTTTTCTGATCTGGTCTGGTTTGATCTGACTTAATAATTTAACTAAACTTTAACCGCATTTTATACTAATCTATAAATAAAAACATTATCAAAAATGGATCTTGTTAGATTCGTCTCATCATGAACTTTTTAAATACTCCCTCCGCTTCGGATTACTCGCAACACTTTCCTTAAATGGGTGCTTCACATTACTTGCAACAACTTCCTTTTTTCCTTTTTTAGTAGGTTTTTTCCTACAAATTGACATATTTACCCTTACTTTTTTTTTTTATAACTCCATCTTATTACTCTTAATCTAAATTTAGGAGAATTAACCTAACTTTAGTTTTTTTTTAACCATTCCCACCATATTTACCCAAATTTTTTTTAAAATTACAATTTCCCAACTACCTTCATTCAATGAATCAACATTCAATTAAAGATGAATGTGGTTGGATGAATTAAATTCTAGTTTTGAAACTTCTAGAACCCACTCAACCCTAGTTCTTCATATACCCCCAATCTCTCTCTCTCTGTCTCTCTCTCTACTTCTAATTAGTTTTCTCCTTTCTCTCTCCTCATTTCTTCATATTCTTCACTCTCTGTATCAGCCTCTCACTAAAAATGGCTTCCTCAGATGATGAAAACCCAGATCTGATGGGGTACGAGTCCCTTTTTGCTCCTACTAAAAGGTCGAATCCCCTTCCTTCTTTTGTTACGACCTACATCCCGCGTCGGGGTACAGGTGTGATGAAACCACTACGCCGCGCTTCCATAAATTGCGCGTAGGAGGATCATCGGTGCTAAATTGGCGGAGTTCTCCAGCGACGAGGAGGAGAAACCAGTGGCTGCATCTGGATCTAAAAGGCTCGCTCCACCTTCCATCGTTGAAGATATGGACCCAAAACCTATCGCCGTCGTTGTTCCTATTGAAAAACCTGCCGGAGATGATGTTTTTGTTGCCGTTGTACCTGATGCTGGGGTTCCAGACACTGGATCTGAGACTGGGGAGTCTGAACCCGTTGAACTAACTGCTGAGGAGGTTCTCCGCCCACCTGAGTCCCACCCCATGATGAATGTGACAGATGCTGGGCCTAGTTCCGGTGCAAAGTGCATAAGGTATGGGCTCCCTGCTGGTCTGGAGTCGGATGACGTGTACACGACTTATCACCAGATCTATTATCCCTAGTACTCCAATCCCCATAACTAATTGGGCAGCGTAATCACTTAAACCCTAAATTCAATTTATTTGCAGATATTCATTTGTTTGAGTTTGATAAGTGGCTACATTGCTAGGTGATAATTGGCTATGTATGTTGTTTGAGTCCTTTTTTGGGATGTGATTAGATTTTGGAGTTCATTTGTTATAATCCTATTTCATTCGATTAAGCTGTTCACAGGACACTGCTCCTCTGTATGTTGTGTCTATTGTGTTGGTTTGGTGTATTACCCTCTGTTGGTTGGATTGATGATGTTATGGTAATTCCTGTTGTTGTTGGCAGTGTTGATTCTCACCTTAGTTGGCTGAGTTTGCTTTGATGGTTGATACCTTACTTGGTTGTGTTGGCTATATTGGTTCTTACCTTTGTTGCCTTTGTTGGCTGTGTTGGTTCTTACCTTAGTTGGCTGTGTTGGTTCTTACCTTAATTAGCTTAACTGATTTAGGGTGGATTGTTGTTTATATGGGCTACCTGTGGACTGTTGATTTTAGTGGGTGTTCTTGTTGTTGCCTGATATGTGTATGTATGTGTATTGGCATATGAGTCCCCAAATAGCCCCTTAGATGAATTGAGTCCCAAAACATGTAATGCATCACTGACACTTACCTCCAAATGATGAAGGGACTCAACTGATAGCTCATTGTTCAGTGTGGAGGCTCTAGTGACTTCTTTTTGAAGTTGTTGTTGAGGTACCCACTGTCAAGATTGCTTTGAGTGACAAATAACCTTGTCTGATGGATGACAGGCTAAAGTCGTATCACTTAATGAAAAGTAATTCCTAAATCCTCTAACTAATGCAGATAGGGAAATAGGGTCGAATCCACAGGAAAACTGGTCTTTCTATTCCTAATTAATTAAAGCAATCTAAATTATAAAGTAACAATTTAATAATATGGATATAAAACTAAACTACAGAGATTAAGACTAAAGAGAAAACAATGAATAAAGGGCATAGGTTCACCAATAAATAACATTCCAGGGTAAAACATAATAATTAATCATCAATGCATAATTAACCAGATTATAAAGGGTTTTCGCTACGTATTACAATCATAAAATTAATCTACCGGTACTCATCTCTCAAATCTCGACTAAACCATTTATAAATCAACCTGCCTATTGAAACTAGACCTAAACATCAATTCTCATCTCTCGAATCTCGAATCAATATTGTCAAACTCATGCATAAAAGATCAGGCCTAATCTAGTCACAAAGCATTAAATCAATCAATAGGAAATTAATCTAGCATTGATAATTAACAACAATAAATTACCCCTTCATAGTATTTATGGATCCCCAAAAACCCTAGAAAGGAAACTACGCACACATAATTAAATCTAAACTAATCAAAGCAATTAAAGGAGACATAATGAAAGAATTAAAATAAATAACCGAGATTAAAGTAGAAGAAATCGTTACCAAAGTAATCTGGAATTAAGGGTAGAGTAAAGAACAAAGTTTTAGAGAGAGAAACTAATCTAAAAGCTAAGTAGAGAGAGAAAATCTAAGAGAAGAATTAAGAAAGAGTAAAAGAAGGTACTCAACTCGCTTAACAGAAAAGTATTTATATTAAGCAAGAATCCTAAACTAAAACAAACTTAAACGACAATTAAACCTCCTAATAATGACACGCGCCCGATCGGGCCCACCTTTTTTACTCCCAGGTATGTCTCTTGCGCCCGGTCGGGCGCGAGTTCGGGCGCCAGCTTTGCTTCGCCCGCCCGGCCGGGCGCGCCTTCGGGCGGGAGCTTCTTTGGTCGGGCGGCACTCTTGGGCTACTCTTTGGACTTCGATTAGGCTCCAATTCTTCGGGCTAATCCGAATTTCCTCTTCGGGTCTTGAATACTCGGTCCAAATGCCCCAGTATCACATATATCGAGCCCTTAATCACTGGTTCGATGGCTCTAACCGGCCCTGGGCTATGAAGGATGGTCGTGCATCTCCAATGCTCATAGTTGCTCCATAAAATCTCGGGAAAATGCTCAAAAAGTGCAAATCCCTACAAAAATCAACCAAATCTACGAAAACACTATAAAACACCAATTAGTAATAAAAGTGGCTCTAAAGAGCCCAAAACACTACTAATTATGACTAAGGGACGGGGTAAAATACTATATAAAATGGACATATCAAACTCCCCCAAGCCAAACCTTTGCTTGTCCCTAAGAAAAAAATCTCATCAATGAATAAATAAATATGCTTCACCCGAAGAAGTAAAAATCAAGCACAAACAATTCAAGGTAAATCTAATAAACATGCTTCAACATCAACCAATCTCATCTATCCAATTACTCTTTCTCCATAACAATTGTCAAATAGAGCAAACCACAAGAGCATATAGAATTCAAGACTAGTGCTAACACACTCAACTCTCATTTATGTGGCGAGTAAAAGATGTACTCTATCGCTCTCCACCAAAACCCCTTTATGTGAACAATGCCCTCCCAACTCACACTCTCGTGTATTTAAACAGATGTACACTCAACCTACTAGTCGACTCGAAATATGTCAAATCATAACTTGCATTGATAAACAACACTTTCATATCCATACAACTCTATGCACAAAGGTCGGAAGGTCTTTAAAGATTATAATGTAAGGCTAGGGTAAAGGGTAGGAAACATTTGGGAATAAGTGAGAGAAAAGTTATGCTTAAGGGAGCAAATCCTAATAAAACCAATGATCAAAATAAATAGTGATCAACATCTCCTACATAACCAACTCCAACAAAAATCCACCAAATATACCACAAACATAAACAACAATCCCAACACTTACAAATTTCACTCATAAAAATATGATAGTGTAGAACTAGAGTGAATAAACAAACTTTATTTTTCAAACTTGAAATTTTCATTGAAACTCATCATCTTATTTTTTTTTCTTTTTATCAACCTCCAACTAGAACATTTGAACATTGAACAATTTTTTCCTTTTGCTCTTTTTTTCTCTATTGAAGTTCACTTTTTTTTTTTTTCTTTTTGAACTTCTGATCTTTTTTTTCATATCATCATACTTTGTTCTTTCAAGAAGATTAAACTTCAAACTCATTAAAAATAAACATGATCAAGAACAAAATAACTTCTCAAAACCCACCCAAATTGTGCAAATAATAAGCACACTACAAACTCCCTCATCTCACTCACTAATAGCTCCCCCAAGCCAAGCTTGGGACTAGTAACTAATGGGGAAAAATAGGCTTGTAATGTGGCTAATAAACCACCAAAGGGCACAAGCAACAACATGGGTAGCAAGAAGGGAACAAATGTAACTAAAATCATCTGAAGGCCACCTAAACAAACAAATGCCTTCGTCCTCCACAATGTGCATAATAATGAGTCATATTAACATTACTGATAGTTGCAAACCAATACTCAAATTCATTGACATACCAGGAACTATATCACACATTCCTAACCAAATTAACTAGTCAAGCACTATATTCACGAGCAGTTAGACAAAATTGACGCATGTTAGGACATCTAAGCAATCAAACTTCAAATCATGATCAACAAATCCACAATGCTTATCATCATATACCAAGAATCAAAACAATATTTTCCAAGTATGGGGTACAGGGAAGCATATATGATTTATAATTCATTGGAACGTATTTTTGGATTTCTTTTTTTATTTTTCAATTTTTTTGTATTTTCATATAAGAAAGCAATAAATCTAATCTAGAAAACACACCAAAAACAAAACAAAAGAGAAAAAGGAAGATACCAAATCCAAAATCTCCCCCAAGCCAGAATCAGACAATGTCCTCATTGGCTCGGGAACTAGCCCAGCATGGCTAACCCTCATCATCCTAATCCATGGAGCCGAAACCTCCACCTCCGCTGCCACCTGCACCAGAAGATCTACCACCAAAATAATCAGCGTGAACCCCCCCCCCCCCGCCGGTCCCCTGAAAGGAATGTCCTGGTCGTACCCATAGAAAGCAGAATAGTCGATATAAATACCATGGGCAATGGGATCCCTATCGTATCCCTGGGGTGGAGGCTGAAACCAGTTAGGGTAGATGGCATCGTCGGGAATGTTGCCCCGACGAGCATAATCATCATACTTAGAGTAGAGAGCTCTACCATGGTTCCTCTCAAGGTACCCTAACCCATGGTCAATGGAGCCTACCATCCTCTTAAGGTCAGTGTGAGAATGCTTAATACGGCCTAAAGCCTGACCTATACTTTGGAAGTCCCAAATTGGGTCAGAGTCAACATGGGGGACAGAGTGAGACATGCGAGGTGGTGAATTCGCTACCTCGGGCTCAGGCTAGGGTGGTGGAACTGGTGGTGGTACTGGTGGTGCTTGCCCCCTAGCATGGGTAACTAATAGGTCGTATGTGTAGGACGTTTGCCCGGGGGGAAAGGCGGTCAAGTCAGGACTAGGTAGGGAAAAGATAGGCAATGGCTGCTCGGTCCCAGTCCTAATGCACCAGTGGGGGGTTTTCTCACTATCTAGTCGTACCCAACCTAACTCCTAAAATACCTAGCAGTCATATAGGTATCCGGTCCATAGTTAGTCATCTGGTGGGGTCCACTCTCAACAAAATCGGCCTTTTTAACTGTTATCCTAGTGATCAGACCTCCTATACGAGTAGGGGTACGAGACTGGGTACTGGCCATGGTATGTCTACTCAGGTGGTGGATGATGTATCTACCTATGTTCAGTTTACCAAACCCATACACATAGTGTCCAATAACAGCTAGTTCGTTGGTTTGGGCGTTGTGAGGCTCGTTCCTACCAAGAAAACACAATCCTGCAAATCTTTGCCAGATTTTTGGGATAGGGTGATGGATAGGTTTCGTACTAGCATGTTGGGGGTCGGGGGTCGGTAAACCAGTTAAAGCATGATAAATATCACCCATTTTATAATTAGCATGCCATTGAAAAGGTAATTCAGAGTTCAATTCAAATAATTTACAAAATTCAACATATGTCAAACTAATATTCCTATTGTTCAACCTAAAAAATAAGTTCGGTCCATTTCTACTATTTACAACTTTCAAAGAGGATAAAAATTCACATGCTAATTCACGGTATGTAGGATAATGCATGTCAACGAATTTTCTCATTCCTATATCATTCAAAAAACGTTTAATAAAATCATACAAACCATAAGATTCAAGGGTAGGGCGGGTGTAACCACCGTGAAGGAATTACCTCCCGCCCGGCAAGGTGTTCTAGCCGTTCCTTTTGCTCCTGGCTAGCAATTCGGATTGTTGGCCAATAGGGTAGTTGCAAATCTGGATCGTACTCCTCCCTTGAACTAGAACTCCTCCCAAAAATTGATCGAGCCCTCTTTGAAGCCACGATAGAAAAATGGGTATGAAATTATTTGACTGAAATTTGAAATTTTTTTATGTAGGATTGTAGAGGATGAAGAGAGGATTAAGAATATGTAAAAATTATTGGATTTGGGTAAGATATGAAGAAGAAAACTTAGAGAGAAGGTAGAGGTTTTAAGGTTTTAGAGAGAGAAAGTTAGAAGAAGAAATTTTTTTTATGTAGGATTGTAGAGGATGAAGAGAGTATTAAGAATATGTAAAAATTATTGGATTTGGGTAAGATATGAAGAAGAAAACTTAGAGAGAAGGTAGAGGTTTTAAGGTTTTAGAGAGAGAAAGTTATGGAGGAAAGAGATAGAAATGAGAAAAGAAAGAAGAAAGAAGAATAAAAGAGAAACGGCTGGTGTCGCGGCCGGTAGGGCGGACCTTCGCCCGGTCGGGCGATCTGGGCGTAAATTTGTTTGCTACTCTCGCGCCTGGGCGGGCGCCCTTCGTCCGATCGGGGGGATCTCTTGCCCGAAATTTTTCCTACTCTTGCACCCGGTCGGGCGCCCTTCGCCTGATCGGGCGATCTTAATCTCCATATTTCGTCAAATCTCGCGCCCAGTCGGGCGCCATTCGCCCGATCGGGCGAAAAATCATTAATTCAAACTGTAACGCCCCGTATTATCGAACCATTATTTTAAACCTATAAATCCTAATTTCTAATTTAAATATCAATTTCTAAATTGAAATGTTAATTTAATTATTAAAATCATTATTTGATTTAAGGGTCATCCCAAGATTTTGAAAACCCTTATTAAAATGTTTTAATGAAATGATTGAAAGTTATTTAAAAGGGTTTTATATTTAAATTTTAATCATTTCAACTGTATTTGACTTGTCTGAATTGATATTAGCCTTAAAGGGTGATTCCTTTAGCTTAAGCATTAATTCAGTATGTGATACTAAATTATATATAATTTTGATATTTAACCTATTGCGATTGATATGGGTCATCATGGGTGATTCATTGACTGAAGTACCAATCTAATAGGTATAAAATGATTTTGGAGTTTTAAAAACGTTTTACGTGCAATCGTATCAATAAAGATAAATAAAGTTGTATTGGGTGATTTCCGTCAACTCGTTTATCAAATTGGTATTGTTTATAGAGTATTCTTTAATTCTTTTATTTATAAAACTCATTATAATGTCTTTTTATTAATCAGGTCATTATAAATGAATAATATTACTGATTTCACATTTTGTCTTTTATGTCGCTTTTCGGTACTTAAGAACTTTATATATATATATATATATATATATATATATATATATATATATATATATATATATATATATATATATATATCTTTTGTTTTGTGATTTAAGTTATTATTTTCATTATTATTATTGATATTATTATTGTGATATCAATGATATAATCTTTATTATCATTTTCAAACGCGTTTCAAATCGCCTCATGTTACATTCGTTCCCTAGTCTAGTTTTGGGCCAACTAGGATTAGCTCGAAATAGAATTTGGACTAGTAATGAACCTTTCAATAGGGCTTGTATAGTTGTATACCCTTCTTTATTTTCCCTCCTTAAGCCCATGTTACTCCTTAGTTAACCCTCTTAAACTAATCCAATTAACATCCTTAATATAGGGCTTTGCTTTCTAATCACATGTGTTGCTTGAGCCCATCTTCTCCTATTTCTCACGGCTATACAAGGGCCTGTTACTGTCCATTTTTCCACCATAGTAACCCCCCCATTTACACCCACAATCAATCCCATTCAATCACCAATTAAATGCTGTCCAAAACCACTTGATATTCCCTACCATTCACATACAAAAACAACGCTTCTTGTGCGTGAGGTTGCTGCACCATCACAACACTTTTCTCCTCTCAATTTCCCTCAAATCTTCTGGTAATTATCAAGGGATAGTCTTGGGTCATTGATGCTATATTTTACCCTCTTATTCAAGCACTCAAACACCATAGAACCTCATCGATCAAGGCTAAGCTAGCAAGAGGCGTAACTTTGGAGCGGCTCGGGCGGATTCAAATTACGAACTTTTCCTCAATTCTAATCTGATTTTTCATGCTCTCCATTCAAGGTAACTATCACTATTCCAAGCTTTAGAAATAATGGCTAGGATAGGTTAAGGCTAGGTGCAAATTAGAATTGGTTAGATTAGAAATTCGTTGTAATTCAAGGTGCTAGAGTTTCATGTTTGTTTGCTGTTTTGTGCGTGAGAAATGAGGGTATCTTAATCATGTTTTATTGCTGGTTTTTATGCTATATAATCATTTCGAGATGTAGTATATATATTAAGGTTTGTTTCCATAAGTTATTGTTGTGTTTTAGTAGTTTTGAAGCATGTTATACACCCTAATACTCATCGAAATTGCTGCTGTAATTGTTGTCGTGCTGTTGTGGTTTACAGCTCTATTTTCCCTATTTTTTGGTTGATTTGGTACCTAATTTGGTGTAGCATCATGTTAGGTATGTAACTAAATGGTTTACTCGTGTTTTAATAGAAGATATGTCTTGAATTTAAGCACCAGAATACTCAAATTACTGCTGCTATAATCAATGAAGTTACCATGTACTTCTACAGCCCTTAAGCATGTTATTTACTTGTTTTTTAGGCCTTTATTGTTTATTTATAATTAGGCATCATGTTAGGAATATCTCCAAGTAAAATTATCATGTTTTGGGGTATGTTTTGATGTGATTATATGCCTAAAACTAAGCAAGGTGTTGCTGCCAGGTTAGTTTGTGAGCTGCGTGAATTGAGTGGTTTTAAGTGATGTATTGCATAATATTTATGCCTAATCTTATGTCTATTCTGATCTATGGTGTTTTTAGAATGTGTGTGATAATGGGCTAAGGTTAATTGTGAGTTTAAGGTTGGTTTTGGGTGAATTTGTTTTACAATGTGCTGCTGTAATTCTAATTAGGGGCTGCTACTTTGTCATGTTGTTTTTACCCTGTTAAAGTCATGAATTTAAGCCTATATTGTGTGTATGTATTGCCTAATATGTGGATATGTCCTAGTTTTATTTTATCATTTTGGCATGCTTTGGGTGTGTTCATGAAGCATTTAAGATGTCGTATATTGGCTGCCATTTTTTTGAGTGTTAAGTGAGTTGTCGACGTCGTTGTGCTTTAAAGTAGAATAACACTGTTTTTAGCACCGCTTCGCCAAGGGTCGCGCACCGAGTTTATTGTGATATTTTGGTTATAATTAGCTTCGTACCCAAATCCAGACAATAAGAGTGACACCTTATTATGATTTATAAATGATTTTGTGTACTTTAAAGAATTTTGAAGTTAAACTCTTTTGAAAAGATTTTTGATGAATTTTGGTCTTAGAAGTAAAGACTTGCAGTATTTTAAATTAGGGTTGATGATCCCTAAAATGTGGTTGGATGATTTTGAAGAAATATTTTTACTGTTTTATATGATTCGTGAGTGTAAGGCAACCATTGGGCTGCGGAATTAAATGGTTGGAACATGCCAAAATCTTGGGCTGCGGAATTCGAGATGTAATTTTCTAGGTTAATTTTTGTCGTCCGGAACTACTCGGGCTGCGGAATTCGAGTAGGAAAACTGGGAGTTTCTCCATTCTCAGACGCAGACGGCTGCGGAATCGTCTGGAGGTTCGCCCTGACAAACCTTTGATGGTGGGCTGCGGAATTCACCGGCGTTCATATTTTATATGCTTACCTCACTATGGATCAGTTTTCGAAAAGTTAAAATTCTCTATTTTAATATTATTACGCTTTTGAGAAGGTCTTCTTAAGTCAAGTCAAGAATTTTCTAAATCTCTTTAAAGAACCTTTATAAGTGTTAATTACTGTTTTTATGAGTTTATTGCTTATGTTTTGGGTTCTATTTATTCTTACTCTATAATCATGTGGTAATATATTCATTTTGTTTAATATACATGTTTGTTTTGTATTATATTGTAATCATGTTGCATGTTTTGACTTGTATTCCTATCTATGTATCTTATCATGTTTATCTTGAGTGTATTGTGAAGTAGTTGTTTATCTAGTCTATATGTTGTATTATTTTTATGTATGCTTCTATGCTTTACTCTATGCTTAGCTTTGTGTTTCTACAAGTTTTGGGAGAACTGCTAGTTACTCCCCACTGATTGTGGAACCTAAATGTTATTTGCAGGTGAAGAGTAGCGTTTGTTGAGTCTGGGCTGAGAGCAGAGTGTTTAGGTTGTTCCCAAGTACTTTTATCGATTATTCTTTGATGTCTTTACCTCTCTTTATGAGATAGTCGAATTTGAGGTTGTTCTGCCTCGTTAAAAGTTTTCTTTGATCATTTGAGATTTCTTTCTCTTCATAATTTTTGTTTCAGTTATTTAATTTATTTATTTTGTTTAGTTTTTAGTAACCCTTAGAGTGACATTCCGTCTTGACGTTATTTCCGCTAACGTCTCGCCTTCTATTTTAGACAGGGGGTTACACGAACCCTTAGTCTTGCGCCCGATCGGGCGAGCTTCGCCCGGTCGGGCCCGAGGCAACTTAGTACGGGAGTGTTTTTTTTTCTCTTTTCTTCAGATTTTAACCAACTCTTTTCCTTAAACCTGTACAAAAACTCAATAAACTCATTAAACTCCCTCCTCTCTCCTCTCACAAGAAAAAGAAAAACTAGTCTAAAAAGCATTAAAATACGGGTTGCCTCCTACAAAGCGCTGTTTTATTTAGGTCCCGCACGACCTTCTTACCAAGTACAAGAACTAGGACCCTTGGCCTAACGCTTGGTCGGGTGGTTTCTCACCCGCTCGAGCGATGTTTAGGCCACGACGCGGCTTCCTGACATACCCTGTGGGATGCCAATTCACCTTATCTGGTGGATTCACCTTGACTTGGATTGGGGATTCTTCAATGCTACACACTAAAGATCCCTCTTCGATCGATGGTTGCTTCAAATTGTCACTACACTTAGCACTCGCAACTCGATCTGGCGGAACACTTACAGTAGGCTCAATTTCCATAACTTGCTTGTTTAATTCCACCTTCTCATCCTCAAAGCCAAGACCGGCAATGTAGAGGGCTCTTTCTATTGCATCAACTTCCTTCTGCCATTTGTCTATCTCATCTGTAAAGGATGCAACACAAGATACCGCCTCCAAGGGATCTTTTACAAGAGCTTGGGGCTTGTTAGAATAATTTTGAACCACATCGACACTAAAACACTTCTCCTCTGTCATGGGGCTTTTAGGGGTATTATTAAGATTAAAGATAATTTTATCACCCCCTACTGATAGTGTCAATTTGCCACATCTCACATCTATAATTGCTCCTACAGTGTTAAGAAATGGTCTACCCAAAATAATTGGGGTTTGCATATCCTCAGCTATATCAAGAACAACAAAATCAACAGGTATATAAAATTTACCTACTCTAACAGGAACATCCTCTAAAACACCTAAGGGGTATTTAAAAGAACGGTCAGCCATTTGTAGAGTAATATTAGTAGCTTTTAATTTACCCATATTTAGCATGGAACACACGGACAAAGGCATAACACTAATGCTAGCGCCCAAATCACATAATGCATTATCAATCATTAGATTGCCAATATGACAAGGGATAGAAAAACTATCTGGATCTTTTAATTTAGGTGGAGATTTATTTTGAAGTATGGCACTACATTCTGCAGTGAAAGCTATTGTCTCTACCTCACTAATAGACCTTTTTCTTGTCAATATTTCCTTCATGAATTTTGCATACGCGGGAATTGTGTAATTAAAATTCAGTGAAGGGAACTGTTACCTGCAAATATTTTACCATCTCCAGAAACTTACCAAACTGCTTATCCAAATTTGTTTTCAAGTGACGATTAGGGAATGAAAGTTTGATAACTGGCTTTAGAGCATTACCGCTTTTATCTGGAGTTGCTACTTCCCCTGGAGTCGTACCCTGCAATGTAAAATTAGATATATGAGTGCTACTCTTTAGCCCTGCAGGGCTATTAGCTACATTGTCAGGTTTAATGGAATCAAGATTAGCATTATTTAATAAAATAGGTTCATCACATCTGGGCATAGGGGGCCCTTCATAGTGTGAACCACTCCTTAGAGTAATTGCAAAAGCTTGATCTGTAGGCCTAGTTGGTTGTGCTGGCAGGGCTCCCTGTTGACGGGCTTGCAGAGTAGCAGAAAATTGCGCAATTTGATTATCTATAGTTTTATTATGTGCTAGGATCGAATCAATTTGGGCATCTCTACTCTCCATGTGCTTCTGCATACTAGCCAGCATCGCTCTAATTTCTACCAAAGCAGGGTCGGAAGATGAGGAGAGTTGTTGTGGTTGGTTCTTCAGGCCAACATTGGGGTGGTAATATTTCTGTTGTTGTTGTTGTGGCGCCTGTGATTCTTGTGGAGGTGGTGGATTTTGAACATTGGTGCTCCGATAGGATAGATACGGATGATTCCGGTACCCAGGATTGTAGGTGTTGGAGTATGGGTTATTCTGCCTATAAGCTTGAAAGGCATTGACTTGCTCCACGGAACTCCTGAAATCTTGCTCCCAATGACCTACAATTTTCACAGAAAGCCTCATTAGAGTTATTATTAATTGCAGAAACATTAGCTACATTAGCAGTACTAAGATTATCTAATTTCTGGAAAATAGAGGTCAATTGAGCTTGTACAAAGGATATATACAGAGTCGACACTATGTTTCCCCTTGTTAGCAAAGCCTCTAGGATTCCCATATTAGGAGTTATGAATTGTCATATCTTCAATAACTTGACCTGCATCATCAACATTAAGGTTCATAAACCTCCCACTAGCTGCGGAATCCAATATTATTCTAGATGAATTTCCAATTCCATTGTAAAGGGCTTGGATCAACTGCCATTGTGCCAAATTATGGTGGTGGCATTCTCTTTGTAGATCCTTGAACCTCTCTCAAGCCTCATATAAAGTTTCATCGGCCTCTTGGGAAAAGTTCTGAATAGCACTCCGTAGTACAACTGTTCTCTCTGCAGGATAATATTTATTATAAAAATTCAAAACAACAGTTTCCCAGTCAGTTATACCAAGTGCAGTTCTATTTAAACCATGCATTAAACCATAATTTGGCTTTTCCACTTAAAGAGAAAGGAAAGAGAATCTCCCTGATTTAGTCTTGTGTAACCCCAGCTTGCCTGATGGTATTACAGTACTGACAGTAGTCTACAATATGAAGATTTGGGTCTTCACCCTTAGCTCCACTAAATTGCTTCCTTTTTATCATCGTTATAAATTGGGGTTTAATCTCAAACTGTACCCCATCAAGAGCTGGAGTGGGAGTAAGGTGCGGAAAATCTGTAAGCTTTGGCTATGAATAATCACTGAGCTTCTTAGGTACCGCCATCTCTGATTCTGGGTCTGAAGATACCTCTGAATCGCTAGAATCAGTTGGAGGGTCTCGATGATTATTATTATCACCAGAACCCGCTAGAATTTGCTTGTAAAAATTCTTTTGTCTATTGAAGGATCGTTAGATCTCCGGATCGAATGGGATGTAACCTGATCTGGAACACCTGGGCATAAACAAAGAACTAAAAGCAAATATGAGACTTGCCTCAAAGAACTAACGTTCTTTGAGACAAAAAGAAATAACCTAGACTACTAAAAACAATTAGAAATAAAAATAAAACTGTTTCCTGGGCAACGACACCAAATTTTGACATGCTAAAGTCGTATCACTTAATCAAAAGTAGTTCCTAAATCCTCTAACTAATGCAGATAGGGAAGTAGGGTCGAATCCACAGGGAAACTGGTCTTTCTATTCCTAATTAATTAAAGCAATCTAAATTATAAAGTAACAATTTAAAAATATGGATATAAAACTAAACTACGGAGATTAAGAGTAAAGAGAAAAAAATTAATAAAGGGCCTAGGGCATAGGTTCACCAATATTCCAGGGTAAAACATAATAATTAATCATCAATGCATAATTAACCAGATCATAATGGGCTTTCGCTATGTACGTATTACAATCACAGAATTAATCTACCGGTATTAAATCTCATCTCTCGAATCTCGACTTAACCATTTATAAATCAACCTGCCTATTGAAACTAGACCTAAACATCAATTCTCATCTCTCGGATCTCGAATCAATATTGTCAAACTCATGCATAAAAGATCAGGCCTAATCTAGTCACAGAGCATTAAATCAATCAATAGGAAATTAATCTAGCATTGATAATTAACAACAATAAATTACCCCTTCATAGTATTTATGGATCCCACAAACCCTAGAAAGGAAACTACTCACACATAATTAAATCTAAACTAATCAAAGCAATTAAAGGAGACATGATGAAAGAATTAAAATAAATAACCAAGGTTAAAGTAGAAGAAATCGTTACCAAAGTAATCTGGAATTAAGGGTAGAGTAAAGAACAAAGTTGTAGAGAGAGAAACTAATCTAAAAGCTAAGTAGAGAGAGAAAATCTAAGCGAAGAATTAAGAAAGAGTAAAAGAAGGTACTCAACTCGCTTAACGGAAAAGTATTTATATTAAGCAAGAATCCTAAACTAAAACAAACTTAAACGACGATTAAACCTCCTAATAATGACACGCGCCCGATCGGGCCCGCCTTTTTTACTCCCAGGTATGTCTCTTGCGCCCGGCCGGGCGCGCCTTCGGGCGGGAGCTCCTTTGGCCGGGCGGCACTCTTGGGCTACTCTTTGGACTTCGATTGGGTTCCTATTCTTCGGGCCAATCCGGATTTCCTCTTCGGGTATTGAATACTCGGTCCTAATGCCCTGGTATCACATATATCGAGCCCTTAATCACCGGTTCGATGGCTCTAACCGGCCTGGGCTATGAAGGATGGTCGTGCATCTCCAATGCTCGTAGTTGCTCCATAAAATATCGGGAAATGCTCCAAAAGTGAAAATCTCTACTAAAATAAACCAAATCTACGAAAACACTAGAAAACACCAATTAGTAATAAAAGTGGCTCTAAAGAGCCAAAAACACTACTAATTATGACCAAGGGACGAGGGTAAAATACTATATAAAATGGACATATCAATGGACTACTTTAATTTTTTCATTCATTCAAAAAATTGTTTTACTTACAAAAGATAGGACAATAGTCTTTTAAGCCCTAATACATGACTGCTTATAAATGAGGACTAAGTATTTACCAAAATACATATAACCAACACTTAAACTAAAACAAAAAAAACAGAGTTTAGGGTACTATGGTTATGTGTGGCAATATATGAGTCCCAAAAGCATCTTCATTGTTCCAAGTTTTCCTAGTCTACATCCACCTCCATGTTGGCTTCTTCCTGATGATTGCTATTTGTTGTTGCCACTTCTATTGTGTCCAAATATTGTACCACTGTGTTCAAAAGCTCCTTGTCTAGTTGTAGCAATTCTAGAAGTAGGCCTAGCCTGTCCAAGTGTCTTTTTTCATGTGGGGGGGGGGGGGAGAAGTTGTTGTTACCCTTCCTTGCTAGAATTTCAAGCATGACAGACTGTACGGTAATCCATGTATAGTGTTCACTGTTAGATCAAATTCCTCCCATGCTTCTTTCACTTTTTGAAGTAATTCATCAATGTTTGTAGGGAATGATTGATATTGAATTGACTGTATCATCTTAAACAAGCCTAAATCTAACACATTTAAGTCTGGACTTTGTGCTGGTTGATACACAAACTGGATATTGTACCCATATGCTTCACATGCTGCTTTAAATTCTGCATCTTTAGGTACTTGATGTGGCCTAGCATTGTCCCGTTGGATGATGATATCCTCTGGTAATTGGGGGGGCCATTTCTCATGTATAGTTGGAATAACATGATTGAGGAGCATGTCCCTTATAGCATCCTTGTTAACACACTGGACTGCCTTTGTTTCTCGTGTTCCCTTGTATCTGTTCTTGCTTTTTTTCTTTGCTATTTCATACTTGACAAAAGGGAACAACCCATACTTCCCATCATGCAAAAGGTTCTTACTGTTATCATACAGTGGTTTCCCTACCATACCCATGAACATAGCCTTAAGTTTAAATATCTTAGATTGTTGTGCTCTGTATGGATCTTGTTCATTTGGTAGTAGATAAAAGGTTCTGGTTTCTGGGTTCAAGTAGAACCATTTCTCATCTATGTGGATTGTGTACTGCATGTCTCTAAATGTAGGGTCCCCTACAGCTGGAATAGGGTTCACAAAGCTTAGAACCCACTTCAATCTAGCAATTTTGTGATTGTCTGTCAGTGCAGGGTGATTGGTTAAAGTGTGTGTTCTAAGCCTACCTTTTTTTTAACCTATGAATGACTGAGGAAGACACATGAAGGGCAGCAGCATAGCTCCTTTCAGTTGTCCTCTTATACAATGGGACAGAGACCAACCACTCATCTGAATAGACTTTGGGTTTGGGGCCTGTTTTGCCAAGTTTTTTGGTCCTAACATCAATAACAATCCCCTCCCCTAAGTGTTTCTTAATTACCTGGAACCACCTTGTTGTTGTGGATCTGTGAACTTTGTGTTTCTTGGCCAACTTGGATAAAAATCCAAAAGGTAGTGAGTCCCCCTCCATGTTCACCAAGATTTCATCAACAAGTTGCCTCTTTTCATCCAGTGACATTTCTCTGTTGGCCCTTCGATCACCTTGTTGTTCTTGTGGAGTCCCATCTTCTTGTTCTTCCCTTGTATCACCATCATCTGTTTGTGCATCAACATCATCTGCATCATAACCAATATCTGAATTTTCAGTTTGTACTTGCTGGTTTGCTATGTCTGATTCATCATGGTATGTATCATCATGAAGTCCCATGCTGTAATAATCCCAATGTTGTTGTTCCTCTTCATACAGTCGATGCATTCTAAAAAAAATCAGATTAAAAGAATTCCATGAGTCCCTTTTTTTTGCAGGGCAGGTGAAGGTGATGAAATGGCAGCTGTAGGTTTTTTTTTTTGCGGTCGTCAATGGAGCCTAATTTCAGTACATATGGTTGTTGTTGGTTCTAACAGAGCACTTAGAAATTAGGATTATTAACAACTAATTGTAGGAAAATGTAATTTACTAGGGCTACTTGTATCTTTTGAAGAAATACTGTCTTGGTTTTTTTTATACTGTTTGAATCCCCCCCCCCACCCAGGTATTGTGTTTGAAAATAAAAAAAAAATGGGTTCATTTCAAGGGGAGACCACCTTATAAAGAGGTCATTTTGGCTGGAATTTATGAAAACTTTTGAATTTGGGTGAATTTGGCAAATGTTTTGAAATTTCATGTAAAAATAAGGGAGGGAAAAATTTACCCTCCAAAAAACTCACATTCCCTTTCATGGGAAGCAGAGTTACAGTGGGTTTATTTCTAGAGGTGATCGTTTGCGGGCTTGGACGGGAAATGGGCCGGGCCTATACTTCATTTTTTGTCCAAGGGGCTAATTGTAGCTAATCCGAGCCCTTTTATGCGGGCTTGATAAATTGTCCAAGCCCGCTCTATTAACGGGTCGGGCTTGCCCGCGAGCTCACGGGCCTAAAATATTTGTTTTACATATATCTAACACTAATTATTTTTTTTATCATTTACATATGTTAATATTATTTCGATTTAGTTATCTTAAAAATTTATAGATCACTAATGATACTAGAAAAAAAAAATAATGTTTAACTTGTGACATATGTTAGTGAAAAAAAGTAAAGAATGAACTTATTTAATACAAGTATAATGATTAAATATAAAATTGAAATAAATAGTTGTAGCTAATAATAGGTTAGAGTCCAATATAGTCTCTTTGTATTTATTTTCTAAAATATACTATATAATCAACTAACTAAAAAATCATTAAACTATTACTTTTTGAAATAAACGGGTCGGGCGGGCTAGCCCACAGTACATATTGTCTTGTCCGTGTCCGCCCATTTATATTAACGGGTAGGGCCTAGCCCGCCCAAATTTTCAATTTTTTTTCAAAATGGTTTGTCCAAGCCCGCTTATTTTGCAGGTCGGGTTGGGCGGGTTTAGCGGGTTGACCCGTCCATGAACAACTCTAGTTATTTCCCACTAAAAAAAATTCCCCCCCCCCTCCAACTTGTAACACCCCCGATTTACTAACTGAAAATAAATAAGAATTAAAGGAAAAATAAACAACCTTTGAATAAAATTGCGGAAGCATACACCTAAATCGGAGGTATCACCGCCACACTCGACAACCTGTCAAGTGTTAAGGCTTACACTATCCCAATAATTACAACCCGATAATCTAAGTGAGCTATTTATACAACTTTATAAATTAAACTTGTTATAACAAACTAATCGAAACACTTGAGCTCCTTTAGCTACGACCACTTGATTAACCTGTTTATACAAATTTGACTGCTCACCATTAAAGATAATTCCAAAATAGATCGTCGCAAGGCCACCATAAGACATGGCCGCAAACACAAGTAGCACAACAAAATAACACACACACGTCAGCAAAAAGCTGAGTAATCACCCCATATCAAATACAGAGTATAATAGGATAATCAACATTACTAGCTCAATTAAATAATGTAGTTCAAAACTACATATCACATTGTACTCTGAAAATAACATTTATCAACTCAACCTCGAATAATAATACAACCTTTCCCACCAATTTATCTCTCCTAATACTATACCCCTCACCTTAATTAATCTACTTTCAATCTTTTGCCTCGGCCTCCGTAAAGTTGTCCTTTATTGCGAGTAACCCGAAGTGGAGGGAGTATATAATTTTTATAATTTTTTTAATACATAATTAACGATATTTAGTGATAAGTATTTGATAATTAAAATTCTGATTTGGTCTGATCAGAATCTTTCTGATCTGATTTGAATATATTAAGGAATAAGTAATAAGTATTTGGAATAAGTGGAAAGAACAAGTCTTGAGTCTCGCAGACTCAACTCTCAAAGTCCCTAGGGTGTTTCGGTGTTTCCCTTTCCTCTCTTTATCCCTCCTTCAGTCGTCTCTTCACTTTCCTCACTCCTCTCTATTCTCCCTCATTTATCTCCCTTACATCAACACCACCAGTCCACCACCACCACTACCAACAATGGTGTTCGAAGTCGGCTTCGTCCCTTTTAACCCAGACGGTTGGGGCCCACCCGAAACCACCACAACCTCCACCGCAACCACCACCAGAGTCCCCAGCAACGTCCCCTTCGCCCCCTTTTCTCGCTCCGACAAACTCGGCCGAATCGCCGATTGGACTCGCAACCTCAACAACCCCTCCAACCGTCGCAACAACAACCACCCCAACGACTCCGTCTTCGACTTCTCCGGTGATGACTCCTTCGCCGCCACCGCCGACGACGACTCCTCCTTCCGCCTCGTCGACGGTAAACCCCCGCCTCGCCCCAAATTCGGCCCTAAATGGCGCTTCAACCACCACCACAACAACCCATCTCGCCACCTCCCGCAACGCCGCGACGAAGAGGTCGAAGCTCGCAAGCGCGAAGCCGAGAAAGACCGCGCTCGCCGTGACCGCCTTTACCACAACAACCACCGCATTGGCGGCGGTCAGCATCAACGCCGTGAAGCCGCAGTATTCAAATCTTCTGTCGAAATCCAGCCTGAGTGGAACATGCTTGAGCAGATCCCCTTTTCCACCTTCTCAAAGCTTTCCTTCGCTGTTCCTGACCCTGAAGATCTTCTGTTCTGCGGGTCTCTGGATTCGTATGATAAAACATATGACCGTCTTGCTCCGAAGAACGAGCGAAGGTTGGAGAGGTTCAAGAACCGGAACTTCTTCAAGGTTACCACCACTGACGATCCTGTGATTCGGAGGTTGGCGAATGAGGATAAGGCGACTGTATTCGCTACTGATGCGATACTGTCGACTTTGATGTGTTCGCCTAGAAGTGTTTACAGTTGGGACATTGTGATTCAGAGAGTTGGGAATAAGCTTTTCTTTGATAAGAGAGATGGGTCTCAATTGGATTTGTTATCTGTTCATGAGACTTCTCAGGAGCCGTTACCGGAGTCAAAAGATGATATAAATTCTGCCCATTCATTGAGTGTTGAAGCTGCTTACATTAACCAGAATTTTTCTCAGCAGGTTTTGGTTAAGGAGGGGAAGAAGGTGAGCTTCGAGGAGCCGAACCCGTTTGCGAATGAAGGAGAAGAGGTTGCTTCTGCTGGGTATAGGTATAGGAGGTGGAAGCTTGATAATGATATGTATTTGGTTGCTAGGTGTGAGTTACAGAGTGTGCTTGAGAGTAATAATCAGAGGCAGTTTTTGACACTAAATGCTTTGAATGAGTTTGATCCTAAGTATTCTGGGGTTGATTGGAGGCAGAAATTGGAGACTCAAAGGGGTGCTGTTTTAGCTACTGAG
The DNA here is from genome assembly GCF_001683475.1 of Chenopodium quinoa. Taxonomy (NCBI): domain Eukaryota; kingdom Viridiplantae; phylum Streptophyta; class Magnoliopsida; order Caryophyllales; family Amaranthaceae; genus Chenopodium; species Chenopodium quinoa. Next base: position 496,374 of record NW_018743906.1, on the reverse strand, counting down.
TTGAAGAACAATTCTAATAAGATGGCTAAGTGGACTGCTCAGGCGCTTTTGGGTGGCGCCGATATGATGAAGTTGGGGTACGTTTCGAGGGTTCATCCTAGGGATCATTTTAATCATGTAATTCTCGGTGTTGTTGGGTATAAGCCTAGGGATTTCGCGGCTCAGATTAATTTGAACATGGCTAATATGTGGGGAATTGTTAAGAGTATTGTTGATTTGTGTATGAAGCTGAATGAGGGCAAGTATGTGCTTGTTAAGGATCCTTCTAAGCCCCAGGTCAGGATTTATGAGGTGCCTGCTGATGCTTTCGAGAATGATTATGTGGAGGAGCCATTGCCCGAGGAGGAGCAAGCACAGCCTCCTACTGAAGATGCTGCTAATGGTCTTTCTTCTGAGATTGGTGTGGCTGCCACTGATGTGGAGGACAAGGAGATTACTGCAATTCCTTAAGAAGGGTATGGGATTCTATCTATCTTTGTATCTGGTTGTTCCATTTTCGTTTATTATGTAATGTATGTTCTTGAGATTGTTTTTATGTTGCTCCATGTTTGTTATAGTTATTTGCATACTTTCTAAGACTAATTTAACATATTTGTCTAGCTGGTCTATCACCTTCGTCTTCTCATATTCTTTTATCATAAGTTATTGGTTACATTTGTGTCTTGTTTCGAATAGATCACAAAGCTATGGATGTTGGACCGAAGCTTTAGTAGCCTGATTCCGGTAATAAACATGTATATATAGCCAGAGCGATGACCCATCTTGAGAGAGTCACTCTGGAAAAATCTACCTACTGAAAACCTAGAATATTCTTCTTGACCTTCTTCTCTTTCCTCAAGCCACCTTCTGTGGCTCAAATATGTTTAGTCCATATATATCTTTTTACTTTTTTTGAAACTTTATGCTGATCTGCACAGATTTCCTTTACCAAAGATGGATAAAAATTATTCCAGGAATGGCCAAAAATTCTCTTTTGAGTTTTGACAAATTTATTATCAATTTGCATAAATAAAAAAAACAAATTTATTATTAATTTATCTGGTAAACACTCTGCATTTTGCAAGTTTTATGTGTTATTTCTAAGAATCAAGCTGATCGATCCTTAGCTAATATCCACTCACAAAATGAGAAGGATTAGAGAAGAGATTAGTAAAGAAATTTAGAAAAGAAATTTAGAAAGTGTAATAGGACAAGCAGACGATATGACTGTGTTGAAGTGGAGGATATGACTGTGTTGATGGAAATCAAGGCGAAATGCATCAATTAAAGGCTTAAAGCCTAGACTTTTACTTAAGCAGATGGCATTCTTTCAATTAGAGCTTACTGATTACTTTTCGCAATGATCCCTCTTATTCCATTCATCCCCACTTTTATCACACTCAAGGCTTTAACTAACTGACAATTACCACTATTACTTTTCCCCCAAAATTTTTACTAGTTCTGTTGCTGAGTACTTCGTTGCCCTTATCCTTCTAGAATAAGTGAACATAACAGCAGGCTTAGGATAGTTTTCTGCTTTTATGAGTGTTGTACCGTGGTAATTATTCATGCTTACTTCTTGCTGCATTCTTTCTCTCGATTCTCCTTCCTTGATGTAGCCATAATCTGTTTGGGGTTTTTTCCTGAGCATAAGTTGGGTTACGGTAGGCGAGTGACATCCAGTGTAAAACTTTGTCACATCCCATGACATGAGCCAAATAATATTTTTGTGGGGAAGTTCCCTACTCAGGGACGTGCCACATTGCCCGCATGTGGTGTCAAATGGGCAAGGGCTTGACATTGGGGCTACCCTACTGCAACTCCTGCACTTCCCAGAACCGAGTGTAGTGATAAGTATGCAAGGGTTAGATTATTGCCCGGAAGCAACGCGCCACATTGCACGAGTGTGGTGTCAAATGATCAAGGGCTTGCAGTTAGGGGCACGAGGGAGCGTGGTTTGAGTGAGCGTGTTATGAGGGAGTGTGTGCGGAAGGATTCTAGTCTGCAGATTGGTTCTTGGAATGTGAGGTCTCTTGCGGGGAAATTGGCAGAAATTGGTAAATGTGATGAAGAGCAACGTGTAAACATCATGTGCTTCCAAGAGACAAGGTGGACAGGAGAAGGAGCTCGAGGATTGATTTTTGGGTATAAGGCGTGGTACGTTGGACAGGAAACGAGCCACATGACTAGAATCGGTGGAGCTAGGAATGGAGTTAGTGTGATACTTGATGAGAGGTTGTCGAAAGAGGTAATCAAGGATAGGATGATTCCTGGTGGAGCTAGGAATGGATTTTTGTAGCTAGTCTGTCACTCTTTACTTTTCATAATCTAATATCATAAGTTATTAATTACCTTTGTGTCTTGTTTTGAATAGCTTACAAAACCATAGAGCTTGGACCAAAGCTTTAGTAGCATGATTCTGCCAATGAACATGTATATTTAGTCAAAGCGATGACCCATCTCTAGGGAGAGAATGAAGAGTAACTCTGGAAAAGTCGGATCTTCTGAAAACCTAGATATTCCACTTGACCTTCTTTTCCTTCCTCAAGTCACCTTCCATGACTCAAATCTTCAAGCAAATAATCAGTGTTTAAACACAAATACACATTGGTCGCAATCATTAATTTGATATAGTCATAATCTGAATGAATTCTCCCACTGTTTTGGTTTTTTCCTTAGTATAAATTGGGTATGTTTCTTAATTTTATACCCACAACACTTTCATGCCAATTTTTTTTCAGATCCCAAATTTTGGTATCTATTCTCTTCAAATGAAATCCCAAGACTTCCCTATGAGTAATCGCCTATTTCAATTTGCTCTCCTCAAATTTTTTTTTTTCTTCTTTTTTTGACCTCTATGATCTTGATCCATGTCGCCTGATCCTCTTTTATTTCTCCTGCTTTAATTTGTCATCTCTGGCAGTAAATCCCCTATTCAGATTATGGGGATTTGAAATTATTTTCTCCCCAATTTCCATTTTGGGGGACTTAAGGGTTCTTGCTCTCAATTGTGAATCCATGTCGCCTGATAGGGTTTGTTGGATATTCTTCAAATGGGCACTTCTATATAGTTATGGGTTCATGTCTTCTGAAGAGCATAGGGCTTATTGCATATTTCTGATGGATGGGGGATTGGGGGTTATCAGGGAGCTCTTTACTCTTATGCCTCTGTTTGGTTACTATATGCTTCAATTCTTCCTGATGTTGATAAATCTATTTTGTGTGTATACATATATATATATATATATATATATATATATATATATATATATATATATATATATATATATATATATATATGAATATATATATGAGATTATGTCGGATTATTTTTCTTCTTAGGAATTTGTTGTCTTCATATTTTGTTGAATTTTTTACATTATCATATAAATTTTTGTACTTCTGTGTATGTATATTTTTATGCTCATGCTCCTTTGCCCATTAATATTTTTTATCTACATGGTCTTCTGATTTTTTTTCCCTAGAGGGAAAGGTTTTTCGTGGTTGTATTAATTGAAAGCTTGGCTTGTTATTTCATCTTTTTATTTCTTTGACCTCATGATGCTGAGTGTCTTATCAAAGTTGTGGTGGATACTTTTCTATATTGTATTAGATCATCCTTTTATGTGTTCTTTCACCTCTTGATAATGTTGTTTACTCAAGTTGTTTTATCTTGAATGTGAAACTAGCCTATGTATGGCTTCTGACCTTAGAATATGATGAGATCATTCTTCAAATACATCTTGTTGCATTTGGTATGTTTGATATTTTTTCTCAGATTGCTTTTTTTCAGCCTCCATGTGTCATTATGTTCTTCTCCTCTTCTGTTATCGCTTGTTTGTATTCATTTTTCTTTTTTATGTTTGCACTTATTCATTCTCTCATGAAGTTACAGTATCTTTATAATCCTCACTAGGTCGCTTTGTAATGTTACGATGATGCTCCTCTAGTCTCTTAAGATATTGGCTGCACTATTATCTGTTGGCCTGTGTTTTGCTTAATTTCCTATTTTCACGGTTCTTATATCTTGGCGCTTTTGGTATATTGATTCCCTTGACTTCTGTCTCTGTGTCATTGAGTCTTTCTGTAAGCTTTTCCTTGGAGTATCTGTATATGGGTATTGTGGGATGTTCTGAGCAAAGGTTGACAATTTGCCTGTTTGGGCTCTTTATGTATTTTTCTTTGTGGTTTTCGCTAATTTTAAAGTATAATAACTCTTCCTGATTTATTTTGTTATGATTTTTATTTCTGCTGACTCTTCTTCTTGTCCCTCTCTATTTCAGGTTCCTTCTTATGCTTGTTTTACTTTCTCCTCTCCTGAAGTATCATTTGAGGATGCTCATGTGCTCACTTTTGTCCCTTTTTGGCGCGCTTCAGTTTAGTTGGGATTTTGGTAACTTTTAGCTATGGAGTAATTCTGTTTCTTCTGGTTTTTTGTTTGTTTATTTCCGTTTTGGAAATGCTCTAAATTTCATTGCCTTTTTTGTTGTTTATTTGTTTTTTTTTGGGAAAGAAGCCTTTTTTGTTAATCTTTCAAGCAATTGAGAGGTTTGTAATTTTTTTACAGAGTAAGCAATTACATACTTCTTAGCTACTTTCTGCCACTGTCCTCTGCAGATTTTTTTATGCCACGAGCCTTGTTAGGCCTTTGACAATGTAACTTTGGATACTATCGACGTTTTCTTTGAATATGCCAAATCCGGAAATTTCTCTGCGTATCTTGCCGAACATAGTCAAGTATGCTAAGGTAGACTAATTTGATCAACACCTACAACCTGCAACAATTCGACATCAGAGAAATCAAATTTAGCTCAAATTAAGAGGTCCAATTACTAACACAAGTTTAATTGTCATGGGCATCATAATGAATCAGATAAAGATGTGAAATTTCAAGATTAATATTTTGGAAGAAAAAAAATTTACCTTCTCCCCAAAAAAAAAACTCGTTGTAATGTCTAAACCCAATGATTTCCCGGTCTATTTAGACGTTAAAATAAAAATGCCCCAAAGATTAATATTTTGAAAGAAAATAAATCCAAAATTTTTTGCATGATCCCAGTTTACAATAATTTTTTTTGTACAACGAACATTTTGCGAAAAGTGACCATTTTTCTTACAAAAGTGACCATTTTTCTTACAAAAGTGACCCATATTTTTACAAAAGTGACCCTTTTTTTCACAAAAATGAATTTTTTTCCCAAACGAGTGACCTTTATTTTCACAAAAGTGAATTTTTTTTTTTCACAAAAGTAATTAAGCTACATATGCAAAACAGAGTATCAAAACAACAAAAATAAATACAAAATTAACAATAGTCACAGAAAAACAGTACAATCACTCAAACAAATCAAAAGTCGCCGCCATAACCACCGCTAACGACGTCAAACCATAGTTGATTCCACCATTTCCGACCATCTCACCGAGCAAAGCGATGACGATGATACAACTTTTTCTTCGAGCTCACTTTACCTTCTTTCGACTTCAAATCTTCTCTCTCCACTCCTTGCTCAAAAAATTCACCAGAAAACTTCTACAATTGGTTAAGAAAAGATACTCGAACATATACCTTGAAATTGGTTAAGAAAAAAGATTAAAATAGCAAGATCAATACTATAAATCAATGAAAAACAAAGAGGAAGAAGGATAACAAATTATTGTGTGCTTTGTTCCTTTAAAGAAAAGGGAAGGAGAGAGAAAAAGAATAGTAGAGGAGAGAGGAGAAGAAGTGCATAGGAGAAAAAAAATTATCCCTTAAAGAAGAGTGAGAAAGAAAATTATAAATTCTAAATGGAAACTTTGCTTGAGTTGGGCTGATTTACACTAATATAACTGCACATCCGATTTTTTTAATACTTTTTACCTTCTCCCCAAAAAAAAAGAAAAATGCTTCAATAATTAGTACTTGTTTTCGAGAGAGTATTTATCTTACAATCATAACCTAAGGATCTGTTGAAAGATGAAACACAAATCCTTCACAACATCTGTTGTTTTCGAGAAATTGAAAGTGGACTTTTTTCTATCATTATTAAAAAAAAAAAAAAAAAAAGGGATTATATCAGTTTGCAGGATAGCTTGCAAAGAAGTAATAAGACTAAGGAAAAGGTTTGGGTGGCAGACGAGAAACCGATAAATCATCCCTCACTAGTCTTTTTCTAGAACGCTTTTCATTTTCAATTGTTTTATGTAAATGAAAGTGTAGAAGTTTATTGAATGTAAAGCTCCAATGGCACTTACATGAAATTCTTATATGACAGTGCAATAAAGAATATGGCATTGAGAGCTTGTATCATCAATTCATGATTCATCATCCTATATTGTCGTTAATATAGAGCACCAAGCATCATCCTAGTCTCTTGATTCAGAAGTTTCGAAAATTCACTCTCATCATTATGCATCATGACCTTGTAAACACGAAGGTCTTTTCATTGCATAGTAAACAATAAAACAATTGTTCATCAACCTAATTGAGTGGCCAAACACCTCAAGAGGACTGAAAGAGTGAAAGTTAACAAGTGTTACAGTGTAAATGATCATCACTGCAAAATATTGCATCACCCACCCATTACATCCTATAGTTCACTTAGTACCTTCAAAACAACTACTTAAAAGGTATTATAAGGTTCTAGGCATTTAATATCAGTAAATTATCTACAAAAACATCACTGATAGTTTGGTCCATCTCTTCCAGGGACATCTTGCTGATAGGCACCAGGAGGACCTTGCTGCCCTCCCATGTTGCTGTTCTGTGGAGCATAGTTCTGAGGCGCGTTCTGATAAGGCATCCCTCCACCTGGTTGTTGGTTTGGCCTGGTGTTGCCTGCATAGCCAGGATTCCCTTGACCCCCATAGTTAGGAGGTGGAGCATTCCCTTGACCCCCATAGTTAGGAGGTGGAGCATTCCCTCTGTTCTGTGCATATCCTGGATTTCCATAACCAGCATTGTTCGGTGGTGGCATGTTCTGCCCATAACCTGCATTGTTGGGTGGTGGCATGTTCTGTCCATAACCAGCGTTGTTGGGTGGCGGCATGTTCTGTCCATAACCAGCGTTGTTGGGTGGTGGCATGTTCTGGGCATAACCAACATTGTTGGGTGGCATGTTAGGTGGCGCGCCACCAGTGTTTGGCGGGCCTCTTCCACCCTGTTGTCTTCTGTCAAAGTTCCTAGAGCGATCGGCATTTCTAGGTCTATCATTGCGCCTGTTTCGCTCCTGTGCCTTTGCATTGTTCCTTACCCATTCCTCATGGTACTTAGGATCATATGGAACAGCTTGACCATCGATAAATGGTTCCCCTGTCAAGAATGCCACAAAAGATCAAAATATTGCAGTAAACAACATTTATGAGTCAGATACCTAGAGCATTTCCCCAATGAAGTGGATACTAGCTTTACCTTTTTTGGTGTAGAAGAAAGAAGAGGAAGGGGGGGGGGGGTGGATGAGTACTGTGTGGAAAGGAGAGGCCATATCAACCAATAATGTATAGCACCATGCAATGGCAAAAGCTAATACTTCCACCATTTGCTTTTAGTTGCAACGTTTTGAGCTTTAAACTTGTCAAAGCATAATTTCAACTTTAAAAATCTCTAATTACAGAAGTACATATATAACAGTTGATATAATGTAATTTTAAAAAGGAGGCCAAATTGAAAACATGAATAGTGCAAATTTCCAAACGTCAACAAAAAGAGTAGTGAGGAAGTATATAACATTAGAAAAAAAGATGGAACAAGCAATACAAGAACAGCGAACAAATGACATGTTACTATGGCCTTGTAAATTTGAGCAACATAGTGTTTTAGTGCTACAAAGAAGCAATTTTGTGCAATAATCCCAGCTCCAATAACCAAAGGGATGGGGACAAGGGGTGAGGGTTAATCGAATATAGGTTAACAGCAACACAAGTATTTCAAATGTCAGTTATACAGCAGAAATTACTTAAAGCTATCAAATTCATCGATTTCTTACCTCCGTAATCTTTGTTTTTGACATCCAAGTACGAGTCAGGGAGGACCCAACGCACATTGGGCAACTCTGCAAAAATCAAAGGATCCAAACCATAAGCTTTTCAAAACATAAATACTTTGAACACTGGATAGGCTTTTAAGCAACAAATGCCAACCTTTAAGTTTGTATGTTAATTCCTCAGACACCAAGGCTCCAAACGCAAAGTAATGTCTGGTTGAGACAGAGTATATTTTCATCCTTGCTTCTTCCTCACTGAAAATTCAATACATCATATATTGAGAAAAGAAAGCAAAAAGACAAACAGATGTAACAATCAAAGCAAATACCACATGGAGCAAGAATAATATACAAGTACATATCATGCAATAAAAATGTCACCTCCCAATCAGGTAAAAAGCGAACAATAATGAATAAATGATACTCTTGTGGTTGCACACATGAATAAATTCTCACACTTTACCCCCATCAAATCTATTTTCAAGTATGCAGCTCTCATCTGTCTACTATTACAATACTCTAGCAAGAGGCTTGCATTACAGGTATATCAATAACTACTTCAGGAACAAGTACGCATATAAGGAGGCACAAAACAAGCCAACAATTACAGCACTTAAATTCAACCAACGCAGCAGCACCTCTAAAGAAGCAACATAACAAAGGTTAGATCTAATAACACAAGCTAATCCTTACTGCATTTTTAAAAAAAATGAAAAAAATAATTAAAATGAATAAAAAAAAAAACCAGAACAAAATTGCTCCGAAATGTAGAAAGCTGAAAGAGCATAAATAACCATCAAATAACCAGTAGTATTTAGTTATTTACATTACTGCACTCTGATGTCTAAACGCAAGATCTGGTAGATAAATCCTTGGACAAAGTCACTATTATGCAATCCAACATCAACCACCCTAAATAATTATGACTAATAGTACCATCCTTACAAGATTGCCTCCTACATTTCAAAATATATTGGATACTTAGCATTGATAAAAACAACAATAAAGCAGTAGATCAGTACAATTCATATACGAGTCTTGTCATATACTCCCTCTGTTTTTAAATACTTGCTACACTTTTCTTTTTCGGCCGTTTTAAAATACTTGCTCCATTTCCTTATTTGAAAATCTTTTACTATATTTAATTCATTTCTCTTACCTAGTAGACCTTTAAAATAACAAATGCCTAACCCAGAAAATACAAAATGGCATTCCTAAAATAGCAAACAATATTAATAAGGAGGTCAGCAATACAATCAAAGACCATTAATACAAGGAATCATATCAAAAACCAAAGTTAAATTGCATAACCCAGAAATGAAAGCAACAACCAGCGATCAACAAAATATCAAACAAAGTTAATGCCAAATAGTTCAATTGGTCACGACAAATTGAACCCAATCCCTCAAATCAAACCCCGTTTACATCACTACCTTTACGACCCGAAAAATATACCAAACACAAAACATCCATCCATCCATCATTTCCTAATTTATCTTTCAGTATATCGCAATCATATTCCAAAAATGCAAGAAATCTATTGATAAAAAGGGAAGAAAAAGAGGGAAAATACCTTCCAATAACTTCAGCTAGGGTTTTAACAAAGGAATCAATAATCTCATCTCTGGTAGCATTTTCAGGGGGAGACTCAGTAACAACAAGCCAATGCTCAAAATCACACCCATCAAGCAAGATAGTCTCTTTAGGAGGTCGATTAGACCAATTAGGGTTATTATCAGAGAGAGAATTCTGAGCCTGACGAGTGGCGAAGGTTCGGAAAGCAGTGGTGGTTAGAGCGGCGGGGTAGCGGTGGAGTGCGGCGGCGGAAGCGAGGGGGCGGAGGCGGAGGAGAGAGAAAGCGGCGGAGGTGGTGGTGGTTGTGGTGGAGGAGGAGAAGGGGCGAGAGAGGAGGAAGGAAGCGAAGGATTGTTTGGTGAAGAGGGTGCGAGAGAGAGGAGAGAGAATTCGAGGAGCCGCCATTGATGAGGGGTTTGGAGAAAACCCTAGAGGTTGAGGAAGAGGAGAGAGAAAATGGGATGGAAATGTGGATCAGGGGTTTTAAGAGGGTTTAGGGGTGAGAATTGAGAAAGAGAGAGTGTGTGATTAAAGGGTGTTTGTGTTTTGACTTTGTTTTCCTTTTTTTTAAAATGAGTAAAAATGGTAATGACGGTGGAATCTTTGCGATTTTTTCTACTATGGCTTTTCTCTTAGTGTAAAATCTCAAATGTAAATCCCCCGTTTAAAAAAAAAATAAATATATATATATTACCTCCGTTTTCTATTATGTGCACAAAAGGATATTATTTGTGAGATATAAAATATTCATTTGTTACACATAATAGGAAACGGAGGTAGTATAGATAAAGATATTTGGTCAATTTGAGAGTAACTTTTAATTTGTTATTATTTTAAATTCATGATTATATACTACAAAGATTAATCCGATTAATACGTAGTATAGTTCATTATAAGTTTTTGTATTATAAAATTTAGGGAAATTCTCACTGGTGAACTCCAATTACTTAATTTTACAAGTGGTAAACATTCTTAAAATTAATTGTCAATGGTAAACCCCAAATAGAATGAATAATCAATTGGTAACCTTAATAATGATTTAATCTAATTATTTAACTATAGTTAGTTTTTTTTTTTTGTAACAATAACATTTAACTACAGTTAGGTTTTTTTTTCATTTTTTTAACAATTATACTAAAATAAAAAAATTTAAAAATTTAACCACCCCTTCCCCCACCAACTGCCCAGCCCCTCCACCTCCTCTCGGCGGCCGACACCCTACCTAACCATCGGCAGCCGACGCCCCTACCCAACCATTGGCGCCGACGACTGTACTTTTCTCCCTTTCCCCTAGTTTTTCGGCCCCAATAACCCATTCGAAACCATCCTAAAAACCCGAAACCACCCTAAAATCCGAAACCGTAGAAAATGGGTAGAACGAATTTCGGGGAGGTTTTGGGTTTTAGAATGGTTTGAGGGGGTGATTAGGGTTTTGGGTGTCCGAAAAATAGGAGAGGGGTGATTTTAGGGAAGGGTTGGGGCGGATTTTGGGGCGGTTTGGGGTAGAGGTGGGTGTCGGATTAGGGAGAAATAATGGAGGTGGTTGTCGGATTTTGGGTCGGTTTGGGGTAGAGGTGGGTGTCCGAAAACAGGAGGGGGGTAATGTCGGGCGACGGTGGGGGAGTTCAGGTGTTTACCGGCCGAGGGTGGGGGATTTCGTGAGTCGCCGGTGGGGGCCTAGCCGCTGGCAAAGGGGAGAGGCTGCTGATTGGGTGGGGGAGGGGTTTGGTTTTTTTTTTTTTTAAAAAAAAACATTTTTATAATAATTTAAGTATTAAAAAAATAAAAATAAAAACTAACTAAAGTTAAGGATTTTTATTAAAATAACACTTATCAATGGTAAGCAATAATTTAGGTTTACCATTGATAATAAAAATTGAAAACGTTTACTACTTGAAAAATGAAAAAGTTGGAAATCACCAAAGAGAATTTCCCTAAAATTTATTATTAGAAAAATAATAGCTTTTGTAGTATATATTTTATATACTTTTAAGATAACTTTAACCCGTCTTACAATAAATTAACATACACCCGCCTTTTTGGAGAATTTGTACAATTGTAAATGATCTTCTACATTTATGAAAACGTATTAGTATTTAGCCTACAGGACGAACATGTTAAATTTGGCTAATTTTTGTTTATAAATTAAAGAATTGTACTATTAAGTATTTGGATTGTTCTTACAATTTTTTTAAATCTAAACATGTTAAATATAATTGCATTTTATTAGTAAAAAAAATGATACGTAAATGTATTGAAAAATTCTTTTAAAAAAACAAGGAAATAGTAAAAAATGAATTTTGGAAAGAAGTTTGAAAAAAAAAATGAACGGTAAAAAAAGTTGAGAAAATTTACCCTTTATTGCTCTCTTATATTCAATACCATTATTGTTTCTTGAAGTTTATATCGATCTTGACGGTAATATTTTTTTTTAAGCTATACTTGAATTATGTATTTGAGTTAACTAAACAAGTGGGCTCTCAATTGTTACATTTTTCATTCTTTGGGTACTCTAACCCAAATTCCGGCAACTTAACTCTCATCTAACTCACCTTTAACTATAGGTAAATAAATATTAATTAAAATTAATATAAAACAAAGGCATTACTTAAAGTAATCAATTTTCAAAAAAAAAAAAAAAAAAAGCCGTTGGAGGCTATTAAAACGAGTTCACAATAGCCGAAAAAAGCCATAAAATTATCCTTGCAAACAAAAGAAAACATAACAGTAAGCCAAAATTCAGAGCAAAAATTCTAGAAAAATCAACCCATCTTGCTCCAATTTTCCCTTCGGGTTGAAGAGCTGCAATAACAAAGTGAAGGTAGGAACATGGAATTCTGCCATTTATCAGAATAGTGTTGCAGAGTGTTAAATTTGGAAACAATATGAAATGGGCCTGGGCAACCCAAATAAGGAGGAGGAGAGTTTGGTCCACAAACAAGGGTTTGGAGCTTCCATACTAAAACCAATTGGCAATAGTAGGAGGTACTCCTCTACCTTATAAAGTGAAACCATCTCTCCTCTTTCTCCAATGTGGGACACTCATAAGTGGGTTACAATGGGTTTCAACACTTCCCCTCACTTATGAGTGTCCTTAGAACTTCAGAACTAACTGGATAAGGCCAGATCAATAATCCTCTTAGGGGCTGGACATCCTGTCGAGGTAAATCCTTATCCAGTAGCGATTAAATATCCAGTTTAGAAGAGACCCACAACCTTGGGCTCTGATACCATGTTAAAGGACCACCTCAACCAAAAGCTTAAGCTGATAGTTGAGGCCCAGGAATATGTTTTATACTCTATCACTCCCCCTCACATGAAAGGCCCTTTGGGCTTGAAATGTGGATGCAACACAGGCCCACCTATACCTGGTGCGAATTAATTCCACTTTGAAGGAGGGGAGGATGAGATTCAAACCCGTGACCTTTGTGTCACGCTGGCTCCGATACCATGTTAGAGGACCAACTCAACCAAAAGCTTAAGCTGATGGTTGACAGGCCAAACCATACTTGCTGCGAATTACAAATGCTTTAATAGATGCAATTATTTGGAATGAGTTGACATGCCTCATCCACTGGAATTGATGATTGAATGGTGGTGATGATTAACAACAAAAAAAATAATGGAACGGGACATGATCTATATAAGGAAGAAGATTCAATATCAAAGCTTTGTAATCATGCATTTTGCTATTAAGTATTGTTGGATTGAGTGTGTGGGTTGTACCTTCATAGTCTTTTAATAGTTTCATTTTGATGTAGTTGTTGCATAATTAGGGGTATGCCTTTGAGCTTGAGCTTGTATTTGGTGTTGCATTGAACATGTACTGATTTAAGAAACTTAAATGAATAAATAATCAAATTTTAAAGCTTATATGAGTTATACATACCCCTGAATGTGTTTCAAATCCATTTGGGTAGGTATAAACACCAATACCGCCCCATTTATGCATAGGCACATAAGCTTGTGATTCTTGCGTTGGGACATGTTGTCTTGGTGTTGAGGAACTTCCTAGTGCAATTTGACTTTGCTGAGTTTCTGTTTGTGTCCTCCTCTGGTTAGGCTACTTTGGTGGCTTGATACAGATAATTTTTTTATGTCCGAGTCCTCCACAGTTGCTGCATTTGTGAACCAAAACCTTTTTACCCAACCTAATACCCCCACTTTCACCCATATATGGCCTTCTCTTAGTGGTAGTTCTGTGGTTTACTTTTTTCAACACAGTGGTATGATTGGTAATTGTGATGTTTGTGACCATTCATCTAAGCCATTCAGGGGCTCTATGGGGTCATTGGAAAGCCTTTACGTAAGTTTCCTTGGTGAATCAGTGGGAAACATAGAGCTCAAGTTGCTCCATAGCTTTCCAAATAGCTGTGACTGCATGGTGACAAGGAACACCACTCCATAGCTTTCCAAATCCATTTCTGATTGCATCAATCAAAACAAATTCTTTCAAACATAACAAGCCTCATCTTGAACTTCACTTTATTCGATTTTTCTTAAGATTTCAGCTACATACCTAAGCAACAGAGAGTATTTCTCCTCATACTCTTCTATAATTAGTTGTTGAGCTTTCCTTCTAGCTTTAAGAGCTAGCCACAAACTGATTTTCAGATCACACCCCACTTTGTACATATAGTGTCAATTATTTCTTGACATTTCAAATAAGGATTCACCATGAACTTGGATTGATATGTCTTTGCAACCCAAGAAGCCCTTATTTTCTTCACCTTTGGTTTCCTACCACATATATGCTTTGCAAGTAAGGTTCTCACAACCATAGTGTCATTTTCATGTTGCATTGATGCCTAATTGTACCATGGGCAACCTTTGTCAAATGCCTTAGCTTACACTTTTCACCCTTCCTATTTCTTACATTTCTTGTATAAACTACATCCCTCCCTTGACTCACATAGTAATTAGTGCTAGCATTTCTAAACTCTTTAATATCTTTAAACTACTGCCAAGGGGAAAATGGCTACCATCATCATTTCTGACATTGACATTTAGGATATTCCTAGAGTGTCTTACAACCTTCTTTTTTTTTTACCTTAGGAGGTGTGGCTATGAGATTGCCACGATGCTCCTAATCTGAATAGGCAGGGCTACCAGGATAGTCCTCATCACTTTCACTTCCAGTGTTTTCTTCGCCTCAACACTGATCAGCTACCCTATCCTTAAGTCTAATGATGGATTTTGTTTCAACTTCAAGTTATTTCTCTACTTTTTAGCTACTTTTAATCTGTTCCCTAGAATTCACCGCCTCAATATTCTCATTATCACTCCCTTCATCATCATAATAAATCTCATCCACAACACCTATAGGTTCTCTAGGTTCTGTTACTTGGTTTTTACCTCCCACCACAGGGTTGGCTCTACCACCTAATAATGAGATGAATGTGCCCCTCCCATTAAGTTCATCCTCATTGTCTTCCTCATGTTCAACAAACACATCCATAACTCTATAAATGTGTAACAAGCTTAGAAACTTAACAAATGTGGCATCATCATAGCTTAAGAACCTCACTCCCACATCTACCCTCTTTAATGGATCACAATAGTGTAACTTACTAATGTATTCATACCCAAGAAAATCAATCATTTTCTTAAAATATGTGACATTCAAATCAGCAGGTAGTTCATCAAAGATCTTAGTGGTCCCACCAACATAAATAAGGGTTGGAGTTTCTTCCTATGACCCACCATAGTAAACAATAACAGACTTAGGAATGTCTTCCATCTACATTAATGTGCATGTAATTAACAAAAAGTAACCAAGATTGAGCTTTAAACTAGTAAACACATATATAAATAGAAAATGTCATCATTTCATTACTTGTCAAATGTTTACAATTAGATAATAATGTGATGACAAAGTGATATACCCAAAAGCACAATGTCATGATTGTCATCTAACACATTGACATACAATCAAAAGTCACCTAAATACAATCAAATGTGACCTAAATATATGTTATCTGTAGACACCTAAAAATGTCTCCCCAAAACCAAACCCGATGATGAACAACCTTTCGCTGCCACTATTGGTCGGGTTCAGTATTTAATCCCGAGAGTGCTTAAAAAATTGTATTTGATTAAATTCGTATTTTTGAATAGTCCATGGATTAGTCTTGATGTTTGGTAAAAGCATAGTTTTAATTTCAGCCCAAACTTATTAGCCCAAACCTTTTTTTATTTTATTGTTTTTTTATTTATTTTTGGCCCAAACCTTTTATTTATTTTATTTACTTATTTTCTTATTTTAGCCCAAATAATAATAAAATTAGAAAAGGCCCGAAATTATTAATCAACACTTAAAATGCTGAACGAAATTAGGGTTAAAAATGTATTTAGACGGAAAAGCGGACTGAAAATTCCCGCGCCACGGCAGGAGCGCACCGTGTCACAGGAATCTTTCCCGTCTGACGGTGGGATTTCCCGTGACACGGGAATTTCGGTGTCCTTTCCGCGTAAACCCTTAACGCATTCCCCCCCCCCCCCGTTCACTAAATATTTCCCGCGTCACACAAAATGTGCAGCGTGTCACGGGAATGTTTCCCGTATGACGGTGGGATTTCCCGTGTCACGGTACACAGTGCCGTGTCGCGGGAATGTTTTTTTAGGGTTTTTATCATTTTAGGGTTCCGTGTGTTCCCTCAACACATTTTCTCTATAAATACCCCCTCATTTCTGATGTACGGGGCATCAATTAATTCTCTAATTTTTTCTCTCTTCTATGCTTTAGCCTAAACACTAGCCTACTGTAGGGAATAATTTCAAGCCTTTAAATAATCCCACTAGCTCGAACCCCACTATGATCATACAGTAAAGTACGGTGGCGTCCAAAAGGGAAGAAGATAGAGCAAAAGAGTCGCCAACAAGTTTTTAAGGAACTTGTAAACCGTTCATAGGATGAAGGTTACACCCCTTAACGATCCAAGAGATCGTCAACTCCATAAGGTCATGAACCAAATAAGGGTTCGGGGATGAAGGTACAAATCCAACCTAAAAGAGATTGAACCTGCCCTAATAACAGGCCTCTACTTTATTCTGCTCGTATTCATGTGCGGTTTCCGATTAACATACAATCAATAGGATTAACCCTAAACCTGTTTAAACTATGTTGGTTGAATTTAATGCACAAATAAACTATTATTGGCGATCACTTGAATTATAATCACAATTAACCCTAAACAAGATTATTAATTATCTTATTAAGCGTGATTGCAAATACAAATTCCCTTTAAGCATGCAATAAAGGTGATCAAGCAATAAAATAAATATCAAGCAACATAATAAATAATCAACATCATTAATAACAATAATATCAATCATAATCATGTTCATCATAATCATGTTAAAACATAGCAAGATCCTAGGCATGATACTAACAAGATTAATAACAAACCCTAACATGTCACTAAGCAATAAAAATCAAATCTTTAACCCTAACATGATACTAACATGAATAAATATTAGGAAGAATATAGGAAGCATCGTACTTTTAATCATACTTGATATTAAAGTTACCCTAGACATGATACTAGGAATATCATAATAACGATATAAACATGATATCTACATCATAATATCAATTAAAGTACTTACTTGGATGCCTCGTACCTCTTTCTAATAACAAAATACACACGTTAGTAACTTCAAGGAAAAATAATAATCAAAACAATTAAATTAAATAATTGAAAGAGAGATTTGGGACCAAACCCTCAGAAATTAAAACCTTTCACGTCTAGGGCGAATGCAACTTCGAATATGGCTAGGTGTTTCTAGATCTTGTGAATGCAGAATTTTGTATGAAAAAGTAAAGTTTAGAAAAGAATACTAAAGAATTAATATTATTGAGAATTGATGAAAGAAAGATGATGAATGAATGAATTGCGAAGAATTAGATGAATGATAATTGGTGAATGATGAAGATAGTTGATGAAGACTTAAGAATAAGGAGAATTGGTGAATGTTGGTGATTGAAAAAGGGGATATATGACCTCTATTTATAGGAAAAAAGAGGGTCGAAGAATTAAGAAAAGAATCCAAATTCGAATCGAAATAAAACTCGTAGACAGCAGTTTTTGCGGATTTTGTTTTTATCATATCTTTTGATCCAGGAATCGGAATAAGATGAATAAGATGTCGTTGGAAAGATCTTGAATTCTAATTTCTAACACAATTAGAATCAGATTAAAATATGCTGTAGAATAAAAGATATGAACGAAATAGTGAAACAGTGTCAGTTTTGGATAGAGTTTGATATCTTATTCATATCTTTTCCGTTATAGCTCGGAATTATTATTATAATATATCAGTGGAAAGATAATTTCAAGATCTATCCAACCATATAAAATTTGGATAAAAAATATGAGGCAAGAAAATAATATCTGACCGTCTTTGAACATGTTTAAATCCGAATAGAATTAGGACTTTAAAAAAGGAAAGTTTTATAAAAAAGGAAAGTTTATATTTAAATCAAATTCCATAATCTTATCTTTTCAAAAAAGGATAATTAAGATATTTTAGAAACTTATAGAAGATTCTAATCAATCCTAATTAGTTTAGGAATAGGATTAAACCTTTGGACCCTCCTCATGATCATCGGGTCGTAGGTAAAATCCGGTTTGGGTCCATTTTAGTATTTTGGCCATAACTTCCTCATTATCCATCGGAATTGGGCTTATAATATATCGTTGGACCCTTATCATGGACCAAACTAAACTGGAATGGACGTTTTCATAAAATAGAGTGGGTTTTCGAAAACAGAAAGAAAGAATTTTAACAAAAACTAACCGCAACACTAGACTTTTCACACTTTCACCTCATTCGATTATGGTTCGACGTGAAAGATATTCATCACTGGGTTTGGTTTTGGGGAGACACAAATGGGTGTCTACACCTACCCTTCTTATTTCAAAATTCCTTCTTCAAGTACTCCAAGGAGTCCATACTTTACTCGTTGTTCTGTCCTTAAGCCAAGGCGTGACAGGTAGAACTGTTTGAGGGTTTGGCCCCAAATCAATTATATTTAATTTAATTATTGTTTTATTATTATTTCCTTGAAGTTACTAACTCGTTTAATATTTTGTAGTTGCAAACAAACAGAATCAAAGCAAGAATTATGTTCCTTTTATTTCTATTATTTTTCTAACGATTTTGTATTGTTAGAATTATTGTTAAATTGCTTCCAATATTAATGTTTATTCTATTATTTTTTATTGATCACCATATTGCATGTTTAAAGGGAATATGTAATTGAAAATCACGCCTGATAAGATAATTTGGACAACCGGTTTAGGTTCCTTTTTAATCTTGTTATTAATTCAAGTGGTCACGATATTTTAGAATTATATATTGCATTAATATTCAACCAATTTAGCTTAATAATAGTTTGAAGCGAATTGAATATTTTGTTTGTATGCCTTTGAGATCCAAGGAATCACTTTTCACTATAAGAATCGAGTAGAGGCCAATACGGGCGAATGTGACTCCATGACTCACTTCGTACCATCATCCCCGATCCTCCTTTCGTGCACCCGAACCATATGGAGTTAGTAATCTCATGGATTATGAATGGGGTGTAACCTTCACGGGTTAATCGTTGTTGCCTATCGTTGTCCCTTTATTCGTGGTTGCCTTAAATGATCCGTGAACGGTTTACAAGTTCCTTAAAAACTTGTTGGCGGCTCCCTACTTTCCTTGTCCCTAATCGTATTATGTCAATTCTCACTTCCTATGAGTGCCAAACATATTCACAACATGCTTTAACGTAGGCGCACTTCGAACGACGCCTACAATTTGGCGACTCCACTGGGGAGGATTCTTGGTTATTTATCGATTCGAGTGATCGGTATTTAATTAAGATGAGTGGATAAGACTTGAAAGATTCTTGAAAAATATTCCTGTGATTAATTTGGCATTTTTGCATATGCATAGACGTTTTAACGTCGCATTTAGGTCTGTCCCGTAGGAGAAATTGAATAACTTGATTACGTACGAAGGGAAACGGGGTACCAGTCAGATTTTCTGACTGCCGTGTCACGGCAGAATCTGCCGTGTCACTGTATAGTGCACCGTTTGACGGTGTGCCATACCGTGGCACGGGAATTTTTGCCGTGTCACGGCAGTCCTAAAATCAGTCCGGTGACTTATTTTCTCTTCTCACAGTCAACTTCCTTCGATTTTTCTGAAAAAACGTGTGTGTTCTACATGCGTCTTAGCCCTGGGGGATTTAAGCTCTATCAACCCAAAAACGCTCATGGCAATAAGGGTTCATCCGAGTTATTAAATCCACCCAAACCATGGAGTCGAGTTCTATTTCATCACGAACACGCGGAGCCGCCCGTTGGCATACATCCTCAAGGGAGGCTACCTTGCTAACGCGCCCAAACTCTTAACTATGGTACCCTATTGACACCAAATAAACTTGACCATAGTCGAACATAGAACTTGACCTTAGGTTGCGAACTATTCTTTGCATTATTGTGCCTACGTGTTTTATGTTTGGTCGTTTTGATCCTAACCTTAACGATCTTTCTTTGTCTATGGTGGATTATTTTATGACTAACGATTGCCAATGGACCGTACTCACTTAGTAATTAGCAAAAAAAAAAAAAAAAAAGGGAAGGGTTGCCGCGACACGGGGCTGTCCACCGTGGCGCGGTGGACCTGCAGTAAAAAAAATAAAAAAAAAGTCTGCCGCGCCACGGGAAACTCTATCGTGTCACGGAAAATTTCCACCGTGACACGGTGGATTTCCAAAAAAAAAAAAATCTCGTGCCACGTCAGCATCCACCGTGGCACAGGAATATTTACCACGCCACGGGAAACTCTACCGTGTCACGACAAATTTCTACCGTGACACAGTGAATTTCCAAAAAAAAATAAAAAATAAAATGCCGCGCCACGGTAACTCTACCGTGTCACGGCAAATTTCCACCGTGACACGATGGATTTCCAAAAAAAAAAGTGCCACGTCAGCATCCACCATGGCACGGGAATGTTTACCATGGCACGGGAAAGTTCACCGTGGCACGGTGGATTTTCCAAAAAAAAAAAAAAAACACCGCGTCAGTCAAGCCTTCCGTGTTAATTTGGTCCTCGCGTCAATCATTTTGGTTATTGTTCACATGTCTAGCTATACGATCATACCACGAGTCTTATAACATCACTTAGTCATTCACGAGTCAAGTATAGTCCACACACTTTCTTTATGTTCCGACTCGAGTCGTGCACCAGGTCGTTTATGATCGTATATTAGGTTCATGCACCCTTTTTTCGTCATCATAAAAAAATGAGTGGAGTTTTCTCACTTTTCAAATGTATATTTTTTTTCCTTCCTTTCCTATCTTGAGAAATGAGTCAAACAATTAAATGAATTATTTTATTTCACAGTACTTGGTCAAGGAACAGGGATAGATTAATACGGTTCGAGTCATTACCGCAACAATCTCTCAGATCTAATAGGCGTTCAAAGAGAACTTTGCCATCTCTATTACTCATCACCTTACAATGGCCACTAAAGAAGATATTGAGAACATCAACAAATCCATCGAGGCACTGTCTTCCATGATGAAAACCCTTACCACTAGGGTCACTACCATGGAACAAACAAGGTCACTGTTTTCACCCTTGACAAACTGAAGGAACAAATGAGTAAGATTTATGAGGATTTCACTTATGTGGAACGGCCTCCCACTCCTTTGGATGTGAAGGACAGACTCCCTGAAAAGTTCTCCACTGTTGATATTCCAAAGTTCAAGCCTACTGACAATCCAATATTCCATTTGAAGGCGTTCTCTGCAACCATGAATCTTAAGGGATTGGACGTAACACTCTTCCCTACGGTGTTCCCTCTCTCCTTAGAACATGTTTGACAACAATGGTTTTATTCCTTAGATGCCAAGTATACCGCGACTTGGCAAGATGTCACCGAAAGTTTCATGAATCGTTACAAGTGTAACATTCAAACCAAAACTTCTGAACCTGAACTCTCCATTCTCAAACAGAAAGAGAATGAAGGCTTCACTGCTTACCTGAACAGGTGGAGAGAAACAGCTTCAGTCTTGGTAGATCCTCCCAAAGAAAGAGATATGGTTCGCCTCTTTATTCAAAATCTGACTCATAAATATAGGGAACATCTCAAATTTCTTCCACTGAACACTTTCAAAGCTGTATACGACATCGGCATCAATATCGAGGATGAGCTAATAAAGACTGCTGGTAGTAACAATAATAACACTTGGAAAAACAAGAAGAATGACCATCCTTCTTCTTCGTCTTCTAAGCACGAAAATACTACCAACAATATAAGCCAAGTTGATCTCAATGAAGTGTTAGCTCTTGATACTCCATTGACCAAGAAGAAAAGAACTTACACTCCTTTAGGAATGAATTATGATGCGGCCTTTGATCGCCTTTACGGTCAAGGCTTGATCACACCTATTGGGTCATTTCCAGAGCCAAAACCTGAAGAAAGGAGCGCCAAATGGAATCCCAATGCCCATTGCAAGTACCATCAAGGAAGGGGCCACACTACGGAGCAATGTTGGAATTTGAAGGACGTAATTCAAGACTTGATGGATGCAAACAAACTTCCTGTCCCTCCAGGCGGCAAGAAATAATGAACACAAGGCGCACAGCAGATCCTTTGTGCAAGATTTCATGATTTCTTTCTTTATCATTCATCTCCATTCCCCCATTCATGTCTAGCATAGGTTTTCCATTTTGAATTTTTATATGTTTCATGTGTTCCGTTCACCTTTTCCATTAATAAAATGAGCAAATTTCCTTTACATCTCGATCATAGAATTTTTCATTCATTCATTCATTCTCAAAAAAAAAAAAATCAATTGCCGAACTAAACCCAAGGTACACTAATGACTTGAGGCGCCTTTGCAACCCTGTCATTCCCTGTTACCCGTTCAATCACATTCCATTTCTTCATCAACCACTTTGAGCCTCGTCTAACGTTTGGCCTTCATTTCTTCAACCCACATTCACTTAGCCCTGGGATTGGAAGATGTGTAATTGTATAACATTTAAAAAGCAAGTAAAAAAAAAGGCACCAAAGCAACAATAAAACAATGTCTAAAGGCAAGTGTTCCAATGTCTTTGATATGAACATGTCTCAAATTGCGTCTCTCATCGAGTGCTTGGTGCCGTGCCTGAGAAACATGAATGCTAAGTGAGTGATGGACCGCATGATCTAAGATTGCCTACATTGATTCAAAAGAGTGAAAAAAAAATGTTGAAAATAAACTTGCAAAATTCAAAATTTTCAAATTCAAAATTACACATCTTGGGGGCTTTTCTCGGGTCTTGAGCCTTTTACCCCTTTCTTCCTTAAACCATCAACATAACCACATTACAACCCTTGAAAGACCTCTTTGAGGTGTACATACACTTGTGCAAAGTTCGGTTAGAGCTACGTTTGGCCTGATTCGTAACGGATACGTAGGTAACCTCACATTAAGGTGCAACCACATTCATATTCGTATCTATGCATGATCGAGTAAAAGAATATCCAATGCTTATCTCTATATCCCTAACCATTTAGAGCTAGACTTGAGGGCTTGAACCCAAATCACAGTAGCTTACCCAGCTTGAAGAGTCATCATCTTTAACTCTTCTCACATCTCTTTCCATCACCATAACCCTTGCAGCCAGCCTTAGTATCACATTCACACACTTCACTCACACATCCATATCCATATCAATCATCCTTCCCTTTAAGAGCCCTTTATCATGAAATCTTATTTCAACACTATGCATGTTTCATCATATTTAAAGACAACATTCATTAGAAGAAACATTGTATACTTGCTTAGCTTCCTGACCTGAGCAATATTCATTGTTTCATGCATCGCATAATGTGCTAAGAAACATTTATATATCAATGATTTTTAATCATACAAAGTATATCGTGCTTAGCTCCTTGACCTAAGCAACGTTCATTATGCAATAATCATTTCATCTTTATACGTGCTTAGCTTCCAGACCTAAGTAATGTTCAAGATCGTTTCTTTACACCATATATGATGCTTAGCTCCATGACCTAAGTTCATTCATCGTATCACATGATGTAATTGTCTTTAGCCTCCTGGCCTAAGGACATGCATCATGCATACATTACTTTCAAGAAAAGCAATTCAATCCATGCGATTCATTTTGTCTTGCTCAACGAGGAAGCTCAAAACTTCTTTCCTTTTTTCGCGTCTTTTCTTTTGAGGAAGTTTTTCAAAATTTTCTCATCGAGGGAAGTTCGAAAATAAAAGTTCAGTTTTCACATCTTTCTTTTTCGGGAGAAAGTCGGTACCCTCCACTCATGACAAAAATTGACGAAAATTTTTTGCTTTTGCATCTTCGTTTTCTTATGTCTGCACATACACACTCAAACTATACACACACAATCACAAGTCATACTCATGTCATGTCATGTCGTGTCAAGTCAAACTTGGTCAAGTTAGTTGGTCAAGTCAATCATAGTCTATACGAGTCCCCTGGCAAATTTTATTTTGCAGGTCTCAATTACAGCCCACGTCCGAGGACAAGCGGACCATCTACAACCCTCGTCCGGGGACAAGCGGACCATTTACATCCCACGTTCCGGGACAAGAGGACCATCTACAACCCACGTTCGCGCCAAGCGAACCAACTACAACCCACGTCTGGGGACAAGCAGACTGTTTATAGCCCACGTTCGTGCCAAGCGAACCAACTACAACCCACGTCCGGGGACAAGCAGACCGTTTACAGCCCACGTCCGGGGACAAGCGGACCATCTACAACTCACGTTCGGGGACAAGCAAACCATTTACAGCCCACGTTCAGGGACAAGCGAACCAACTACAACCCACGTCTGGGGACAAGCGGACCATCTACAGCCCACGTCCGGGGACAAGCGGACCATCTACAGCCCACATCCCACGTCTGTGGACAAGCGGACCATCTACAACCCACGTTCGGGGACAAGCAAACCATTAACAGCCCACGTTCGGGGACAAGCGAACCAACTACAACCCACGTCCGGGGACAAGCGGACCATCCACAGCCCACGTTCGGGGACAATCGAACCACCATCATTTCATGACACAAGGTTCTCGATACACAGAGACTTGCAATCTCATCATCTATCGACTTTCCTCAAGCATGGAAAGTATTATCCGGTGGATTTCTTCAAGCATAGAAAACCGCCAAATTCCTTTGTCGGCTTTCCTCAAGCATGGAAAGCATTATCGGTGGATTTCTTCAAGCATAGAAAAACGCCAAAATCATATGTCGACTTTCCTCAAGCATGGAAAGTGTCATCCGGTAGGTTTCTTCAGGCTTAGAAAGCTACCAAATTCCTTAGTCGGCTTTCCTCAGGTATGGAAACCATTTCAACAAACGTTATCCGGTGGATTCCTTCAAGCATAGGAAGCTGCCAAACTCATTTGTCACCGATACACTAGTGCCAGATACATATTCTATCCTTTTACTCTTTTATCTGTGGAATTAACATTTTTCTGCAAGTATCGGCGTATACAGAATGATTTAGGATCGCATAACGTCTTAAATCATTCTCCGTCCCTATCGACTACTTTGACTATCGTTTTCGAAATTGACGTTTCTACAAACTCAATCAAAGTGGGGGCTTCTGTAGACGCCTAAAAATGTCTCCCCAAACCAAACCCGATGATGAACAACCTTTCACCGTCACTATTGGTTGGGTTCAGTATTTAATCCCGAGAGTGCTTAAAAATTGAATTTGATTAAATTCGTATTTTTGAATAGTCCATGGATTAGTCTTGATGTTTGGTAAAAGCATATTGTTAATTTCAGCCCAAACTTATTAGCCCAAACTTTTTTTTATTTTATTGTTTTTTTTATTTATTTTTGGCCCAAACCATTTATTTATTTTATTTACTTATTTTAGCCCAAATAATAATAAAATCAGAAAAGGCCCGAAATTATCAATCAACACTTAAAATGCTGAACGAAATTAGGGTTAAAAATGTATTTAGACGGAAAAGCGGACTGAAAATTCCCGCGCCACGGCAGGAGCCCACCGTGTCACGGGAATCTTTCCCGTCTGACGGTGGGATTTCCCGTGACACGGGAAACCTGCTGTGACACGAGAATTTCCGTGTCCTTTCCGCGTAAACCCTTAACGCGTTTTCTCCCCCGTTCACTAAATATTTCCCACGTCACACAAAATGTGCACCGTGTCACGGGAATGTTTCCTGTCTGACGGTGGGATTTCCCGTATCACGGTACACAGTGCCGTGTCGCGGGAATGTTTTTTAGGGTTTTTATCGTTTTAGGGTTTCGTGTGTTCCCTTAGCACATTTTCTCTATAAATACCCCCTCATTTCTGATGTACAGGACATCAATTAATTCTCTAGTTTTTTCTCTCTTCTATGCTTTAGCCTAAACACTAGCCTACCCTTCTTATTTCAAAATTCCTTTTCCAAGTACTCCAAGGAGTCCACACTTTACTCGTGGTTCTGTCCTTAAGCCAAGGCGTGACAGGTAGAACTGTTTGAGGGTTTGGCCCCAAATCAATTCTATTTAATTTAATTATTGTTTTATTATTATTTCCTTGAAGTTACTAACTCGTTTAATATTTTGTAGTTGCAAACAAACAGAATCAAAGCAAGAATTATGTTCCTTTTATTTCTATTATTTTTCTAACGATTTTGTATTGTTAGAATTATTGTTAAATTGCTTCCAATATTAATGTTTATTCTATTATTTTTTATTGATCACCATATTGCATGTTTAAAGGGAATATGTAATTGAAAATCACGCCTGATAAGATAATTTGGACAACCGGTTTAGGTTCCTTTTTAATCTTGTTATTAATTCAAGTGGTCACGATATTTTAGAATTATATATTGCATTAATATTCAACCAATTTAGCTTAATAATAGTTTGGAGCGAATTGAATATTTTGTTTGTATGCCTTTGAGATCCAAGGAATCACTTTTCACTATAAGAATCGAGTAGAGGTCAATACGGGCGAATGTGACTCCATGACTCACTTCGTACCATCATCCCCGATCCTCCTTTTGTGGTTCCGAACCATATGGAGTTAGTAATCTCATGGATTATGAATGGGGTGTAACTTCACGGGTCAATCGTTGTTGCCTATCGTTGTCCCTTTATTCGTGGTTGCCTTAAATGATCCGTGAACGTTTTACAAGTTCCTTAAAAACTTGTTGGCGGCTCCCTACTTTCCTTGTCCCTAATCGTATTATGTCAATTCCCACTTCCTATGAGTGCCAAGCATATTCACAACATGCTTTAACGTAGGCGCACTTCGAACGACGTCTACAAGATTCTAAACACATCAATTCCTAAAGCCTATTTTCGGACAAAAAAATCTAAATAGGCTCCCTAACACATATACAAAATAAATCTCTCATCCTTCAAATAACTACAACTTCAGGGGATTATCCAATCCTACTTACACCCTAGGACATAATCAACCTATCTTAATCACCATGTTAACACATTATAAAATACTTCATCATTGTTTTCCCACACCTTCCTCCAGTGGCTACAAGTTTGTTGCTGTCCAATTTGGGGAAGACATGCACCAACACAATGTCATCCATAAAGAGCGCTAGATGAGCACTCTGAAGACTAGAACAAGGGAGTGCATGTGCTTCAATATTAACAGTTTGAATTTCTGCTCCGTTCTCAGTCATTTTTGCCTAAACATGTTAAACTAACCATAATCTAAAGTTAGAGACTTCAAAGTGACAAAAAAACAACCAAACTTACAACATTAACCCATAAAATTTTTGAGGAACCCATCCCCTTTTTTGCAATGCAAAACTTCAATTTTTTTAAATCAAACCCTAGTGCAAATTGTTCACCAAAAACCCACAATCTAACAACACCAATCACAAATAGCAGAAGAATACTATATTATAAGCACAAATTCAACGAAAATACAACAAAAATTCACCAATGTTATGTCGCTTTCATCCCAAAAAATATAAACCCAAAGTCGTAATGTAGAGCAGTATTTCAAACACCGTAAAAAATCGAAAAAGGAGGGAAAACAAAAAGATTACTGTAGAATCATATATACATACCTCAATTGTTGGCTACGTGTAATTCTGGTCTTTTTCTCCAAATTTGGCTAGAATCCAAAGCATTTTTCCTCACCAAACCTCGCTGACAAATATCCAGAAGAGGAAAAGAATGAACAGGGGAGGAAAAAGGTGATGCCACGCTTTTTTGTGGTCCACACAACTTCTTGCGTGGGTATTTGTGCTGAGGTGGACAGTTAATTTAACCCAAGGTACTTAATTGTTAACTCAAGGTACTCAATTGTTTTAATTTTAATTTGTATATTTTATTTTTTTGGTTGGAAAATGGGTTTGAAAACCCAGACGGTGAAAAAAAAAATGGAGTACTCTAACGGTGAAAATTTTAACAATTAAGGGCCCATCTGGATATTAACTCTATAAATTTAGGGTTAAAAAGAGAAATAGTTAGAAAGGAAAGATAGAGAAAGAGTAAAAAAAAAAAAAAAAAAAAAAAAAGAAAGAAAGAAAGAAGATAAGTGTCCTATAAACTTCCAATTTTAAAATAGTAGTATAAGATGCAAGCCCTCAATTAACAAATGAACCTTTAAATGAGGAAAAAAAAACTAACCTTTGATGTAGAAATGGCAAACGGTCATTCGAGTCGGGTACGGGTTGGGTCGGTTCGGATCGGGTCATTTGGGTTTCCTGTCAATGGTAATTCAGATCAGGTTGGGTATCGGGTCAACCCTTCGGGTCGAGTTTGGGTCGGGTCAGTTTTCAGGTCCAATTATCGAGTCAAGTTATGGTCGGGTGAAATTCGTGTCAGGTTGAAATCGTGTCGGGTCTATTCGGGTTAGGTTAATTTTCGTCTATGTCAATGTAGAAATTTGACCAATAATATATTATAATTACCAATAAGTATAAAGTATAACAACTGAATATTAACAGTACTAATATATTCATTAGACAATTCCAACAGTACTATATATAAAAGACGGTATTGTTTCATATGTATGATCACTATCTTTGATTAATTGGTTAAAAAATCAAATTAGATAAAGTGAATAGTGGAAAAAAAATTTAATGTAACACTTAAAATAAGAAGCTAAGAGTAATAGTAATAATAACAATAACAATAACAAAAACTAATGTTGCTAGTCAAATAGAATTCTTTATGAATTACGAGTAATAAATTATAAGCACATTTTAACAATATTATACACACAATACTATACTGTTTAATTTAAACTATTTTCGATAAGTGTTTATTCGGGTAAAGTAATTAAGCCCTAAAGCAGATAGATCATTTTGAGTATTTGTTAATTTTGGGTCATGTAATTTCGGATATAGTTTGGGTCACTTCGGGTTTTGGGTCTGTTCGGGTCAATCAATTCAGGTTAAAATCGGGTCGAGTCACTTCGGGTCGGGGACACTTCGAGTATCGGGTCAATTTCGGGTCGGGTTAATTCGTGTCGGGTCAATTCGGGTATCGGGTCAACTCCACTTCGGGTCGGGGTTGGGTCCAATCAGCTTTGTGTTCGGGTTAATTTCGGGTTTACGTTTTCAGGTCACAGGTCGAGTCAGGATTGTTAGCTCTACTTTGTGTAGCAGAGGGTAAGGGGTCGGTTCTTTTTTCCCAATGTAATTGCTTTCTATGATTTTTTTTTTGTGAGACCAATGATACTTGGCGTTCCAACTTTTCGCTAAGTGTCTCGCCACGTTGGATAAATTTAAATAGACATTGAATTATAATTTTATTAAAAAAAATTAGGTTATAATTCTAAAAAATTTATCATAAAAATTTATTTTTTATATCGTAATTTTAGCATGTTATAACTTAAAATGTTAAAACGTAAAATATTCATTTATAATATATACAAATCGGTTAAAATAACATACTTCACAATCCAATAGAATTTTAATACTACTATGTAGACCTGTCATTAGGATCGGGTCATGAATTATCTCGCATTGGGTCACTTTAGGTTACGAGTCAAAAAATGTTCAACCCTTGCCCAAAGTTTTAGGCTCGGGTCAACCCAACGGGTTTTGAACATTTATTTCAATTAATTTATTTTTTTGGTAATTTTTTTTATATTTTTTTAATGTACTAAATTCAATCGAACATTTCCACTGACATTATTATTAGTCATTACATGTCTGTCAGATAGCAAATCGTCACAAAAACATAATAATTCTTAACTTATTTTGTATTTTAAAATTTGACATATAGAATAAAAATTTATTTTAAAATTCAATAAACAACCCGGGCATCGCACGGGCACAAAAATAGTTTATATAAAAAAAGGGCGCGTTCGACAAATATAGCTATGAAGGTAGGTAATTAAGGTATGATTGTTCGATAAAGTAACGGTTGATTAGCTATAACATAGATTAATAAATATTTTTTCTTAAAGCTGTAGATTAAATTTTCAAAAGCTAATATTTAAAAGCTACCTGATCTTCAAAAGCTAATTGTTTTTTATTTTTATTTTATTTTTTTTAATTTTTTAAAAGTTACCTCTACAACTCAACATTACTTCAACCATTATATTGACAACTTTTCAAATTATTTTTATTAAATAACCACTAAAAGCAACTGCGGAACATGCTCAAAGACAAGTTGATCATTTACCCAATGCAATTGTGACTATTGGTTAGCTTTAGCTTTTACGAAGTATAATTTTGTATGTATGGAATTATTGCGTGTAATAGGTAACTAATTTCCGTTAAAATGGGAGAAGAAATTATAATGTAATAATGTTGGTATTTATGATTCAAAACGATATTTGGTTTACCTAATTTATCTCATGTTACGAAATTTGCCTTTAATAGAAGCCCATTAAGTTAATGTATGAACTAAGGCAATACACAACTTCTGTAAGTAGCTTCCATTTGATGAAATGATCCTAGAGCCCTATGGATTGCTTAAAAAGGATAGAATTGTGAAGATCAATTACATTTATATTTATTTAATTAGAACAATAGTATATATATGTGAGGTAAAATCTTGTATGAAGCAATATAAAATAATAATCAATCTTTATTTTGTGATTCAACAAAATTTCAAATTTCAAGGGATGACTCCTTACTATTTACAGGAATTTTCTTATGCTCATTTAAAGTTCTTAGTAAATCTGCCAACCTATAAGTGTTAAATAATGAGAAAGTGTCATAAGACATACTCCCTCCGTTCCCAAAACTTCGACCCTTTTATCTTAATTTTAGTCCCAAAATGATCGACTTATTTGCATTAAAATATCTACCAATTTACAACAATATTTGTGCAAAATTAGCTTCCCTATATAAAATTTTGTTTTTCATGTAATATTTTTAATACTTTATCTCTCAACTTTTTAACAAACCCCGTGTAATTTTATCTTTCCTATATGTTTTTTTTTTTAAAAATTTAAGTTTCTTAATAACCGCGAAATCAACCCAAAATGGTCAAAGTTTTGGGGATGAAGGGAGTAGAATACTATAGACAAATAAGATGCTTTTATTGTTGATGAACCACACCTAATGTATGCAAATTAAATCGAGTGTCTTAATTTTATGTACAGACATATAGTTCAATACAATATGCATGTCTTGCGTGCCGTGCAAATGTTCAAGCTTGCTTGAAACTAAAAGTGATCAATAATCCCTTTAATCTTTGTGCTTGCTTGTTTCATTGCAAGAGCGTTCATGTGATTCACAAAATCACAACCCAAAATTTTCTTATTGATTAACAAACAATACAGATTCATTTACGTCGAACCATGTTATGCGTATTAATCCTTTTATTTTTGAATACACATCAGAATGGATACAATATTTTCCCCTTTTGAGGAAGATACGTAACAAACATTTGGACAAACTAACACTAATATACGTTGTTTTTTTTTTTTTGTGTTTAGGAGCCACAAGGGCGGGGGTGAGAATCGATCCCAAGATATCCTGAAATTGGGAGAGAAGCTCTAACCACTTGAGCTCTAACCAACTAACACTAATATACTCCAATTATACTATGATTGAATTGTATATGACACACCAAAATATCTTTGAATTTGATAAGAAATTTCATTCCCTGAAACCAAACTCTACATTATTGACTTATTGTTTGATATAAAGGCTCTCACTCTATTGTAGATGGATACGATATTGACTTGGTATTATGCAACAGTTTGGTTAGAAAAAATTGTGTTTACATTTACCAAAGTCAGGATTTTCATTAATAAAATTCCACAACTATCCCATAAAACTGTATGAAGTAAGATACAACTGCATTAAAAACTTGAATTTAACATTTTCAGAAGACTTGAAGAAATTAGATTTGTAAGCTACAACAAACTTTAACCCTGCATAGTCAAAATATAGCTCACCTGAAAAAAACTTCAAGAGTTTCACAAGAAAACTTGCGTCGAAAAATCGATGTTTAAACAAGTAAAACTGGCTTACTAACTTCAGAAACCTAGAAAAAGTAGACAAACAGCCAAAGTTGGTGAGTTTGCTCATCTTCTTTTTATTATTCTATCTATTCAACTCTCTTAGACTGCATTCTTCTGTGATTACTCTACTACCTTCTTCCTTAAACAATTTTCTCTCTTTCTTCTACCATCTATGGAGCTCCCAGTTAAGGCACCGGATTCAGGAGGCCGGAGGACAACATCGTACAGAATTGAGACTGAAAGCCTTTCATACAAACTCCACAACTCCTCAAATTATAACTTTGGTTGGTTTTCTAATAAGAAGGATAAGGAAACATCGTCGAGGCTAATTTTGCAGGATGTAAATTTTGAAGCGAATCCAGGGGAGGTCACAGCAATAGCGGGGCCAAGTGGTGCAGGGAAAACTACACTGCTAGAAATCCTTGCAGCAAAAATCCCACCAAGCAAGATACATGCAGGAAAAGTACTTATCAACAGCTGCCCTTTAGAACCTAAATCCTTTCGGAGGTTATCAGGGCATGTTACACAAGAAGATGCATTATTTCCGCTTCTTACTGTTGAGGAAACACTCATCTATAGTGCCCTTCTAAGGTTACCAGGAGAAAGAAAAGGAGCTGCTCAGAGGGTAAGAAAGTTGATGAATGAGCTGGGGCTGGATCAAGTAGCGCAATCAAGGATTTGTGGCAGTCCAGATCATGGGATTTCTGGAGGGGAGAAACGCAGGGTATCTATAGGAGTTGAGCTAGTTCATGACCCTTCTGTTTTGCTTATAGATGAGCCAACTTCAGGTTTGGATTCAGTTTCAGCCCTAAATATCATGTCAATGCTTAAAACTTTGGCAATCAGACAAGGCAAGACAATAGTAATAACCATTCACCAGCCTGGTTCTCGAATCCTAGAGTTGCTTGATCGAGTTGTTCTGCTGTCAGATGGCATCCTTGTCCACAATGGTCCACTAAGCCTTCTTGACAGGAAGCTTCGAGCAGTGGGCCATCACATCCCTCCACATGTCAATGCACTTGAGTTTTCTATTGATGTTTTGAGCACCTTGGCTGTGGGGATACAGTCGTCAACTGAAATGAGAAGAGCTAGAGAAGCTGATGAGAGGCCAAAGGCAAGAAGTCTGAATCCTATATCCTGCACAGGGAAGAGTTCATCTTACCCAAATTCTCGATATCGAGAAGTTCAAATCCTTGGGGAAAGATTTTGCAAGAACATATTCAGAACAAAGCAACTTTTTGCAGGAAGAATTATACAAGCAGTTGCAGCTAGTATTGTACTTGGAACACTTTACTTGAAGAAGGAAGATAGTGAAGGGGACCTAGAGTTACAAACCCGACTAGGGCTCTTCGCATTTACCCTTACTTTCTTGCTTTCTTCTACAACCGAAGGCTTGCCAATATTCTTGCAAGAGAGGAGAATTCTAATGAGAGAAACATCCAGAGGGGCCTACAGAGTTTGTTCCTATGTTTTAGCAAACACCCTTGTTTTTCTTCCTTTTCTGCTCACAGTAAGTCTACTCTACGCTACACCGGTGTATTGGCTAGCTGGTCTACGAGGAGATTTGGGAGCTTTTTTGTACTTCTCTCTTGTGGTGTGGATGGTGGTGCTGATGTCAAACTCATTCGTTGCTTGTTTCAGTGCGCTGGTCCCAAACTTCATCATGGGAACATCAGTTATAGCAGGACTGATGGGGTCATTTTTTCTCTTCTCAGGATACTTTATCGACAAAGATAGGATACCCAAGTATTGGACATTCATGCATTATCTGAGCCTGTTCAAGTATCCATTTGAGTGTTTCCTGATCAACGAATATGGAGGTGAGCGAGGGAAGACAAGATGCCTACAGAAAGATTTAACCGGATGTAGCTTGTATGGAGACGGGTTCTTAAGACAGCAAGGTCTGCAAGAATCACAGAGGTGGACTTATCTGGCTGTAATGTTGGGTTTCATATTTGGCTACAGAATACTATCTTTTCTGATTCTATGGTACAGATGCCACAGGGGTAGAGATTAGAAACTAGTACATGAATAGAAAAGTAAGAAAAAGTTTATTTTTCATAGATTAACTGCTGTTATTTCTTATTATTGTTTTTCTCAATCTTTCTCACATTCCTTAAAAATCATGTTCTTTTTCAAAGGATGAGCAATAAAATTACCTAACAATCAATTCCATTTGTAGCTTCAATTAACAAGAAATAGTCCGTCTTCTATATATCTTAAGTCTGATTACTTTCTGAAGGTTTCTAAGATCCTTAAATCATACATTTGGAAATACATCCTCCAAACACCCTACCACAATCATCACGGAAATAGGAAGAGGATGCGTGTAACAAGTAACATGCGGCTTCCTTCAGATCTATACAGTATAGACTACAGATTCAGAAGCAGAATGATGATTAAAACTGGGGCTAAGAAGCACAAAGCTTTTAGTGGACTAATTCATCAAACACCTACGAAAACTTTGATAGCTGGGACAATCAATTCGAAACATACCAAAATAGAAACATGAATGATTCCAGAAAAACAGAGATAGTAACATAGATTATCATACAAATTCTAGAGGAAGAAAGATCGCTTTGGATATACAAACTGCCAAGTTAACCATTAAGTACTAGAAATCCAAAAACTAATCAGAAAAACAGTCATTATACAGTTAGATGGAGTTACAATTCCAAAACAGATCTTTCTCCTCAGGTTCATCAATTTTCTTCATTTGCAAGTTGGCACACAGATTAACAGTAATAATAATATGAAATATAAAAAGTAATTTGGAAGTTAAATGGAATGAGATATAAGAGAAAGATAAAGTGTTGCAATGGAGGGAGAAGAAAAAAGATTGATGTCACGGCGACAAGAGGCAAAAACATTACTTAAAACTGCCTTCAACTCAAAATGGAAACGTAAGAATAACTTAATCTGCCAAAACTGAAGTCATCATCTTGTCCCTTTCTTTTAGACTATAATCTCTTCTAATAACATCAATATTAACAAAAAGATACGGAGTAACATCTCATAATTATTTAGACATCATAAAACACCACCTAGTGTCACTCCATATCCAAATAACCAACTTTACCTGCTTAGCATTTTCCAGTCATTTTATTCAAGATATGCCATGTCTACACTTCTGAGAAAAATTAATCTTAAAAAAGAAGCAAACCTTCTAACAAACTTTACACGATTAATAAGTACTGTGATTATAACAAAACGAACATTTAGTTGGGTTACTCCGTACACACTAAACTGTTGCCAAAATATTTGTCCCCCCCCCCCCTCCTCGAATTACAGGCCTATTGATACAGCGGACTTTGGATTAATTTATTAGGTAGTGAATTGAGGTCCGGATTAGTAACACTGCTCATTACATATGTTAAGTCCCATTGTCTCAAGTCTCTTAACCTTATCTTGGTGACCTAACTCCTTACACAATTGGCTAGTTAATTCTACATGGTCAGACATCGTATTTTGCCTTCCAAACTGGTTGCATCACTTTTCTCAATAAGAATTTGAGAAATAACACAACACTAATTCAGTGACCGGTGAGCTATGTTCGTTCTCCCAGATAAAAACAGACGACCTCCAACTGATCAGAAACTATACACAGAATAATGAATGTGCTAAGAAACAAATCATTTCTTTTTCTACCAAGTTTCATGACGTTACATCAGTTTGGGGGAGCACAAGAGCGAGGATCTAAAACAAAAAGAGCAGCAAGTAGGAATATATAGAGGGTATAGAAAAAAAGGAACAGGTAAGTCTTAAACAAGAATTACGCTGCTGAACTAAAGCAACTGCTATGAATTTGGCCTTTGCATAAGGTCTATAGAAACAATAAGGGGGAAAAAATAATAATAAATATAATGAGATATACAATAAAATAAATCCTCAAAATTATTATATATATTCAATTAATAAGTAAGAAGTGGGTATGTTTTCATCCCGTATTACTTTTTACATTCAGGCTCTCTAAAAGAGTTTTTACTGCATATATGCTAAATCTACAAAAAGAAAGAAAAAAAGAGTATTGGGAGGGGGGAGTGGGGGACAGATAGAGAACAACAAAATCTACCTGTTATTGATTTATGAATTGCTCCGGGTACTTATTGATGTGAATGTTATAGTAGCACAAGTGGGATTTGTCTGCTCTGACGGCAAGGATGAGGAACCTGAGCTCGGGGAGAACAATGAAGAAGGCTCTGCTGCGCTTTCTTTTGCTTTTAAATCAAATTCTGAAAGTAGCCCTGGTTTTGTTATGCTCATTTCATCAATTTCTACTTCTCCCTGGAGCATCCTAACCACAGTAGACATCACAGGTCGTAGTTTTGTTATTCCCTGGGTGCAGAGTAGAGCAATCTTCAAGAATCTATTGGCCTCTTCAATATCAAGATCTCCCCTAAATGCTTCATCAATCAACTCCACAAGTGTCTCTTTTTCAAACATTCTCCACGCCTGCATCAGGTTTAATCCGATGAGATACTTCATATGTAGAGCATAATCATTAAAACTTAACTATAGATACTAAAGGTGTAGAAAGTTAAAATAAGATCGTATACTCTCAGTCCTCCGTTCCAAAACAAAGTCTGTGCTAACCTATTCCTTTTAATTTATAATATAAGTCAGTCTACAATGTCAACATAGTACCAAATATCACTTATATACAGATATCGAGTAGCAATGTAGCCTTTGTAGGTCCTTTCACAGCATGAATTACTCCCTGAGTTTTTTGGTTGTTCCACTTCATTTTTCAAGGTCAAATTCTATAAAATCTACCTTCTCCGATTTATAATAATAGCAACGCCTGAGTTTCAAGCTTGCCAATACACATATTGTATCATTAAAATCTTTAATTATATTTTAGCAAAATCAAATGTTAATCATTTGAAAGTACACATCTAGACATTGTACCAAGGCCTCACATAATTATGATTTTCCTAATGTATAATATACAAAAGAGGAGTGTGTGTGTGTGTGCGCAATGTAAATTCACCAATGGTGGAAGTGTGATTACAAGGAACCTTGATGGATTCATTTTGATGTAGTTATGAATTATAGAAATATTATACTCACACTTGGGGCCACTTTATCACTACATTCTAAAAAAAAAAATCAAATGCACACCCCTCAAAATGCAATGATCCACCTCTCACTAACTCTAATAAAACTACCCCGCTACCAATTAACACACAATAAAATAAGAAAGTCAATTGTTTTGAATAAAAACCTGTGTCGGTCAAACTCGTGCAACTAATCCGGGACGAAAGGATTAGTGTGTTTAGATTGAGGTCATGAGATGGGAAGAGAAGGTGATCCATTTTTTATTATTCAACGTTGTAAAGGCAGAGGGAAGGAAAGGAAGTTGGAGAGATAAATTGTCTTTCCCTTTCTTAAAAGAAATATAATTTCAATGTTGGAAAGATGTGGGAGAAAAATGCAAGCCCTCTTCTCCCTTCATCTCCATAATTACCAATCAAACTCACTATAAAAGAGCAATTACACAGCTGATGGAAGGCGACAGTGCAGTAATTGATCAAACATATATTCCAATAGTCCAACAAACATGTATTACCCTTTGAAGAAGATAAAGTCTAGACAGATATGCATGCACACACAACAAATTTCAAGTGCCAATATGTATTACCCTTTGAAGGAGATGTTGGTCTCCAGGAGGAAGCCGTCTATTTCTATTGCATCTACCACAGACAATTTCCAAAAGGAGAACGCCAAAACTGTAAATGTCAGCTTTTCTTGTCAACTGGCCTCTAAGAGCATATTCAGGCGCCAAATAGCCTCTGCATAAAACAGTCACTGTGTCAGGTGATCCAGGTCACACAATGAAGAACTGCAAATTGATTATATTAAATGATAAACATATGTTAAGAGACATAAATATCATCTACATTATGGTTAATCCAGCTATATAGCATCTTAGTGCAGCCAGAAAATATCATAGAATTCATATTAGCATGCATAATACAGAGAACTATATAATAATATTATAAATTTGAAAATGGAACCACAAAGATATCTCATTATCAGTTAATAAATGGACATATTAATTTCAGTACTCCCCTCATTTCTGAAAGATGTATCCATATTCTGTTTTGAGGTGTTTTTATTTGATGTACTCATTTCTACTTTTCTATTTTCGGTAAGCATATGTTACCATCTTACCTCCTTATTCAACATTTTTTAAACCTTCTCACTCTTATTTTATTCTCTATTTTCTTGCACCCACCCACCTTACCCTTTGACTCCTAATTTATCCACCTTATTCTTACACCCACTCAACTCACCTAGAAACCAGGTCTACAGCAGATGGGTATATCAAAAGAAAAGGGTGGGAGTAGTTAGATACTTTAGAAGACTAAAGACTTTGCCGAGATAGGCTTGATGAAATGTACATAGGTTCTCTAAGAAGCACTTTTCATTAATATAAGCAACAGATAACATGACAAACTAAAAGAATTTGTATCAGGTGGAGAATATACGTCTTTGAGGAGGTGATTTCAGAAAAAATACTATGACAAAAAAGGCACACAATTCAAGAAACACTGCAATATATATGGCCCTCCACATATGACCAGCTTCCTAACATTTTATCAAGCCTAGAAATAAAATTGTAATTTGAATTCCACATTTCTCAAGTTCAGTGCAATCAAACAGTTTACGATATAAGCAATTGGACAAACCAAAAAAGAGAAATCAATTACTCTGCAACTCACAGTGTCCCTGCAACCCTTGTGCTAACATGCGTCATGTTGGCTGGTATAAGTTTTGCCAAACCAAAATCTGTAATTTTGGCTGACAAATCTTTGTCAAGGAGAATATTGCTTGCTTTGATATCTCTATGCACGATATGAGGATGGGTTTCTTCATGAAGAAATGTAAGCCCCCTTGCAACACCAATACATATATTTCTCCTTACTCTCCAATTGAAATCAATGCCGCCAGGGTTCTGACCTAAAAGTAAACAAACTTTCATATATATATATATGTTCAAATTAAAAAAAGGAAAAAAAAAAAAGAAGCAAAGCAGGAATTAATCTGGCCATTAGACCAGTCATTGAACAGAAAATTACCGAGTAAACTCTGAGAAAGGCTGTTATTCTCAAGATATCTCGAGACCAAAATTCTATTATTTCCTTCTGTACAACAACCTAGAATCCCAACCAAATTTTCATGCTCAATAGTTGCAAGGACAGTCAATTCAGTCACGAATTCACGCAAGCCTTGTCTTGATTCTGGTGACAGCACTTTAACAGCAATCAAAGTTCCATCTTTGAGCCTTCCCTGCTCACAATAAAATTTGCAAGGACTGTTAGTATAAAAAGGCATAACGAAATGGCTGCAATGTTAAGATTTTACAACTGTCTCAACATAAAAGACCATCACGCATGCTTCTTCAAATTACATTGTTATATTACAGCATAGCTGAATAGCCCATTACAATCAGTCAAGATAAGTTTATGACATAAGAATTTCTTTATTAAACAAAAATTTAAGTTACAAGTAAAATGAGTACCAGCTGAAATGCAACATTGAAATTTATTTTTTCATATTTGTCCAATTCTAATCATGATGATAACAGCTACTGATGCAAATCCAGGTTCATTATCCTAATGACCACCACAACTGCAATTTGTTATTAAAGGAGAGATTGGATGCCAAGAACTTGTGCATCCCAGAAATTACCTTGTAGACAAGCCCAAAACCACCCTCCCCAATCTTATTTACTTGGCTGAAGTTTCCCGTTGCATGTTGTAATTCCTTGTAAGTATAGAACTTTATATATTCTACACCTGAAACTACAGGAAGTATGGGAGAAGAATTACATACACAAAACTTAATTCATGAACAGTCTCACATATGCAGGCATCAGATCACTTAATTTCAAATAACGTTCATATTTATAGAATCCATAGCAGAATGATCAAGGCTTGAAGCTATAACCGTTTACTCCTTTTGTCACTTTTAAATCATCACATTTTTCATTATGCTTAACCTACTCTAATTGTCCCACTTCCTTTTATGGAACGGGTGCATATTATTCCCTTCACACTACCAAAAGTTAAGGCCCACACTCTCTCTCACTCAATTAGAAAATTCCTATTTCCCATCACATCTACTTTTCTATTAAATTAAAAATATAAAAATAAGCCAACAACTTATCACCTAGACACCTATCACAAACCTTCCTTCAACGATTAAAGTTGGACAAACGCAGTATTAATTATGTGCATCTGTTAATGTAAATCCTTAATCCTACAAACAAAATATTACAGAATGGCAACGTCAAGATGCAAAAGTGCAATTTCACCATGAAGTTGAAGATCATTTACAATGCACCAAACCCAAAATAATAGGTTATTAAGTATAAACCACCAAATCTATCAAATCAAGACGACATTTGTAGGCTCATACAACATAAGCTTAAACCAAAAATAATTTTTCCAAGTTATGCACTACCTTTGTTTCTTAAAGTTTTTCACACTTTGATTTTTGCATTATTCACATATTTCACTTTTACCATTGTTTGTAATTTATACTAAGGAAAAAAAAAATATTCTTGCGGGATCTTGTTAGATAATTAGATTGATCTCAATATGTATTATAGTGATCAAATTTTTATAATTTTTAATGATACAAGATTAGAGACATTTTGGTTAAAGTTTTATACTGGCAAGTATGAATAGCCGAATAGGAAAAATGTATTGAACTTGAAGAAAAGGTGATAGTAGCAACTAGGAGACAGATAAATTAAAAATAAAAAATTAATAATAATAATAAAAAAATAAAAAAGATATCTCATAATAGTCATGTTTGATAGCTAGCTAACCCCTACTCAAAAAGAGTGAACCCCCGGCCCCCAAAATTTTCATGGACCTAGTTCACAACATCAAGATTACAAGCTTTTTCCTTCATTTAAAAAAAAAAAAAAAAAAAGGCTAACGCCACCAGGGCCCCTTTGTTTGATCTTTGCAGTTTTAGCCTTCTAACTATAAGTAATACTGCTGAGTGCTTTGTTCAAGACCTTCAGCTCAAAGAGAGCTTCATGGACACAAACTTTCAGGGACGGTAGTTGAAGATAAGTATAAGTATGTTGTTTAATATCAAAAGATAAAATCGAGTGCTTTTAGTTTATACAAAAGTGGATTACTCCTATTTGCCAATTGGTGTGTGCATGTGTCTACACATAACTAGCATGTATACATAAATGTATGTTTATGTATTTCACAAGTATAGCTATGAAGAAAGTATTAATGACTTATCTTTTCCAAGGGCTTCCACTAATTTCCAACTTCAGGATAATTTAATTAAAGATATATGCTAATACATAGTATACAAGATTATCCCAAAGCCTAAAGTAAGTACGAAGTATATTGCAAAGAGGCTCAACCTATGCACACTCCTTTTTTACCAAATGTGGAGAATTCACCATCAATTGCGCCAATCCTAACACATTAAAGTTACCAGGGCAAAATTTCATGTACAACTCCACTCGTTAACAAATGCAAACACAAATTGGTCAAGGAAGCAAGTAAAAGCAATGTAGGTTACTAGGTTGACAATTCATGCAGAAAAACAAATGAGATTGCGACATATAACTGTCTTAGTCTTTTAAGGAAATGCTTCTACCTCCAACAATGTCTACAGTTGGTTCATCAACGGACCGAGCTCCATTTCCACAAATGAAGAGGAAGCAAGTCATTAATAGACTTGCTATTTTAAACTCCTATCAAATCAACCTTGCAAATCCTTCCCTTCAACAAGAAAACTATCAAATAAATTAGCATGTTTCGCATGTTCACCAAATCCAAACACTCAGCTTCAGCTAACCACCCGAAATTTTATTCGACAACCCAAAAGGGTGAATGGATTTACATAATCATAAAGGAAGATGATGTCTAAAACTAGCAACTTAATAGAAATTGAATATCCAGCAGAATATTTCCAAATATTAAGATAACATATTCCAATGTACTATAAAAGAATTTTGATTAAGTTCAAGTAATCAAGTATAATAAATTGACAACCAATAAAAATTGCTTTAAAAAGGATGGTTTTTCCTCAAATTTTATTTCAGAATATAAAAAAATAAATCCAGCATTTTCTAAATTAAGCATATGACATAGATGATAATTCAATAGAAAACTATCAGCTCACTTAAAATGAAATTTAGCATAATATATAGAAACTAAAATCAGCCCTAGAAAATTGAAAATCAAATACAAAAAAGCTCAAATTAGACAATAATTCACTTCTGTTCATCTAAATTCAATAAGAATTAAATGGGCCTGTTTGAAAATTCAAGTATAAAGAATTACCCAGTTTAACAGCAGCAATTTAAAGCAAAAATATTTATACATAAATATTAAAGCATAAATATTTATACAAGACTCCTAATACCCAAGTCAAATAATGAAAAATATAATTAAGCCCCACAAAAATAAATGATGATTAAAGACAAAATCTGCATAAGAAAACCAAAAATCTTACCTTAGATTTGTAGGAGAGAGAAACAAAATTTGCACAAACCAGAAAATTATTGAGAGATTATTGAAGATAAAAAAAAAATGTACTAAATGGTACAGCAATTCTCGGTTGGAAAAACCCAGAATTTGATCAATAATTAATAATTAAAAAAAAAACAAATACTCAATAATTAAGTTGAGAAAAAATAATAATAATAAAAAAAAAAAGTGTATGAGAAAAAATGTTGAAGAAGAGGAGAGAGAAAACGTGGTTGTATGAATTTATGGACTCTCGGCAACTAAGTGAAGTTTGGATAAATGAATACGAAATTGACTTTTCTAACACGTAGAAAGAGCAAGTCGTACTGTGTTGCTGTGTTGAATTGTTGATTCTTGAATTAATTCGTTTTATTCAAATAGAGTATAGACTAACATAAATATTTTCACAAAGGAATTTTTGACTTCTTTGGTAGGGCGGGGTTGGGTGAAAATTTTGTATACATAAATGACCTTATTCAAAAGGAAAATTTGATAAGGTGTATCTAAATGTATTATTTAGTATTTTTTTTTTTGTTAATTTTTAAATCTTAAAATGAGTATTTTTTTTTTTTTTAAAGTCACCTTTTGGTTTCTCTCAAAAAAAAAAAAAAGTCACCTTTTGGTGTACTTATCTGCATCCGGGTGAATATAAATGATTATGCATGGTTGAAGGCTTGAAGCTTAAATGTTGGAAGTTACGAGTCTTACGACTTATGAGTAACGTGAACAAGCGTTTTGGTTGGAGCTTAAGAGTTGGAAGTTACGATTATTACGACTTATGAGTAATGTGAACACACGGTCTAATTTTAGAGCTGATCAAATTAAATTGATTATATGATGATTTGGGGTGCCAATTTTTTGGATTGGAATATATTTTTATGCTATTGTTGATCTTCAGTTTTGATTGAGTAAATTGTTTTGCCTAAATGTCAAACCAAAATGTTTTCTAGTTCAAGCCATGTTTGTTACATGGTTAGCTCCAATGCTTGATTTTTATTACATTAAATGCCAAGAACTAGGTCAGCTGATATTTTTTTTTTTTTTTTTTTGAAACAAAGGTCGGCTGATTAAGTGATTAGTAATAATATAGCAATATTATGGTTTTCTTATATATTGATGTTTTAAAAATAAGTAGAGTAAAGCTTTGTTCACTTCACCTAACAAAAATAATACTAAGTAGAAATAATTTTAGTTCAATAAAAATAAATTCAATTCAATAAAATTCAATATAATTAAAGAAGAAATATAATTAAAAATTAGTTAAATAATTTCAGTTCAACAAACATTTTTAATTCAGTAAAAGTAATTTCATTTCAGT
Organism: Chenopodium quinoa; assembly: GCF_001683475.1. Classification (NCBI taxonomy): domain Eukaryota; kingdom Viridiplantae; phylum Streptophyta; class Magnoliopsida; order Caryophyllales; family Amaranthaceae; genus Chenopodium; species Chenopodium quinoa. The sequence goes on along the minus strand of NW_018743906.1, from coordinate 452,568 downwards.
AAAAATAATCTAAGTTTAGCAAAAATAATTTCAATTTAGTAAAATTAATTTCACTTCTGCAAAAAAACAAGAGACTTATTAAAAAAACAATTGAATTTTCAAACATGTCAGATGAAAATAAAACAAGAGATTCTGACTATATATATAGAACCGATAAAAATAAAAATAAAAGGAAATTTTAGATTTTAACACCTCACAAAAACGCAAAAATTGATGTTAACACCCCCATAAAAAAAATGGATTTTAACACAAGATAAATTTCTAAAAATTTGATATTACCACCACTTAACTGATTCTGTTTAGGAATCTGTTAAGTGGGTCCATAAGCCACGTGTCGTGTTATTATTGGCCAAAAAAATAAAAAAAAAGAAAAAAAAATAATAAAAAAAAGAAAAAGAATAAAAACCTAAAACTACCCAGCCACCACCACAGCACCACCCCCGCGCCACCGCCGGCTTCCCCCCAACTCACCACATCCCTCCACGAAACCACCACCCGTGTCGCACTACCACCCCCAACCCACCTGAACCCTCCCTCTCCCTTTCCCGCAACCGTATCGCCCCCAAAAACCACCAAACTCAAAACCCTTGTTCCCCAAAACGACCACGAATCTGGCCAAAAATGGCCGAAATTGGCCGGTTTTAGGGATTAGTGGCCTTAACCGACCGATTTTAGCCTTTTAAGGCCGGATTCGTGGCCGTTTAGAGGGGACGGGGGTTTTGGGTTTGGTGGTTTTTGGGGCGTTACGGTTGCGGGAACGGGAGGGGGAGTGTTCAGGTGGGTTGGGGGTGGTGGTTTCGAGGAGGGTTGTGGTGAGTTGGGGGGAAGGCGGCGGTGGCGCAGGGGTGGTGCTATGGTGGTGGCTGGGTAGTTTTAGGTTTTTATTTTTATTTTTTTTTAATTTCTCTTTTTTTTAACAAATAAAATGCTGACACGTGTTAATGTGGGCCACACTTAACAGAATTTTTGGATGGAAACCGTTAAGTGGTGGTAATACCAATTTTTTGGAAATTTATCTAGTGTTAAAATCAATTTTTTTTTATGGGGGTGTTAAAATCAATTTTCGTGTTTTTGTGAGGTGTTAAAATCTAAAATAACAAAAAAAAACAATAATTTTCAATTGTTTTTAGGATTTAGGAAAAAAAAAGCTGCTTGTATATACTACCTCCGTTAATAGTTATGTGCAACTTTTGCCATTTTTGTCCGCTCGGGGTTATGTGCAACTTTCTATTTTCTTTCTATTTTTAGTAAAAAAAAAGGGGCAAAATTACAATTTTACCCTTAATTTTAATTGTTTTATTTTTTAATCAATACCATTATAATATCCTAAACTAAATTAACCTAAACTAATCAGATTCACCTAATCTAATTGTTCCCTCCTTTTATCTTCCAATTCCACTCCTCTCTCTTCATTCACACAACTTCCCAACTACCCAAATTAATTGTGATGTTTCGTTCTCCCTATATCTTCTGGAGAGTTCATAAGATGAACCCTAGTTCATCTTCTGGGTTTTTCTCTCTCCTCTATTCTTCCGATTTTCTCTATTTTTCACTCCAGATCTACTCTCCTCTTCTCGTTTCTTTCTCAATCAAAGTCCCTCCTTAAAAATGTTGAACTTAGATCCTCTTAAGGATTCTTATATGGCTACGGATGACAAGGGAGAGGAGAATTTGATCCTCAATTTCATGCACTGCTTTGAGGTTGGATCTTCTTTTCCTCGTGAATTTTACGAGTCTACTGAGACCGGTGCGTACTGCTCTCTGTACACTTACAGAGCCCTTGGTCAATTCCTCAAAAGCCTCAATGAGGAAGAGAAAGCGAAGAAAGAGGAGGGTGTTAGTGAGTCCCGTCGTAAATCGCTTGATTTCTCAGAGATGGCTGTAGATCTGGCTGCTGAGCAAGGTGAGGGCAGTGCTGTTGTGCCCACTAAGCCTAGATCAAAGAGGGAAAGGCCACCCCCTCGAGTTAAGGCCACCAGGAAAGCCGCGCGTGTTGCCCTGAGAAGGATGCGTGGCCTCCCTGACTATGAGTTCATTGTGCTGTCTTCTGATGAGGAGCCTGATGAGGAACCTCCAGCCAAGAAACCAGAAGTGCCTTCTTGTTCTGTTCCTGTTGTGACGTGCTATGTGAGGCGGATGAACCCTACGGTTCAACCCTCTGAGTAGCTACACTCGTAACGCTTCCTAACCCTAACTTATTTAATTTTTGTTATTGAGTCCCATTTTTAAGTTGATTGTGTATGCTTCTGACATGGTTTGTTTATGGTGGTTGTGTTATGCACATATACTCCGAATTTTATTATGTTGTGGTGGCTTTGTTGTGCTGTGATGTTGTATGTGGTGTTTGTGATTTTGTCCTTTAATATTTGGAAATTTTGATGGACATGGTGTTGCTTTTCCTGTCCTGTTATTGTTGGATTTTTTGATGGATATGTTTTTGGTGCTTATGTCCTGTTTATGTTGGATATTATGATGGATATGGGTTTGTTGGTTCTGTCCTTTTTATGTTGGATATTATGATGGATATGGGTTTGGTGCTTCTGTCCTTTTTATGTTGGATATGGTTTTAGTGCTTCTATCCTATTACTGTTGGATATTATGTTGGCTATTGATGCATTTTAAGAGTTGGATAATGATGCATTTTAAGAGTTGGATATTATGTTGGATATGGGTTTGTTGGTTCTGTCCTTTTTATGTTGGATATTATGATGGATATGGGTTTGGTGCTTTCTGTCCTTTTTATGTTGGATATTATGTTGGATATGGTTTTAGTGCTTCTATCCTATTACTGTTGGATATTATGTTGGCTATTGATGCATTTTAAGAGTTGGATAATGATGCATTTTAAGAGTTGGATATTATGTTGGATATGGTTGATGTTATCATGGCATATGGCATATGGGAATTTGGTTGTTGAATGATGATCCTTTATGATGGTTTCTTGATTTGGGTGTTTGGGTTGTTGTGTGAAAAATGTTCTCAATGATCATTGTGTAGAGAACAATTTCCAATGGAGTTCCCTGCACATACCCCTTTTTGTTATTGTTTAACAGTCCCCATTGGCTCTATACTATTTGTGTTGTGTGTTCAATCCAAATGATGAAGGGACTCCTATGAATTACTATTTGAACAATGGTATAGCTCCACCAATCACTATATTGTGATTGATGTTGAGGTAACCATGTTTGAAAGGTTGTGTGTACAAAAAAATTGATCTCCTGATGGATTCATGTGATTAAGTACTTCAACTTACTTGATAAAAAGGCTACAAAAAGCCTCTTACAAATGCACTAGAACTAAACCACCACTGCCTTTCATGTGTGTTTCAATACTCTACCATACAAAATACACCTAACCACCTATTCATTGGTACACAAAAATAACTAAACAAAAGTGAAATTTAACATATCATTGTTCACTACTAAGTGGTTATGTGTGGCAGTGTGTGGTTGTTTGCTGTGTGTCTTTGTAATTAGTCTGCATCTACCTCCATGTCTTCTGTTTCTGCTTCATGATTTCCCTGGGGTGCTGGCCTGAACATTGTGTTCAGGTATTCCACAGCTTCCACCACTATACTCCTTTCTACTTCAATCTGATTTGGGAGAATGCCTAAATTCTCAAGCTTTTTCTTGTTCATATGTGGGATTTTATACTTGTTCCCTCCTTCTGCCTTTAGAATCTTGATCATGCATCTTTGTAATGTCACCCAAATGTACTTGTTTACTTCTAGTTTGAAATTGTTATAAGACTCAATGACCTTTTCAACAAGTTCATCTACATTCTTTGGAAAAGATTGATATTGCAAAGATTGAATAGATCTAAATAGACCTAAGTCTAACACATTCAAATCTGGTGATTGTGCTGGTTGGAACACAAACTCAATGTTAAATCCATTTGCTTGTGTTACTTGAATGAACTCTTCATCTCTTGGTATTTGATGTGGCCTTGCATTATCCCATTGAATCACCACATTTTTGGGCAACCTTGCTGGCCATTTTGACACTATTGCTGGTATGACTTTGTGAAGTAGCATGTCCCTTATTGCATCTCTGTTGACATTTTGAAGTGCTTTTGTGACCAATGTGCCAGCTGGTCTGTTTTTGCTTGACTTTTTTGCCCTTTCTTGTTGTGTGAATGGGAATATCCCATATTTCCCATCATGTAGGAGTTCCCCATGTGTCCCATACAGAGGCTTTCCTATAATGGCCATGAACATAGCTTTTAATTTGAACCTCCTTGATTGTTGAGCCATATAGGGATCTTCCTCACTTGGTAGCAGATAAAATCTTCTTTTTTTAGGGTTTAGATAAAACCATTTCTCATCAATGTGGATGGAATACTTCATGTCATCAAATGTGGGGTTCTCATTCCCTTGGATTGGGTTTATGTGAGACAAAACCCACTTCATTCTTGCCACCTTGTGATCTGATGTTAGTGCTGGCTTGTTGTGTGTGTTCTGATTCTCCCCTTTTTCTTCAAATAATGAAGAGTAGCATGTGAAATTTTGAGTGCTGCAGCATATGATCTTTCTGTTTGCCTTAAGTGAAGTGGGACTGATTGTAGGAATTCATCAGAAAATTCCATTGGCTTTGGACCTGTCCTTCCTATCTTTTTGGACCTGACATCAATCAAATTCCCTTCTACCATCTGCCTTTTTATTTCATTGAACAGTCTTGTGATTGTTGATTTATGAACCTTGAACTTGATTGATAATTCTACCTTGTAGCCTCTTGGTAGGTTACCATCTTGCATTTTCAATAGCATTGCATCCACAATCTCTCTCTTTTGATGCATATTTAGCTGTTTTCTGTTTGGTTGGTGAGTCCCTTCTTCAAACAATGATGCTTGTGTTTCATCTTGCTGAGTTTGATTATTGTTGTTAATGGTTATGTCTTCTATTTCTGCCTCTTCTTGCATATTCTCATTGTCTGAATTGTATGCTTCAAAATCTGCATCTTGCAGCTGCTCTTCATAATCGTAGTAAATGTCTGCAATTTCTTCCTCTGAAATTAAGAGTTCAATGTCGAAAAAAGGGTCTTCATCTATTGCTGCCATGTCTTTTGTTTCCTGTTTTCACTTGTAGATTGTTGTAGATGGTGAAGGGGGGTGGGCTGATGAAGGTTTTTGATGAGATGATGCTGCCCTCAAGTTTAAGCCTTGATGATTTGATGACTAACTTCAGCTTAGCACTAATTTTAGATTAGGAGTAATTTTTTGGGTTGTTTATGAGCTAAACGTATGTAATTAGTGCTAACTTTTGGTGATTTTCAGCTAGCTTTTGAACAAAATTTGGTATGTAATTATTGAGAAGCATTCAATGCTTCATGAATGATGGAGGCTTCTATTTATAAGCCTCATGAATGCTGTAATGAAATCAGAAAACTTGGATTTTAAGTTTTTGTTTTTTAAAAAGTTAGAGGGAATTTTAAAATTCCCAAAATCAAAATTTTTATGAAAATTTGGGGGGGGGGGAAACATACTCCCTCCAAAAAAAATCAGATTTCCCCTCTTTATTTGCAAGTGGGGGGGACCACCTTTCTCTCTCCACTCACTTTAATTAACTCTCTTAAATCCCTCTAATCTTTGCCATCCAAATTTTGCCTTGGTAACCGTAATCATGTGCAAAGTTGCACATAACTATTAACGAAGGGAGTATATAGAAGTCAGATCCATAAACTCATCTGACATGTATGAACTGATATAGAACTGATAAAAATTTGCTTAGTAACTTGGTCAGAAACCATAAACTCAAGATTCTGACTAGCTTTATTTATCAACGCAACAACGTTACAAGGTCATTGCTTATTATACAGCAAAGCTCATCTCTCAGAATTTACAGCTCTCGAGAAGTCAGACTACTACAATACACACACACACAAGGCACTTATGGATTCACAAACAGCATCACCTTTGCAAGTTCGATTGCTTTCTGGCGACCGAAAAATTTCTCCACTATGGCAAGTGCAAACTCAATGCTGGTGCCCGGCCCTCTACTGGTAATAAGGTTGCCATCGACCACAACCCTGTTCTCAATTTCACTTGGATCTGACAGCTTATTGCACATAGCAGGGAAAGCTGTTGCCTTCTTGCCCTATATACCAAACAACAATTACATAAATATCCTTACATAAACAGAAGTAAAGCAAATAACTACACATTATTATTTTTTTTGATCTTTTTAAGTATTAATTCCAAAACACTAATATTATTAGATCAATCAAATGCCTGAACGGCACCAAGTCCAACTTGTCAACATGTAGTATAGCATAGCTTTTTGGGGTACTGGAAAGCAATCTGCATGAATTACCTTAAGCAAGCCATGAGGTTCGAAGACTAGAGCTGGAGATGCACATATTGCTCCATAGGGTTTGTTTGATTCCCTTTGTTTCTTCAGCATCTCAACTAACTTCTCTGACGCTGCAAATGCCTGGGCGCCTCCAAGTCCACCCTGCCAACAAGTAGGGCATCTAATGTTTAAGCCTTTTTATTACGAGCTAATCTGGAATTCTCTCTATCTTTTTTTCTCCGGGAGGGGGAGGGGGAGGGGGAGGGGGAGAGGGAGAGGAGAAAAAAGTTCAATTGTGCACTACTTACCGGCAAGACAATAAGATCATAAGAGGACTGTGCAGCCTCATCAAGATGCATATCTGCCACTAGTTTCACATTCCGAGAAGCCAATATCTCCAGCTTTTCTCCAACAGAAGCCACCACAACTTTTGCTTTAGCTCGTCGCAAGACATCAATTATTATGACAGCCTCCATTTCCTCAGAACCATCAGCTATTGGAACAAGAATCTAAGGGCAGAAAATCCACGATCATTTGGAGAAAGAGAAAATAGGTAAGAAGAATAAAAAGAAATCTCGATTCCAGCAGTTTTGTTACAGAATAATCTAAGCCAGACTTGTCTATTTCATAGCTAGCAGACTAGCAGTCTTACTTTCTTCTTATCCAATTAAAATGAATTAAGCATCTCACAAATGTCATATATCCCGAGTCCTGAATTCTGGCCATGATCTAGAGCATTCTTTCCCATGTCAGTATTAACTAATTTAAATTTACAGAGTAATAAGTTAATCTGAATCAAATTATATGAGTGTGTACACACGTGTACGCATGTACATGCGTGTGTGTATGTGAGCGCGCGTGCGTGTTCATGTATGTGTGTGCATGTAGGCTGTGTGCATGTAGGCCGTGTGCGTGTGTGAAAAAGTAGTTGCAGCAGCTAATATAAGCTTTAATGTGGCATACAAAATCGTTCTAGGGCCCCAGGGGCAGCCAGCCTATTAAATCTAAAACTTTAGTGAAATGGACCTAAATTAATTACTTGACTAGCTAGAAGAAAATGACAGGACTCACAGGAGTGTGGATGATAATGTGATATGATTGTCCAGAAAGCCAAACAGTTGAAACATAAGGATGACGAATCTCACCTGTGGACAATCATTAAATGTCCACTGCATTGAATTTAGCTCCCGGATTAAATATTCGCCCTCGTGATTGGAACGCATGATCTGAACAGGTTAGGGGAATCAGAATCAAGAATATAACAAGACAATCAAGCAAAAGTGGCTTTGTTATTTTGGCATTGCCAAAAAAGAAAAAGGAAGATAATGAGTTTACACCACACTTAGGCGTGACAGACAATCAGGAAAATAGTACGTAACACTTTTCTTGTAGGCACATTTTCGTAGAACTAAAATGCCATGGTTATGACCCAAGGGTATCACTGCTAGGTCAACTACTCAAGTGATATTCCAGATCTAATTATTCATTTTGTTCAACTCAACAGAAATAATAAAAACCCTTATTACCACACTGTTCATGACTTACAATTTATCACAATTAAAACAGTTTATCAGTTTATCTATGTATGTAAGGCCATCCAAATTTCATCACATTCTTTGATCAAGTATATATTTCCACTCTTGTTTGAAAATGTGAGAGACAATACTCATAAGAAGAGTATTAATAATGAAACTGTAATCATTTATAGCAATACAATTTCTAAGCTAGTTGAAAAGAGGAAACACTAACATTCAAAAACAAAAATATGAACAGTACTATTTCTTAAATATCTTCAAAAAACCCCCACAAAAGAAAAAAAAAATTAAAAAAAAATAAAAATAAAAATAAAAATAATATATATATATATATATATATATATATATATATATATATATATATATATATATATATATATATATATATATATATATATGGGGGCAAACAAGGAAGAAAAAAGGCGCCATTATAAACAGCACAAAATAATTGCATCTAAATGATACCATGTTCCACTTATTGTGATCTAATAAAGACAATAATGCAAAATAAAGAGTGCTTGCCCACAGAAGAAACTGTTCTACTATAAATATTATTAACTCAAGGAAAATTCCAACATTCTGAGACATAATTCTCAAAAGTGAAAGAGTCCTTAGGATTCAATTTGATTAAACAATTAAGGAACTTTGAGGGGAGAATTAGCTCCGCTGCTGTGCTCAATAATGCAATGATTTCAGTCCAGGAGTAAAACCTGTTCAAAAATTATAACTCAAGATACCTATGTTTCCACATGGACACAAGTGCTTGATCTGTAGACGAAGTCTTTAACCTAAAAGAAACAAGGAACAAAAGACCTCAACATGTAAGAGTCCCTTCCCTTAGGTCAATGTACCAATTACAACTTAAGAGTGCTAGTTGCATCGGGATATGACACCAAGTTCCTTCTTCCTTGCTATACAAGTGCCCTAGGCCCGTTCTTATCGACATACATAGTATTACATACAAGGAGCTACAAGAGATCCAAACATCCCAAAAATGGGAGCTGCAGGCAATGAGAATCATAGAAAAGGAGTAATCTCAAAACTAATATCGTAGAGTTATAATAGTCACAAGAGCTAATTGATAGTAATTCAAGTCTCATACAAGGTAATACTCTCGTAGGACTATAACAGCCAGAAGAGATGAATGATAGAACTACAAGTCTCATACAAAGGTCATATTTTTGCAGGATTATAACTGCCAAAAGAGCTAATTGCAGTAATTCAAGTCTCATATAAGGTTATTCATGAATCAATACATTTAAATGAGCATACAAATGGTTGAGAGCTACTTCCATCAATTGATAAAATTACTTTCAAGTATCTTCAACATTAGTAGTATATGACATCAACTACTTCAGCATTAGTCTATAAGCAGAAATCACAATCTAAAATTCTGTTTTCAAGAACGCACAGATGTGTCCATGTATCTATGTCTAACCAACCCAAAAATTTAGCTAAATTATTCCTTATCAAATATTTAAATACATGTGATTTGAAGAATAGTGTACATGAGAAAGCATACCAGTGGCCCAGCAACTCCCTCAGCCTTCTCCTTCCCATATAATTGTTCAACTAGTGTCACAGAGTATTCCATGGCAGTACCTGGTCCTCGACTTGTCACAACTGTACCATCCTGCTGAACCCTTGATTCAACTGCAGTTGCTGAAGATGACAATTGTTCCATAAAGGAAGGGTAACAAGTTGCCTAATAGACCACAAATGCAATGTTATTTCCGGTTTTCCACATATTTAATACCACAGCAATAATAGTAACTATATAAGAAGCACAATTGTCAAATTTTCATGAGCCCAATAGGTAATAACTTGGCTAAGCAGCAGAACTAGATGACCACAAATAATGATAACATCAGAACTTACCTTTAAGCCTTTGAGCAAGCCCCATGAACCCAAGGCAACCGCTGGCGCTGCACAGATTGCAGCATGAAGGCGGCCATCAGCAGCTTGTTTCTCCACCATGCTCTTTAAGGTTGCAGAGTCTTTTAAAGTAGAAGCACCTGGCATTCCCCCCTGCCAATATTAAAATACACATGTTAAATAATTTGACATTAGTGAAAATCTCCAAACAGGATATATTACAAGGAAGAAATGAAAGAGAAGATATTCATTAAAAATCCAACAGTGCTAGAGATTCTTGTAAAGAAGTACCAACTACCAAGGGGGGATATCTGAAAATTTTTGGAGTACCTGTCGTGTTAAGTAATGGTGCAAACACCTTACTAGTAGATCACAGCAGAATTAAACTACTTCTTTTTGTTCAAGAATGTATATGGTACTATTTCAAAACGGAATCTAACGGTCAGTCCTTTCTAATAACTTAAGGTTCACAAAGCCAGAGATCTGAAGTACAACTTGACTAATCAGTTCATGGTGTACAACAGCAGGCCCAATATTATTATTGTGCCACAATTCTTTTTAGCATGAAACATAAAACTTTCCTTTCCTTGCAAATTATCAAAATTTCTTATGTTATTAGTGCACAGAAAAAAGCCTCACTATAACTTTTTCCCTCTTCTTTCCCAGTTAGCACACAATGCAAAGGATTTGAAACAACGATGAGATCCAACAAATGTATTTAAATTTAATACCTAAAAGTTTTTGCTTAAGAGATAGGACTCTCCATACGATGCATATTTTCTGGTTCCTACAACAGAGGTAGAAAATGAATATTAACAGTTTACACTAAAATCTCAATAATTTTGTAACTAGGATGTTAGACAAAAACTTGCTTCAATATATTTAATACATTGTAACACTAAGGCAAAATACATCATCAAAGTAGAAATTATATAAAGTAAACCTTATTCTAAGACGTATATTGCCAATAACGGTTTAGCATTTATTTTTTTTCCTAAAATAAAAAAAAGGAAACAAATGACTATTAGATACATAATTCTGCTAACAACCCTTTTCCTAGAACTGATGCTTATTAGCAGCAGTTTAGGCTTCAACAAAATTCCATTAAGACACCACGTAAATTTCTCAAGTAAACAAAAAAAACCCGCTTTTGAGTGCCTTGATCAATACATCAGCAAGTTAAACTTCAATTTTTTAATGCATTAGAGTAATTATTTCATTGATGCACAGTCCTATCAATTGATAAATTTTGCATCAATGTGCTTGCGTCTTTCATGTTAACTACCAACGTACCATACAAAGAAAGCACACAATTTATAATGCACCACAACAAAATAATGTGCCAGAGACGAAAAAATTGAACCATTCTCAATATAGTGAGATATTTGCTGGCAAATAAAAAATAAAAATAAAAATTGAAGACATAGGTAGTAAGCTGGAGTATCAGAAGTTTAACTTTTGGTGTTCACAATAAGGTACCAGAGGAGAATTGGACAGGACATCAGGAAGGTAATTATGCATTGTTTTGCAGGTGTTCGGAATAAAATAAGAAAGTAAATTGATTAAAGAGCTGAAAATGTGGCCTTGTTAGTTTGGGATTTGTATCCAAAGCATACAAATAACTTAAACCCCCAATAAAAAAAAATTTGCTTCCAAAACTAAGAATTCAAATTCAGAAATTATTACAAGTAGAGAATTTTTCTCAAACCTTTGATTTTACTCCAACATTTTAACCACTCCTTTAACACTTTCTTGAATTTTTTTTTTTTTTTTGGCTCTCTTTTAAGACTCCCTTGATTTTTCTTGGGTGCCCTTTCGTTTGCTCACTCTGCTCACCTTTTTTCACTCTTTCAAATGATTATCTTGTTATATCCCTTTCTTTATATTGTACGGTTTCTTATGACAATTTATGTTAGCCAATACCCACCCCAAATCATTTTGGGACTAAGACTTTGTTGTTGTTGTCGTCGTAGTATTACCAAGTAGAGAATTTAGTATGAAAGCATATGAAGTTTGAAATACGCATCAACCAAAACTAGTACTCTGTGATGATATAGTTGATCAACAGCAAGTTTCAGCACTTGATACTGAGAATTACTCATAATACACTCAATACAAGTCATACAACTCAAAAAGCCATAGATTCTTCACCGCCAATTGTTCAAGTTGATGAAGAAGAATCTTAGAAAATTTGTTGTGTAACTTATGTTAGAACTTAGAGGAAGGCCGCCTTAAGGCCCTATTCTCTTCACCTTAAGAAAAATAATACTGTATTCAGTAAAAATGATTTCAATTCAGTACAAATAAGGTCAATTCAGTAAAAATATTTAATAATTTTCAATCAATAGAAATCAATAACTTTAAAGAAAAACTATAATTGAGAATCAATAAATATAAGTTTTATTTTGTAAATTCCTTTCACTTCAGCAAAAAATAATTTCAATTCAATAAAAATAATTTCAGTTCAACAAAAATAAGGTGAAGTGAACAGGGTCTTAGATGGAAGATTATGAAGAAACTATATTCAGAACTAATTACATACAAGTATTTTACTTTGTTACCACATAATGATCCCAAAATTATTTACAGAATCTATGAAAGAAAAATGATAATTGGGGCGCTGGAGGGTGACCATTTCAAGAAACACAAGATCATGGATATAAAGAGGGTTTCCCAAAAAAAAATAGTGAACTTGTACAAAGTACATCACTAGTCATCAAATAGTGCAAGTAAAAAAAAACAGAGGATGTACTATATAAATTGAAGCAAGCTTTCATTATTCATCTTTTACACTTCCTATAAATTAACACCCCCCCCCCCCAACTAAAAGGAACCTCAACATCACATTGCAGTATCAAGCCTCTGTGACAGCATTATCATTAGTTCATAATGGTGCGACTTCATTGATTAATAAAGAACTCCAATTTCCAAGATCACAAATGGAATCATAAGCATATATGCCAGTGATGTTAGATGTTACTTACATAAGTATTACAAGCTTTACAACGCATAAGCAAGACTTTAAAAAGCTTATACCAGAAAAGACAAAAGCTTTCCAGATAAAGGAAACCTAAATCATTCATTCTATTATGTTAAAAAGCATTTGTGATATGTTATAAACCAAGATTGAGGTCATCCCTCTCTTTTCTCCAAATCTCACTATGCTAAATTAAAGGTTTGCAATTAACAACTAAGCTACATTAATGACTTTGTACCAAACCAACTGGATTTGAAACTTCAATACCATGGTATTAATAGATAAACGTATAACTATAATAACTGGTTTGGTAGGTGACTAGGTGATAGTAAACTCACTACATATGCAACCGTAAATAAATAGAGTAGGGGAAAAAATAGCACTTACAGGAAGAGAAATGAGGTCAAAAACCGTCTGACTACAGTCATTTATCAACGCATCAGCGACAATCTTCACACTGTGACAAGCATCAACCTGGAGCCCCTTTTCAACGGAAGCAACAGTCACTTCAGCACCAGCTCTCCTTAAGACATCAATGGTAATCACTGCCTCCATAGGCTCTGTTCCATTTGCTATTGGAACTAAGACCTAAAACCCACAGTAAACAAATAGCATAAAACGGCATGAGTTTAAGAAGTTTCAACATTGCTACAGCCTCTGTACCAAAATAAGACTTCCTTTGTTCTTTAAAGCATGCACAATTGGACCACTTTTGACAATTAATATCTTTAGTAATTAAAAATTATAAAAAGTTATTCATAATTTATATTTACCTCAAATAATAACATTTATATATGAATAGCGCAAACGTCAAATTATTGCAAATTAAAAAAAACGGAGGAAATATGCTAATGCCACATTATATTGAAGGTCAATCTTGAAGAAATGCATTGATATACAGTACATGATTATCTTTACCATGCCACTATTTAGTCCTTTCTTCAATTTATCAATTCGGGCAACATTTAGTCTAAGTTTACAAACTTAATTTTAATAGTCGAATATCAGTTCCAACACTCCAAATACAAATATGGCCTATTATATAATAAGGTACAATTGTACAAAAAAAATAACAAACAATTAAAGAGTATAATAACCCCAACAAAAATTACACATGATCACATAATTTAAAGAGATTATATTGCTAAGAAAAACAAACAATTAAAACCCACAAAACCCCATTAACAAACAACAAAGTTGAGGCAAGTAAAAAATAGATTAGCTTAGATTAAAACCCAAAACCCACAAACACAAAATAAGCAAAATCATGAATTGAAGAATATTACATATATGAAAGAGATTTTCATCATTCGAAAAAATGAAACGAACCCATGAATAATATAAGAAAAATAGATAAGAAATTGTACCCTTTTAGCTTCGGAAGCCATGGATGAAGCTGAAACAGAAGCAGAGAAAGTGGAAAATTTAGGAGAAGAAAGAGGAAATCTGGAGAATAAATTGAGAGAAGTTGGAAATGGAAAAAGGGGTTGTTTCGAGAGAGTTGTAAATGGGGAAAGAGAGTTCAGGTGACGCGTGGCCATTTGGCTAGCTGGGTTGGGCTGATACTGTAAAAGACTCGCTAACCATGGATGCCAATTTTTTGCGTCATTTATCCTTTTATTACGGAGTATTAGGCAATACCAATTACCAAGTATTATTTTAAAATCAACTAGCTTTGCACAGGTTGTTAATTGGGTTAATTATTTTCATATGTAGGCATGCTTTATTTCTATAACTTAAAAAGAAAACAAAAAAAGATTGAGGATAGAACTGTGAAAGAAGATGAAGGAATTTAGTTAGATATATATACATAAAGATTGTGGGATATAAAATGACATATTAATTAAGATTATATTTAAATTAAGACAATCTATCTAATATATATATATAAATGAAAGTTTTTTCTAGGATTATAAATCTTAGTAGTAGCCAATTAAATAAGAGATTATTAATTTCTTTCTTGGCGTGCCATGTAGGATTATAAATCTTAGTAGTAGCCAATTAAATAAGAGATTATTAATTTCCTTTAGAATTAAATAATTTAAATGCCATGTAAGCAAAATTGGCGAATGAGATTTTTAAGTTTAAATTAATTAAATATTATATATTATCTTTTAATATTAGGAATATAAAGGGGAGTTTTTTCCCGAGTTTTTAGAGAGCCGCGTAGGATCTAATTTTCTCAGCGCGCCATGTAGGATTATAAATCTTAGTAGTAGCCAATTAAATAAGAGATTATAAATTTCTTTCTTAGCGCACCATGTAGGATTATAAATCTTAGTAGTAGCCAATTAAATAAGAGATTATTAATTCTTTTAGAATTAAATAATTTAAATGCCATGTAAGCAAAATTGGCGAATGAGATTTTTAAGTTTAAATTAATTAAATATTATATATTATCTTTTAATATTAGGAATTTTATCTAAATATATAACAAATTTTAGGCTCATAAATACAAAAAAAAAAAAAACATTATTTAAAAAAAAATAAAACAAACCGTGCATCGCACGGGCTTCATATAAAGGGGAGTTTTTTCCCGAGTTTTTAGAGAGCTACATAGGATCTAATTTTCATAGTGTGCCATGTAGGATTATAAATTTTAGTAGTAACCAATTAAATAGGAGATTATTAAAATCTTTTATAATTAAATAATTCAAATGCCATGTAAGCAAAATTGGCGAATGAGATTTTTCAATTTAAATTAATTAAATATAAAATATTATCTTTTCATATTAGGAATTTTATCTAAATATATAAAAAAATTTAGCACATAAATATATGTATAAAAAAATTATTTTTAAAAATTCAAATAAACCGTGCATCGCACGAGTTTCATCTAGTTTTTATTATAATTAATGGCCACGTGTCATTTGAAAAAGTTGTGGTTTGTGTTTTTAAATACTAAGTATAGATATAGATAGATAGATATAGATTTGTATCTTACTAGCTCTATTTTTTTTTTAATAAACACGTTTTGACTTTATTATTTTTCAGTGGAAAATTTGTAAATTGCAGTTATTTTAAGTTAGTATTTTGCAAATTGCAGCCATTTAAAAGCACCCCACAAGTTTGTGTAAATTGTAAATTGCAGTCTAATTCAACTTTTTTATCGGTTTTACATGTCAAAAAATCTTCGGTTAAGGTTTTAGGGGCCATTTAAGGCCGTTAGAGTCTCGATTGAGCTCGAAATTAGCAAAAAAAATAACGTAAATATTTCCATTTTACAGCAAAAAATAGTTGCCCACAAATCGATATATTTTTGTTATGCAAAACGAGGCACTTACGT
This sequence comes from Chenopodium quinoa, assembly GCF_001683475.1. Lineage (NCBI taxonomy): Eukaryota > Viridiplantae > Streptophyta > Magnoliopsida > Caryophyllales > Amaranthaceae > Chenopodium > Chenopodium quinoa. The sequence continues at coordinate 436,609 of NW_018743906.1, read as the reverse complement.
TATTTTTTTGTCAATTTCGAGCTCAATTTTGACTCTGAAAAACAAAAATGGCCCATAAAACCTTAATCAAAGATTTTTCGACATATAAACCGATGAAAAAGTTGAATCATGCTGCAATTTACAATTTATACGAACTACAATTTGCAATTTTTTTTAAATTGCTATAATTTGTAAAATACTAACTTTAAATGGCTGCAATTTGGAAATTTTCCTTATTCAGTATTCACATAATTTTTCTTTGACGGTGTTTGGGAATTATATGCAATGCATAATATAGTCATGTGAAATCTTGATGGATTCATCATGATAATTTTTTTTTAAAATATCAACTTTGTTTAATTTTGCTTATCGGTAATTAATGATATTAATGGTTGAATTTGTACATTAACAAATGTGACTAAAGAAATGTGTCAACTAAAAATAAACGAATGAAGTATCTTACTTTGATTTTCTCGCCAAATATTACCATGAATTATATTTTGTTTTTAAATCAGTGTTTTTTCTACGTAGCTGGCCACACCATATGGTCGGGGTTACTTATAGGAGTTACTTATTCATGGGTTACTTATAAATGTTACTTATTAAGGGTGCGTTTTATTCACCTGATTTTTGCTTATCTGAACTTAACTTAACTTGTTATTTGAATTTATCTTAATTTATCTTAACTTAACTTAACTTATTTGAACTTATCTAAACTTATCTAAGCTTAACTGAACTTATCATAACTTATTAAACTTACTGATGAATCATATTTATATAGGGTTCTTAAGCATGTTTATGTTAGTTTTTATACCTTTTTCTTAGTCTTTTTGGTCGATTTTAGGGTCACATTTGCATAAGTCATCATATATATCGCTCTATTACGCTCTGTTTGTGTATTTCTTAATGTTTCAGGTGATTTCGTAGTCATTTGGACGCTTTCGAAGTGTTTGGAGATGATTCGAATGATATTTGAATGGAAATAGATGGATCGAGTTCATTGACTGAGGGATTTATGCTCGTGGATGTTGTCTCTAAGGATTATATGCATGGGAATTGAAAATAGCATCCACAAGGATCGATATGCACTTTTCGGAATTGAATTTGAGTTAGGAACAAAGGAAATCGAAGGCTTGCAAAGTATCAAAAAGGAACTTTGTGCATTGTTTCAGCCATATCTCGAGTTCTACAAATCAGTTGAGGTGATTCAAGTTGGGTTGGAAACTAAACTTGAAGATCTTTCCAATGATAGGTCGCACGCCTTTAAAAAATTCATATATTGTGAGTTATAGCCTTCCGAAATTGGTCCTGCAAATCTGCCAGCAAGCGCCCAGCCATCGGGCGATGGTTTAGCCGCACAAACGACCCTTCGAATCTGCCTAGCCCAATGGAAAACCATTGGGCGATGGTCGAGCGTTAACTTCGTCGCAGCCTACAACCACTCGACCATCGGCCATCCATCGGGCGATGGGTCTGGCGTGCAGGAATCTTGTTTTCAGTCGATCATAATTCTCTCGACCAATTAAAAGACGACCTATGTTTTTTTATTTCCTTATTTTATTTTATCTATTTTTATTTTACTCAGGATTAGGCTTTAATATAAATATAAATACTTGAGAGGATTTTATTTCTTCTCTTTATGCTTTATTTTCTAGATTAAACGCTTCTTAGTTTTCTTTCTCTCCATTGTTGAACCCTAGCTTTTCATTCTCCATTAATTCAATCATTAAGGTATTTTCATTCAATCTTTCGTTCTTTATTTATTTTATTAATTATGAATTCAAGTTTATTTATCTCTTTTGTTTTGTTTATTTCAATTATGAGTGAGTATTCGTTTTCTAGGGTTAAGTGAGGGAAGCCATGTTTATACCATGATCATTATTTGTGCTTAATTATTTATAAATTTATAAATTAGGGTTTGAATAATTCCAATTGATTTGTTCTTTATTGTTTGATTCATGTAATTGGCCAATATCATGAGTTAATTAATTAGCTAATAAAAATTAGAATTGAAAGATCATATTTTTAGAGGCTTAATTACAATTCGCGAATTTGATTATGTTAGCGACCGAACTACATATGTTAATTCGTAAGTGTTAATTCCTGACCGTAGGATTAACAAGTGCTTTAATTATTCGACCTAGTTTGTTTATTAATGGATTGTTTGCATTTCTTGGTTTGGTATAAGCATGGTGGACCGAACGTATGCCCTAGACTTTAATTTATCTGTGAACAACCTTATTTTCATTATTGTCATTCTTTAGTTAATTAATCATCAAATCACTCTTCATTTATCGAAATAGTTTATAATAATTTGGCAAAAACTAATAGAACCTGTCTCATGTGGGATTCGACCCATATTTTCTAAGTCTCTGCTAACAACAGACACCATGCACTTGCGGTATAACTTTTTATTCATCAAGTTTTTGGCGCCATTGCCGGGGAGACGGCTAGATTCTATAAGTTTTAGTTTGATTGTTTGAACTGTTTCCATTGTCCCATTGGAACTTCTAGTTTCAATTGGGACATTCTCATTGCTTTCTTTTCTTTTTGTTTATGCCCAGGTCAAAACGAACAGGTGATTTGATCCCTACGGATCCGGACTTGGACAAGACCCTTAGGCAACTCAAAGAACAAGGGAAAGGAAAGCAGAAAAAGACCCACTCACAGAAGAGCTCTACAACACAGTCTGATACACGCAAAGAGATGACTGATAATAGGTCTCTTAATTCTTACGGGGTACCATCCCAAGATGGCATTCCAACAGGTCTTAAAATCCAGAAATCACTGCAGAGAACTTTGAAATTAAACCCTCATTGCTCATTATGGTCCGAAAAAATCAGTTTAGCGGCCATCCTACTGACGAGCCAATTAATCACTTGCATCGATTTCAACAATTGTGCCCCACTGTTCATCATAAAGGAGTCACTCAAGATCAATTGAGAGTGATGTTGTTCGGATTTTCCCTTTGCGATAGAGCTCAAAAATGGTTGAATACCGTTAAGGAGACGGAGTGGACAAAATTTCTCAAGCATTCCTCAAAGAGTATTTCCCTCCGGAAAAACCTGAAAAGATTCGACATCAAATATCAACATTTTCTCAAGAGTCGGGGGAATCTCTTAGGGAAGCATGAGATAGATTCTTAGATCTTCAACGATCATGCCCGCATCACAAGGAATCTTGTCCGTATTTTCTATAACGGACTAGAACCCGAGATTAAATGTATTGTTGATTCTGCCGCAGGTGGTGTTTTCCTTGACAAGACAATCGAAGAAGGGTATGATTTTCTTGCAAATCTTGCAGCCAATCATTTCTCTTCTCCAAGAACGCGAGCAAAGAAAGGGAAGATGGAAGTTGTAGCCTATTCAATCTTGACATCTCAGATGGCTCAATTAACTGCAAAGATTGATGCATTACAGGCTATTTAGGACTCCTCTCTTGTATCTGTTAATGCTATGTCTTCTCAACCTCTGCAAACTAATTTTTTTTGTGAATTGTGTGGTATACAGGGTCACTTTGGATATCAATGTGCTCAGAATTCTCAAGATACCAATCAGATGGAGCTAGTGAATGCCTTTCACCAAAGGAAACCAAATGACCCATATTCTAACACATTCAATCCAGGTTTGAGGAATCATCCCTAATTCTCATATAAAAGCAACAATGTTCAAAATCCTCAACCTCAGCAACAATGGTCACAGCCTCAGAACCCTCAGCCTAAACAATATGCTGCAAGGCCTCCACTCAACCAATAAGGAGCCTCTCATCATGCTCCTTCGGGTTTCAATAGACCACCTCAAAAACCTACTCATGGAAATTCTAGAACTCAAGAGCCGACTATGTCTGACCTCATGAGAATGATGACATCCATGAAGCAAAACACTGAAGATAGCATCAAGGAGTTGAAAAATACGACAAAGCATTTGAAGAACCAAATCGCACAAGTCGCAGGTACCAATATCCAAAGGCAACCTGGTGTAGACATCTACTTTTGGCCTCTTGTCCCGACAGGAAGTGCAATGACGATAAATAAAGCCATATTCGTGTTGGATCAAAGTGAAGAATACTTATGGATAACTGGTTAAGCCACAAAACACAAAAGACTAGCCTAAATTAAAGAAAAGCCAAAACAAAGGTCCAATTAACTAAACCCGATCATAATTAGGCTTAAGCCTGTGCTTAAACCCTAATAATGACAAATTTAGGAGCGCCTAGGTTAAAACATAGTGCTGCCGCAGAAAAAGTCGCACGCATCTCACAAAGTCGCGCTGGGCTGCCGCGCGCAACTAATTCAGTTGCGCGCGACACCCAGGGCAACTTTCAGAGTTGCGCTGTGGAAGATTTGTAATTATTCAGAAATTATACAGAAAATATAAAATTGAATCTTACCATAAAGCCGCGCGCAAGACAAAAAGTCGCGCTGCACATAGCAGCGCAACTCTATAACTTGCGCTGGGATGCCACTCGCAACTTCATCTGTTGCGCGCGACACCTGCTGCGGCAGAAAGCTCGAAACCCTAAACCTAATCCTTCTCTATAAATACGAGCTTAAACCGAGGCTTCAACAGACATAAATTAACCTAAAACTCTGGTGAAATAACTTGTGAACTTGTGCAACCTAGCCCTCTTGTCCTAAACACTCACCCTTTCGATACTTTGTTAATACGGTGGAGGTTCCCCAACAAGAAGGTGTCCATAAGCGTTCTAAACTGAGATCTAGCAAAGAGAAGTGGTAAAATCCCGAGCACTTAGTTAAATCACCTTTATTTTTCTTGTTTAAAAGGACTTTAATTAATTAATTAGTGTTGTTTGATCACTTTTAAAATAATTAATTAATCAATTCCACATAGTATCTTGCATTAAATAAAGACTAGAATTGAATTAAATAATTGTTGGTTGATCACTTAAGCCAAGGCGAATCTTGTTTATTTATTGTTCTTTCACGAATATTATTAAATAAGAATAACGACTTTTGCAATGTAATTCCTACGTGGATTAATGCTTGTAAATAAAATCAACTAACATAGTTTTAGGTATCGCATTGCATATATTGTTTGGTGATGAAATTGTGAAAAAAGAAGAGCTAGTAGAGGCCGTACTAGGGCTAGGATGACGATTCCCCTCTAAAAGGAACATTATCTTAGTACCCTCGCTCCCGAACTCATTTCTGGTTTATAGACCAATTTGGGCATGGGTAAACTTATGATTTGTGCTAATTATTCCATGAACTCCACATGGAAGAAAGGCATGAACGAGGTTTATGAGTTTTTCCTAAAACTCATTGGCGACTCCTACTTGTTTCTTATTGAAAAGCGTGATGATGGAATCAATTCTAATTCAAGGTCCCCCAAACAGTCAGGAATTCAAATCCTACTACACCTTAACAAGTGTAAAGTCCTAGGCTTTTAAGTGGCCAAAGGAATATAAGGAGAGTACCCCTTACGATGGGATCACCCTCCTTACAGTGGCGACTCCACTAGGGACTTAGAGGTTACATGATTAATTCGTAGTTATGGTCCAAGGTATCCAACACTAGGTTGCCTATGGGTTGTAACGAGAATTAACTTGGATAATCTCTAGTTAGAGAGCGAGATTTGAACGCATAATATCTTCCTTTTGCACAAAAGTAAAACCCAAACAAGCAACATTGCATCATGCATAAACATAGCACACTTAAACCATTGGGGATTGGCTCATTGACTAGGGGTAGCCAACACTAGGTGTCTATCCCAAAATCAATAACAATAATCCCACCCATATCACCAACAAAATGTTGGGAGGGCGATGTCATGGGTCAACACGTTAAGTGATTGATTTATGCATCGTTTCTTAAGGTATGGTACCTTTGGACACCCAAGCCTTTTTTTGACCTTAGAATGGCATTGCGTGAATCTTGACTTATAACATGCTTATGTGATTATGTGACTATGTGCAACGTGTTAGGATAGTCTTCTTTTTCTTTTTTTTTTAGTTTGGTCTAGGTTCCCAATCACGAAGTTTTCTCTTCGTGATCTAGCGTCATATTCAAAGGATAACATAAATAAAAAGGGTCAAATAAAAAAAAAACGATTAAAAAAACGCTCAAATTAAAAAAAAAATACTATGAGCAGGTGGCGCGCGCAACTCAAGAAGTTGCGCGATCCCTCCCAGCGCAAGTTATTTTGTTGCGCGCGACAGCCGCGCGCAACTTAGTAACTTGCGCGCGCCCACTAGACGAGTCAGTTTTGATTTCTAAAAAAAAAAACAAATTGACTCGTCCGAATAATATCTTCATTGAAGAATTGTTAAGGGCGATGTTATCCGTTTGAGTATATTTTGCGTCTTTTTTTTCTTTTTTTTCTTCTTCAAAAGCAAACGTATCAATTTACTTATCCTTTCGTACTCCTTTAGGGCCGATTTTCAAGCTTGGGAAAGAGGACCCCCAGGCACTCGCATTCTACGTTTACCACCCGAAGATCAACCCCTTTCAAACCACTTTCATTCGACAACTAATCCTAGTCCAACAACAGTGACAACTGTTGAAGAACTTCAACAACAGATTCTTTGTCTGAGAGAGGAAAAGGCTCAAGAGACCGAGGAGAGGAGAATTAAGAAGATGGAAAATGCTAAAAAGAAAAAAGTTGAAGCATTAGCCTTAAAAGAAAAGATGGAGCAATTATCCATCAAAGAAAAGTCGTTAGAGAAGCTAGTTCTTCGTTCTACAATGGGGAACAAGTACTTTGACGCAGAAAAGTTTGCCCCCCCCAGGGCTTGCTTTACCAGAAAAGTTCGTAGCTACGGACTTGCCAATATTTAAGGTGACCAATAATCCACAAAATCATTTAATGTGTTTTACTGGCGCTATGGCACTAAAGGGAGTTGATCCTAAGCTTTATTCTTTGACTTTCCCTTTATAACTAGACCCAACCGCGAGAGAGTGGTATAATGGGCTAGATCCAAAATTCAAAGCAACATGGGAAGATGTAGTTTCGGCTTTCATCACCCAATACAAGAGTAACGTAGAGTTTAAGTCAACTTTACGTGAACTCGAGATGCTTAAGCAAGGCGGCGATGAAGGTTTCCTTGCTTTCTATGGTAGATAGCGAGAAAAGGTGGCCCACCTTGCCCAAAGGCCTCCTGAACTTGAGTTAATACAAAAATTCATTGACAATTATCATGAAAAGTACAACAAACATCTACGTTACCTTGGTCTAGACACTTTTCAAAAGGTCTATTCTGTGGCTACTAGGATTGAAGATGATCTTGCTAAGGAAAATGCAAACAAACCTCATTATCATCATCAACCTAAGAATAACTACAAGAAGGGGAATGATAATGCATCATCCTTTATTGACGCATTTGCGACTTCCACGCAATACAATAACACGAATTGATATGATGATCCTAGGAAAAGATGGACAAAAGAGAGAAAATTTACTCCATTTCTTGTAAGCTATAAAGAATTGCTAGAAAAACTAAATGAAAAAGGCTTACTTGCTCCAACAGGGCCAACACCACCCACTCCACCAGAAAAGAGGTTTCCTCAATGGAATGGTAGTGCTTATTGTGCTTATCATAGAGGCATTGGACACGATACTGAACGTTGCTACGTTTTAAAGCAAAAAATACAAGATTTAGTAGACGATGGGAGAATTCTCACGCCTAAACCTAAAAATAATGCATCCCCCTTAGGGGTGTTTCACACCGAGGAAGACCATATGGGAAGTGACACGTTCAATCCTTTGGACTATATCACACCCATAGGAGAACCTCTATCCACAATACTCATAGGGGCAACTAATGAAGTATGTGGACTATGGGACGACGACTTTCAAGACTTATATGTATCTAAGTATGCCGCCGTCCCACCTCCATCTTGTTTGCAAAATGAAACAAATGGAACACTTAATTGGAATCATTTCTTGGGGAAATCGCAAGACTTATCGAATCTCTCCTTGGATGAACAATGGCATCAAGCACAATTCATGGAGCATCTTGAAATGGAGGCACATCCAAAGTCTCTAGAAGAAAGTTGGTTTATGAGTCCTATGACTAACCCAAAAGAGATAGATCATTTAACTCATTATGGGCGAGTCTACCAAGAACCACCACCAAATGGATCTTCGAAGGGAATCAATAGCTTCAGCTGCAAGGTTTGCATGCTTCAGTGCTAATTCCTTTGCTTTCTGTATCCCTTGACTTTTTCCTAGGTAATCGAGAGCCTAAATACACAAAATAAAACTCAAGGTCAAACACAAAATACAATACCACCTCCACTTGAGGTGGAAGATCCATTGATCAAACAACTTCGCCAATCTAAGGCGTATGTTAGCATTTGGGAACTCCTAAGTACTTCTAAAGAACATAGGAATTCTCTCATGAACGCTCTAACGGCTTTGTCTGTAAGTACAAACACAACCCCTCAGGATCTCATTAGCTTGCTTTCTAGCAAGAAATCCAACAAGTCAATCATTTTCACTAATGATAATTTGCCTTTAAAGGACATTACCCACAACAATGCATTATACTTAACTGTGGGATGCAAGGGATACAACATCCCTCTAACTTTGGTAGACAATGGGTCGACTGTAAACGTATTCCCATTACGAACGGCAAAATACTTAGGCCTAAATCCAGAAAAAGATTTCCAATCAACAAAACAAAGCATAAGGGCCTATGACAATTCGAGAAGATCGGTGCGTAAGCTACCAATTACCACAGGCCCAATTCAAAAGATGGTTGAATTCCATGTTATGGACATAAAACCTACATGAAACCTTATACTTGGACGTCCTTGGATACACAAGCTTGGTGCAATACCGTCCTCACTTCATCAAATGATTAGGTTGAACTATCGAGGGCTTCCTATGACTATACATGCTTCTCCACTCAAAGTAGCAATAAACGATCAATCACTCTTAGAAATAAACCATGATAATGATGAAGAGGACATGTGGGGATTTTTCGTGGAGCCAATCTTCACAATCAAAATGGAAGAAGACTTGGAAGAACCATTCAAGCTTGATCCATATTCCACTCGGATAGTAAACAACATCTTGCTCAAGAGTAGTTACTTTCCTGGGATGCCTTTGGGAATAGGAATGAAGAAATCTCTCTTACTTCCTATCCCAAAGAAAAGATTATCCTTTGGATTGGGATATAAACCAACCAAAGAAGAATTGGAGTCTCACGATGCCAAAACAAAGCACGTAGAGACAATAATAAGAAAGGGATAATCACTTTACTCCCATCTTATCAACAAACCCTTAATGGACAATTCATTAGGGAGGGAGAAGATTACCCATGCTACAACTTTCCGGAACCCTTAGTTTTGGAAGGAATCAAGAAGCATGGATTTGAGATATTTCATGATTGCTACTTCTTGGATGACGATCTTAGTATCGTTAAATCAAAACACCCAACTCTAGGGTGCTATGATGGGCAAGCATTTAACTTTCTATTTGGACTAGAGCAAAATCATGTCGCAATAATGACAAATCAAAATGCCATTCAAGATGAAGCCTTTGACCCAACCTCGTGATCACCCCTTCAAACGAAACTTTTGAGCATGGATGGAGGAAATCTTTCAAATGGATCAATCACAAAGGCGATAAACTGGAGATCATCACAGGCGAAGGGAAGATGTTTGAAGAATCGGACGATGAATCTACTGTAGACTTTAGGGAAGCTACAAATCTAGGCCTTGTGGCCATTACTTAGTCTTTATTTTCTAGTTCTAAGGACGAAGAATCCAAAAAGGATTCTTCTCTTGATGTACTCTCTTTTGATTTTAATAATATGAGCCCTATTTCCGAGTATATGCCTTCTCTTGAATCTTTCGAATGCTCTAACAATCAATCTAATGAAGATGATAACATTAATTGGTTGAATTAATAAATGAACGAGAACAAAAGAGCCCTATTGTTGAAGAAACTGAAATAGTTAATATAGGAACTAACAAAAATAATAGAGAAGTCAAAATTGGCTTAACTCTAAATCTAGAAGAGCGATCGACCCTTATATCGACGCTCAAAGAATTCGAAGATGTGTTCTCTTGGTCATACAAGGACATGCCTAGAATAGATAGGGAAATCGCGGAACATACCATTCCCTTGAACCCTACTTCTAAACCAGTAAAACAAAAACTTCGACTAATGAAACCTGATGTCGCATTAAAAATAAAAGAAGAAGTACAAAAACAGTTGGACGCCGGTTTTATTCGCGTATGTAATTACCCAGAATGGGTAGCGAACATCGTTCCAGTCCCTAAAAAGGATGGACGAGTTCGTATGTGTGTCGACTTTAGGGAACTTAATAAAGCTAGCCCTAAAGACGATTTTCCTCTACCACATATTGATATATTGGTAGATAACACGGCTGAACATGCGATGCTATCCTTTATGGATGGATACGCAGGTTACAACCAAATTTTAATGGCAAAAGAAGATGAAGAAAAGACATGCTTTATTACCCCTTGGGGTACGTATTGCTACACAGTTATGCCATTTGGTTAAAAAAATGCAGGAGCTACGTACCAAAGAACGACTACAACTCTCTTGCATGATATGATTCATAAAGAAATAAAAGTGTATGTAGATGATATGATAGTGAAGTCCAAAGATAGAATGGGACATATAAAAGCTTTACGCAAATTTTTCGCTCGCATAAAAAAATATAAAATGTGATTGAATCCACAAAAATGCGCCTTCGGAGTCACTTATGGCAAGTAACTCGGATACGTAGTAAGCACACATGGCATCGAGATCGATCCCTCTAAAATAAAGGCAATTGTTGACATGCCTCCCCCTCAAATAGAAAAAGAAATTAGGGGATTCCTTGGCAAGTTACAATACATTAGTCGATTTATCAATAAATTGATTATGACTTGTGAGCCAATATTTACAAAATTGAAAAAAGAGGAGAAACATGAATGGGACGATCAATGCCAAAAGACCTTTGAGAAAATCAAAGATTATCTCAAAAGTCCACCAATTTTAGCACCACCAGTACCCAAACTACCTCTTAGGCTATACATTACAGTTACAGACACAGCCACAGGCGCCATATTAGCACAAGAGGTAGAAAAATTCGAACGTGTAATATATTATATAAGCAAAAAATTCATCCAATACGAAACAAAATATAGAACTTTGGAAAAGACAAGCCTAGCATTAGTGTGGGCAACCACAAAGTTACGACATTATATGTTACCACACACTACTCATGTGATTTCTCAACAAAATCCGATAAAGTATTTGTTTGAACAACCACCCATACAAGGATATCTAAGTGGTTGGTGATGTTGGCTGAATTTGAGCTAAAATATAAATCTGAAAAATCAATGAAAGGAAAAGTAATTTCCGACTTCCTGGCACAACATCCAATTCAAGCAAGTCATGCAGAAACTACTCATCTTTCGGATGAAGAGATTCTCATGACACAAGATGACAAATTGGTAATGTACTTCGATGGTGCGTCCAATCAAAAAGGATGTGGCGTAGGAGTGTTACTCATAAGTCCAGAGGGAGCACATACTCCAATCTCTGTTAAATTAGATTTTGAGGTTACTAATAATGCCGCAGAATGTGAAGCGTGCATTATTGGATTAGAAGCAGCAGCTAGAATAGGTGTGCAAATATTAGAGGTATATGGAGACTCCTGTTTGATTATAAATCATATATTAAAAAAATGGAAAATAAAGAACTCCACAATGATATTATACCAAGCACACCTAGAGCAACTCATCGAGCATTTTGAACATATTGATTTTAAATATCTCCCAAGGGATGACAATCAATTTGCCGATGCGCTAGAAAAATTAGCCTCAATGATCAACATTCCAGTTCACTTAAATATGATGCCATTATGCGTTGATAGAAGAGAAGAACCAGCGTATTGTAACGCAATCGAGGAAATAAATGACATTGAAGGAGACAATCCTTGGTATGATCATATCCTCCAATATATTAATCATGGCACATATCCCGAAAATACTTCATCGAAAGACCAACGAGCCTTACGAACACTTGCGGCCCAATATGGTCTAATAAATGGTCAATTATGCAGAAAAGGACCTAATGGACAAAGCTTACTATGTATAGACCAACCGGAAGCCACACGCCTTATGGAAAATACTCACAAAGGTGTTTGTGGACCTCACATGAATGGTAAAAAGCTTTCAAAAATAATTTCACGGCAAGGGTACTATTTGTCCACTATGGAACCATATGTTAAAAAATGTCCACAGTGACAAATGTTCGCTAATCTACAACACCTTCCACCATCTGAACATACAATCTCACTTCCCTTTGGCCTTTTTCGACTTGGGGAATTGACATAATTGGAAAAGTCTCTCCAACAGGATCAGGAGGGCACGAGTACGTATTGGTTGCCATTGATTACTTTACTAAGTGGATTGAGGCTGCTTCTTACGTGAATACCACTTCTAAACATGTCGCAAAGTTTCTCGAATGAAACATATTTTGTAGATATGGAGTTCCACATGAACTAATTAGTGATCAAGGATCTCAATTCAAAGCTGAAGTCGAGACCTTCTTAACTCGTAATAAAGTAAAACATCATCACTCATCCCCATATAGATCTCAAATGAATGGAGCTGTAGAATCGGCAAATAAAAACATAACAATCATCATTAAGAAAATGGCAGAAAATTACAAAGACTGGCCAAATAAACTACACTTCGCATTATGGGGTTATAGAACGTCTATACGAACATGAATAGGGGTAACTCCATATTAGTTTTCGGAATGGACGCAGTTCAACCAATCAAACTAGAAATACCATCCTACCCCGCATCGTACTTGAAAGTAAGCTACCGGAAGCTGAATGGGTAAGAGCGAGGTATGAAGAGCTTTTATTCCTGGATGAGCGCTGATTAAGAGATTTACATCATGTACAAGTCTACCAAAGGCGCATTGCGCATCATTTTAATAAAAGGGTAAACCTAGAAATATAAAGAAGGTGACTTTGTACTAAAGGAGGTTAGGGGTCCACCAACCGATCCAAGAGGGAAATTCAAACCTAATTGAATAGGTCCCTACTGCGTAATTGAAATCTTATCAGGAGGAGCCGTCAGATTAATGGATATTGGAGGAGATGAAATTCGCCAATTAATAAACATTGACCGCCTTAAGAAATATTACATATAAAATCTGGATAAAACTCGTTCACTCATACAACCAACTTTAATTAGCATTCAATTGAAAGATTCTAAGTTTTATGCATTTTACCGAATAACACGGTAAAATACATAACACTTGGGGGGGGGGTAATTTAGAAATAATAAACCGTTCTAAGTGTTCAAATTTTTTCGAACATTACGAAAAAATCTTCACACTTGGGGGGGAGGTAATAATACGAATTTTTAAAATAAATTTTTTCGAGACATTCGTAGCACAGGTGTCGCGCGCAACTGGAATAGTTGCACGCGGATGTCACACGCAACTAATTTTGTTGCGCGCGACAGGATCGCGCAACTCCGGAAGTTTCCCGCCACCTGATGACGAACTGCAAACCCGATTTATTTTTTTTTGCGTTTGAATGAAGTTGTGATTTCTACTTACGATAAAAAGAGGGTGTTTCTTAAATATAACATATACTCGGAAAATAAAATTAAACTTTGATTTAATTCTTTTAAACATGGTTTGATTAATTTTTTTATTTAATTTCTATCTAAGAGATTAAAGAAAAAAAAAAAAAAACACATAAAAAAATAAAAAATTAGAACTACGCAAAGACCTGATTTTGTAATGCGAATACGTAGGAAATCTTTATGATTTGGTTATATCAAAATATAAAAATATTAAGCTCATTTTATTTCATTCAAAATTCAAAAGAGAGACATTATTGAACTAGATAGTAAACGGAAAAAAAAAAATAAAAAAAAAACACAGTAGTGATTACACTTTATTTGAAAAAAAACTAATGGTAAAATTGTGTAACACTCTAAGGTTTTACTATGTCCTCGATTGTCACAGATGATGGAGGAGTAGTTTCCATCGTAGCATTTTCAGAAACCTTGGATCTTTCCCCTACACACTTCTTTTTCACCTAAACATTGTTTTTCAATTTTGGGATTGGGGCCTTTGCAACCTGTTTTCATTTTCCTTTGAATATTGGAGCTTTCTTGTGAGTATTTGGTGAAGGTTCTTTAATTTTCACACCTTGTTGCGCGGGTTTGGAGGGAGCCTTTCTTTTTGTTTCCTTCGAACGAGCCTTAGGGGACGAGAAGTCTAACTTTCTTCTTATTCCTTTATTTTGACCACCAGGAGGAGTAGTAGTGGTTGAATACATCAAAGGCTTAGGTGGATTGCGAGCGGTGACAGCTTGAAGTTGAGATCGAGCCTTGTTTAATTCACCCTTATCCGCCGCATTCATCCAAGCCTTGTAAAAGGAAGATAATGTGATATCTCGCAGGAGGATTTTGTATTACCCATTAAGGAAGACTTGACCAATATTCCATCCAACGAGAAATCCTTTCGGGTTTAAAAGTCACATCTTTAGGGGCATCACAATCTTGCGGAGGAATATATTGCCTCATCCCGTATTGTTTCATCACCCTACAAGGAAAAATACAAGTAGTACTGTAGGCGTCGTTTGAAGTGCGCCTATGTTAAAGCATGTGTGAATATGCTTGGCACTCTTAGGAAGTGGGAATTGACATAATACAATTAGGGACAAATAAAGTAGGGAGCCGCCAACAAGTTTTTAAGGAACTTGTAAACCGTTCACGGATCATAAAAAGGCAACCACGATAAAGGGACAACGAAGGCAACAACGATTGACCCGTGAAGGTTACACCCCATTCATAATCCATGAGGTTACTAACTCCATATGGTTCGGAACCATGAAAGGAGGATCGGGGATGATGGTACGAAGTGAGTCATGGAGTCACATTCGCCCGTACTGGCCTCTACTCGATTCTTATAGTGAAAAGCATTCCTGCGATCTCAAAGGCATACAAACAAAATATTCAATTTGCTCGAAACTATTATTATGCTAAATTGGTTGAATATTAATGCAACATATAATTCTAAAATATTAGTGATCACTTGAATTAATAACAAGATTAAAAAGGAACCTAAACCGGTTGTCCAAATTATCTTATAAGGCGTGATTTTCAATTACATATTCCCTTTAAACATGAAATATGGTGATAATAAAAATAATAATAGAATAAATATTAATATTGGAAGCAATTTAGCCATAATTCCAACAATATAAAATCGTTAGAAATATAATAGAAATAAGAGGAACATAATTCTTACTTTGATTCTGTTTGTTTGCAACTACAAAATAATAAACGAGTTAGTAACTTCAAGGAAATAATGATAAAACAACAATTAAATTAAATTAAACAAAGTAGAGTTGATTTGGGGCCAAACCCTCAAACAGTTCTACCTTTCACGCCTTGGCTTAAGGACAGAACCACGAGTAAAGTATGGATTCCTTGGAGTACTTGAAGAAGGAATTTTGTAATAAGAAGGGTAGGCTAGTGTTTAGGCTAAAGCATAGAAGAGAGAAAAACCAACTAGAGAATTAATTGCTGCCCCGTACATCAGAAATGAGGGGGTATTTATAGAGAAAATGTACTGAGGGAGCATACGGAACCCTAAAATGATAAAAACCCTAAAAGAGTATCCCGCGACACGGCAAACTGTACCGTGACACGGGAAGTCCCACCGTCAGACGAGAAACTTTCCTGTGACACGGTGCGTTTTTAGCGTGACGCAGGAAATTTTCAGTAAACGGGGAAGAAAACACGGTAAGGGTTTATGCGGAAAAGACACGGAATTTCCCGTGTCACGGCAGATTTCCCGTGTCACGGGAAATCCCACCATCAGACGGGAATGATTCCTGTGACACGGTGGGTACATGCCGTGGCGCGGGAATTCCCAGCCATCTTTCCCGTCTAAATACATTTTTAACCCTATTTTCATTCAGCATTTTAAGTGTCGATTGACAATTTCGGGCATTTTCTGATTTTTTTTCATTTGGGCTAAAATAAGAAAATAATTAAATAAAATAAATAAAAGGTTTGGGCCAAAAATAAATAATAAACTAATAAATAAAAAGGTTTGGGCTAAAATTAAATAATAAATTTTGGGCTGAAATTTAAACTATGCTTTTACCAAACATCAAGACTAATCCATGGACTGTTCAGAAATATGAATTTAATCAAATACGATTTTTTAAGCACTCTCGGGATTAAATACTGAACCCGACCAATAGTGGCGGTGAAAGGTTGTTCATCATCAGGTTTGGTTTTTGGGGAGACATTTTTAGGTGTCTAAAGAAGCCCCCACTTTGACTGAGTTTGTAGAAACGTCAGTTTCGAAAACGATAGTCAAAGTAGTCGATTGGGACGGAGAATGATTTAAGACATTATGCGATCCTAAATCATTCTGTATACGCCGATACCTGTAGAAAAATGTTAATTCCACAGATAAAAGAGTAAAAGGATAGAATACGTATCTGGCACCAGTGTATCGGTGAAAAATGAGTTTGGCAGCTTCCTATGCTTGAAGGAATCCACCGGATGAGGTTTGTTGAAACGCTTTCCATGCCCGAGGAAAGCTGACTGAGGAGTTTGGTAGTTTTCTAAGCTTGAAGAAACCTACCGGATGAAACTTTCCATGCCTGAGGAAAGTCGACATATGAATTTGGTGTCATTCTATGCTTGAAGAAATCCACCGATGATGCTTTCCATGCTTGAGGAAAGCCGACAAAGGAATTTGGCGGTTTTCTATGCTTAAAGAATAATCCACCGATAACGCTTTCCATGCTTGAGGAAAGCCAACAAAGGAATTTGGCGGTTTTCTATGCTTGAAGAAAAATCCACCGATAACGCTTTCCATGCTTTAGGAAAGTCGACAAAGGAATTTGGCGGTTTTCTATGCTTGAAGAAAAATCTACCGATAACGCTTTCCATGCTTGAGGAAAGTCGACAGATGATGAGATTGCAAGTCTCTGCGTATCGAGAACCTTGCGTCGTGAAATGATACTGGTTCGATTGTCCCTGAACGTGGGCAGAAGATGGTCCGCTTGTCCCCGGACGTGGGATGTAATTGGTTTGCTTGTCCCCGAACGTGGGTTGTAAATGGTCCGCTTGTCCCCGTACGTGGGCTGTAGATGGTTCGCTTGTCCCCGGACGTGGGCTGTAGATGGTCCGCTTGTCCCCGGACGTGGGCCGTAGATGGTCCGCTTGTCCCCGGACGTGGGCTGTAGATGGTCCGCTTGTCCCCGGACATGGGCTGTAGATGGTCCGCTTGTCCCTGGACGTGGGCTGTAGATGATTCGCTTGTCCCCGAACGTGGGCTGTAGATGGTCCGCTTGTCCCCGGACGTAGGTTGTAGATGGTCCGCTTGTCCCCGGACGTGGGTTGTAGTTGAGACCTGCAAAAATAAATTTGCCAATGGACTCGTATATATTGTGATTAACTTGACCACTGACTTGACCAAGTTTGACTTGATGTGACATGACATGTGTATGACTTGTGAGTGTGTGTGTGTGTGTGTATATGTGTGTGTGCAGACACAAGCAAACGAAGATGCAAAAGCAAAAATTTTCCGTCAATTTTTGTCATGAGTGGAGGGTACCGACTTTCTCCCAAAAAAGAAAGATGTGAAACTGAACTTTTATTTTCGAACTTCCTTCCAAAAGAAAAGAAGCAAAAAAAGGAAAGAATTTTTGAGCTTTCTCGTTGAGCAAGACAAAATGAATCGCATGGATTAAATTGCTTTTCTTGAAAGTAATGTATGCATGATGCATGTCCTTAGGCCAGGAGGCTAAGGAAAATTACATCATGTGACACGATAGATGAATTAACTTAGGTCTTGGAGCTAAGCATCATTTATGGTGTGAAGAAACGATCTTGAACGTCACTTAGGTCTGAAAGCTAAGCACATATACAGATGAAGTGATTATTGCATAATGAACGTTGCTTAGGTCAAGGAGCTAAGCACGATATGCTTTGTATGATTAAAAATCATTGATATATAAATGTTTCTCAACACATTATGCGATGCATGAAACAATGAATATTGCTCAGGTCAGGAAGCTAAGCAAGTATACAACGTTTTTTCTAATGAATGTTATCTTGAAAGATGATGAAGCATGCGCAGTAAGGAAATAAGATATCATGATAAAGGGTTCCTAAAGGGAAGGATGATATGGATATGAATGTGTGAGTGAAGTGTGTGAATGTGATACTAAGGCTGGCTGCAAGGGTTATGGCGATGGAAAGAGATGTGAGAAGAGTCAAAGATGATGACTCTTTAGGCTAAGTAGGCTAAATGGTGTGGGTTCAAGCCCCCAAGTCTAGATATGAATGGGTAGGGGTAAGCATTGGATATTCTTTGACTTGATCATGCATGGATATGAATATGAATGTGGCCGCACCTCGATATGAGGTTGCTACGTATCCGTTAGGAATCAGGCCGAACGTAGCTCTAACCGAACTTTTCACAAGTGTATGTACACCTCAAAGAGGTCTTTCAAGGGTTGTAATGTGGTTAAGTTGATGGTTTAAGGAAGAAAGGGATAAAAGGCTCAAGACCCGAGAGAATCCCCAAGATGTGTAATTTTGAATTTGAAAATTTTGAATTTCGCAAGTTTATTTTCAACTTTTCACTAGTAGAAAAATAGCAAAGGGCACCGGTTCAAACCCGGCTTAAGGCACCGGTTTGAACCGGTGCCTATGTGGGGGGTGCCAATTACCCCCCTTTTTGGCACCGGTTCAAAACCGGTGCCTTAAATAGTTCTGCGAAATATTTTTTTAGTGGAAGCTATTTTAGGCACTGGTTAACCGGTGCCTTTTTGGTTTTTTTTTTTTATTTTTTTTTTACTTTTGTCTTGCAATAATAAAAAAAATAATATAAAAACAAGCCTCAGAAATACAACCCATACAAAAATAAATGGAAAAATACGGAGTCTTGAAATTGTTATATTCAAGATCAAAACGTAAATCACATTATATTCAACCAGTAAAATGTTATTGTACAATACAAAAAAAAAAAATTATAATGAATTATAATGAAATTCAACTCAGAAATTGTTGATATTGTAAAACAATTAAAAAAAAAATTACAACATCAAAACAATATTCCGAAATTATAATCTTGAATCCTTGTTGCATGAATTAACACCTGCATCAATTAAAACCCAGAAATTATTAAAACTAAAAAAAATTGGCTAATATAAGTAGAGATTATGATGAGCTGAGGGTCTGGATTGAGGAGTTCCCTCCTTCTGTTGCTGCTGATGTAGCATTTGATGTAACCTGATCTTTTGCTCCTTTTTAATAATACTAGCAGCTTTCGTAAAAAAAAAAATTAAAATAAAAAATAAAACCCAGAAATGATTAAAACTAAAAAAAAAACGAGAAACAATAATTTAACCCAGAAAACTCATGCATGAAAGAAAAAGAGAAATCAACCCAGACAATGAATTATAATTAAACCCAAATAAATCAATCAAAACCCAGCAAATCTACGAACTCCAATTACCCCCCGAAAATCAGTCAAACCCAGCAATCAATTAAACCCAGCAAACCCAGAAAATTAACTAACCCCAAAACTTTCGAAAATCAATTAAACACAAAAAATCAATTAACCCCAAAACTTTCGAAAATCAATTAAACCCAGAAATTTCGAATAATCAATTAAGTGCAAAAAATGACAAAATTAATTAACCCAAATAATTCCAAGATCAATCACACCAATCAATTTCGAACAATATTACAACAATCTAACCCTAAAAAATTAAGGCATATAACATAAAAATTAAACCCAGAAACCCTTCCCCCGAATAATTAAACCCAAAAACATGCACTAACCTCATGCAACCCAGAAACCCAGAAAAATAAGCGGACTTGATGGTGGCGGTGGTTAGTGGCGTCGGTGGTTGTGGGAAGAAGACAAAAGAGAGGTTGGAGTTTGAGACAGAAGAGGACAGAGAGGGGAGAGAAGACAGAGAAGAGAGGTCGGAGAGAGAAGAAAGGTCGGAGAGAGAAGGAGGAGGAGCGCCGTCGAGATCAGAGGAGAGAAGGAGGAGCGCCGTCGAGAGATCAGAGGAGAGAGAAGGAGGTAGGTTATCTTAGGGTTTATATATAGGAGAAGGCCGATTTTTTTTTAGGGGGCACCGGTTCAGTGGCACCATTTCAAATCGGTGGCCTTTTAATTTTTGGCACCGGTTTGAGCTGAACCGGTGCCATTGTTCTTGGTCTAAATCCCCGCCCAATTTTAGCCCAGTTTTTGGCACCGGTTTGGTTTGAACCGGTGCCAATTGGGGGTTGCCTTTTTGTATTTTTCTACTAGTGTTTTTTTTTTTTTTGAATTTCTTTTTTTTTATTCTTTTGAATCAATGTAGACAATCTCAGATCATGCGGTCCATCACTCACTTAGCATTCATGTTTCTCAGGCACGGTACCAAGCACTCGATGAGAGACGCAATTTGAGACGTGTTCATATCAAAGACATTGGAACACTTGCCTTTAGACATTGTTTTATTGTTGCTTTGCTACTTCTTTTTTTCTTTACTTTCTTTTTGAATGTTATACAATTACACATCTTCCAATCCCATGGTTAAGTGAATGTGGGTTGAAGAAATGAAGGCCAAACGTTAGACGAGGCTCAAAATGGTTGATGAAGAAATGGAATGTGATTGAACGGTTAACAGGGAATGACATGGTTGCAAAGGTGCCTCAAGTCATTGGTGTACCTTGGGTTTAGTTCGGTAATTGATTTTTTTTATTGTGAATGAATGAATGAATGAAAAATTCTATGATCGAGATGTAAAGGTAAATTTCTCATTTTATTAATGGAATAGGTGAACGAAACACATGAATCATATAAAAATTCAAAATGGAAAACCTATGCTAGACATGAATGGGGAATAGAGATGAATGATAAAGAAAGAAATCATGAAATCTTGCACGAAGGATCTGCTGTGCGCCTTGTGTTCATTACTTCTTGCCGCTTGGAGGGACAAGTAGTTTGTTTGCATCCACCAAGTCTTGAATGACGTCCTTCAAATTCCAACATTGCTCCTTAGTGTGGCCCCTTCCTTGATGGTACTTGCAATGGGCATTGGGATTCCATTTGGCGCTCCTTTCTTCAGGTTTTGGCTCTGTAAATGGCCCAATAGGTGTGATCAAGCCTTGACTGTAAAGGCGATCAAAGGCCGCATCATAAGTCATTCCTAAAGAAGTGTAAGTTCTTTTCTTCTTGGGCAATGGAGTATCAAGAGCTAACACTTCATTGAGATTAACTTGGCTTATATTGTTGGTAGTATTTTCGTGCTTAGAAGACGAAGAAGAAGGATGGTCGTTCTTCTTGTTTTTCCAAGTGTTATTATTGTTACTACCAGCAGTCTTTATTAGCTCATCCTCGATATTGATGTCGATGTCGTATACAGCTTCGAAAGTGTTCAGTGGAAGAAATTTGAGATGTTCCCTATATTTATGAGTCAGATTTGAATAAAGAGGCGAACCATCTCTCTTTCTTTGGGGGGATCTACCAAGAGTGAAGCTGTTTCCCTCCACCTGTTAAGGTAAGCGGTGAAGCCTTCATTCTCTTTCTGTTTGAGAATGGAGAGTTCACGTTCAGAAGTTTTAGTTTGAATGTTACACTTGTAACGATTCATGAAACTGTCGGTGACATCTTGCCAAGTCGCAGTATGCTTGGCATCTAAGGAATAAAACCATTGTTGGAAAGCATGTTCTAAGGAGAGAGGGAACACCGTAGGGAAGAGTGTTACGTCCAATCCCTTAAGAGCCATGGTTGCAGAGAACGCCTTCAAATGGAATATTGGATTGTCAGTAGGCTTGAACTTTGGAATATCAACAGTGGAGAACTTTTCAGGGAGTTTGTCCTTCACATCCAAAGGAGTGGGAGGCCGTTCCACATAAGTAAAATCCTCAGAAATCTTACTCATTTATTCCTTCAGTTTGTCAAGGATGGAAACAGTGACCTTGTTTTGTTCCATGGTAGTGACCCTAGTGGTAAGGGTTTGCATCATGGCAGACAGTGCCTTGATGGATTTGTTGATGTTCTCAATATCTTCTTTAGTGGCCATTGAAAGGTGATGCGTAATGGAGATGGCAAAGTTCTCTTTGAACGCCTATTAGATCTGAGAGATTGTTGCGGTAATGACTCGAACCGTATTAATCTATCCCTGTTCCTTGACCAAGTACTGTGAAATAAAATAATTCACTTAATTGTTTGACTCATTGCTCAAAATAGGAAAGGAAGGAAAAAATAGACATTTGAAAACAGGTTAGAAAACTCCACTCATTTAAACGTGATAAAATTGATAAAACTTTGTTTTTAAAGTCAAATGGAAATGATATCTTAGTTATACAAATTTATGTTGATGATATTTTATTTG
Source organism: Chenopodium quinoa (assembly GCF_001683475.1). Classification (NCBI taxonomy): domain Eukaryota; kingdom Viridiplantae; phylum Streptophyta; class Magnoliopsida; order Caryophyllales; family Amaranthaceae; genus Chenopodium; species Chenopodium quinoa. The sequence continues at coordinate 414,244 of NW_018743906.1, read as the reverse complement.
GTGCAAATAACGAATCTCTATGCAAGTATTTTGCTGACCTTATGAGTGGAGAATTTGAAATGAGCATGACTGGAGAATTAAATTTCTTCCTTGGCTTGCAAATTAAGCAAACTGAAGAGGGAATCATGATTCATCAGCAAAAATATATTAAGGAACTGATCAAGAAATACAAGTTGGAAAATGCCAAAACTAATAATACTCCCATGGGAATTGCCACTAGATTAGATGAAGATCCATCTGGAACTTGCATTGATCAATCTATGTATCGAGGTATGATAGGCTCACTACTATACTTAACAGCTAGCAGACCTGACATATCTTTTAGTGTAGGTCTGTGTGCCAGGTTCCAAGAAAATCCAAAGGAGTCTCACCTGACAGCAGTAAAAAGAATTCTAAGATACTTGAAAGGAACTGATGATTTGAGTCTCTTCTATCCCAGAAGTGATTCTTTTGATTTAAATAGTTTTACTGATGCTGACTATGCAGGTGATTTGATTAATAGAAAAAGCACTTCAGGTATGGTACAATTTTTAGGTCCCTGTTTAGTTTCTTGGGGTTCCAAGAAGCAAAACACAGTTGCTTTATCTACTGCAGAAGTTGAATATGTGGCAGCGGCATCATGTTGCTCACAAGTTCTATGGATAAAACAACAGGTTAGAGATTTTGGAATTATTTTTGAATGTGTACCTATTTACTGTGATAATACTAGTGCTATATGTATTTCTAAGGATCCAGTTCAACACTCAAAGGTAAAACACATCCACATTAGGCATCACTTTCTAAAAGATAATGTGAAGCAAGGGAATATAAAGTTAGAATTTTGTTAAACTGAAAATCAAATTGCAGATATTCTAACCAAGCCCTTGAACAGAGAAAGATTTGAGAAATTGAGACTGGAACTTGGGATGATCAAGCTGAAGTAAGCCTCTGAAGTTCCAAGATATGGCAAAGTAAAAAATAATATAAATAAAGCAAAAAGAGCTTCTACCACAACCTTAGTGTGTTAAACATAGCTAAAGTGTCACCGTTGTTAACTACCAAAGGTAAGTTCATTAATTTGCTCAACGTAATAGGTTATTAAATTTGTACATTGCACATATGTAAAAAGCGTGTTCCAATTGTGTTTTATAGAAACTTCGTTTAAGATAAATTGAATTTGGAAAGTTAAGTTTTTGAAAGAATCATCCAGTAATTTGAAATTTGAAAAATTAATTGAAATTGTTCAATTAATGACTGAACAGTGAAACTTCCTAAATTCCCTCACACCGCTTCATTTATTATAAAAGCTGATTTCACCCACTTTTTTCACCTCACTGTCAAATCAAATTAAACCCTTCCCAGTAAAAACTTTTTCAACCTTGCATAAAAACCTTTCCTAAAGCATCAATGGTGATCATTGCTGAATTTATTTCCTCAGAAGAATCACAACACTTTGAAAACACAATTCAAGAAGAAACCTCTCCCTTAGCCATGGTAAACTACAAATCATCTTCTATGTCAAACAAAACTCCCGAAAACCCTAGGAAATCTCCTCCGAAACCAAAAGAAGTTGAAAGTAAAAGCGATCAAGGAGATTCCTCTGTCTCAAGCATTCTTCAACGACTAAAAGAGTGGAAAGAAAAGAAACAAAGTGAAAAATCTCTTGAACAGCAAATTGAGGAAGTTGACGAGTTTGCTCAAGGGAAAAACTCAAACGAGACAACAGAGGAGAGCAAAGTAGAAGAAGAGATGAGTGAGGGAGAAGAAGAAGATAAAGAGGAGGAGAACAATTCATAAAAGGAAGAATCTGAAAAGAAAGATGAAGAAGAGGAAGTGACTGATCAAGCAAAACTTAAGTCACAGGCTGGAAGGTATGTAGTTGGTCATCGCATTGATGTTGTTTGGTGTAGAAAAGCAAGATTTCTCGAATTTCTTGATTTAATTAAGTTTCAAGGTTGGGAATTTCTGTTGTCAAGAGTGTTAGTAAATTATATGTACCCTGTAGCTATGACTGAATTTTGCCAAAACTTTCAAGAAAAATTAGGGATAATTTCAAGTGTCGTTAATGGAGTAAAAATCGAATTGAACATTGAAACCCTTGGTTAAATTCTGAAAACTCCTACTGAGGGGTATGACACTTATATTAAGGGAAAGGGAAGTGTAAATGTAGGTAACTATTTGAATGGTGATATTGTTGAGGCCTTAGGTGGTCAGAGAGGGAAGAAGGTCATGAGTCTTAATGATCTTAGTCCCTTAAACAAGCTGTTGTTTAACTTGGTAAAGAAGACTATTCTGCCTAGGACTACTAAAAAGGGGGAATCATGCTTGATGGATATGGCAGTAATTTTATGTATTTTAAAGAAGATTAAGGTCAATTTTCCTTCTTTAATGTACCAGCACTTAGCACACTGTGTTCCCAGTAGGGCAAAAGTGGGGTATAGAGCCATTTTGTCCATTATATTTGAGAATGCTGGAGTAGTTCTGAAGGGTAAATATGGGGCTTTGGATGAAAAGCCAGAAAATGTGATTAATGAGGAAACCCTGGCTGGGTTAAGTTTGGAAGTGGTGCAAGGAAAAATTCAGAAAATAGAGAAGGGAGAGAAAAAGAAAGAGAAAGTGACAGGGAAGAGGAAGGAAAAGGCTGTTTCTGAGCAGCCTGTGAGAAAGAGCAGGAGGATTTCTGCCAGTGCTGTTCCTCAAACCAGTATGGAACAACCACTGGAGTTGGATGCTGAGGAAGATATCCTCAATGGGCAAGTTGCTGAGTTAGTGGATAGAATGGAACGGGTTGAAAGTCAAATGAAGGATTCTGCTGGAAAGCTTCAGGTGCTAACCCTGGAATAGTTGGTACAGGAGCAGGGGAAGGAGTTAAAGGAACTCAGGATGATGGTGCTAAAACAAAACAAGGAACTTCAAGAGCAAAAGGAGTTTCAAGAGCAAGAATTGAACAAGGCTATACAGGAACAGAAGGAGGAGTTCCTGGTGAAACTCAAGGGTGTTGAAGAAAATTTGGAGACCTCTGCACAACAGACAAAGGAGGACTTCAAGAAAATTCTGAAGTTCCTTGAAACCTAGCCTGCCATATTTCATATTCAGCCTAGCCTATTTTCTCTGTTTCAATCATGAACAATTTTAATTTCTGTTTTTAGTATTTGAATAATTAATTTTGTTTGTATATTCTCTAAATTGTTCAACTGGATGAAAAATCTTTTTGGTCTTTAATGAAATGTTGGAACTTTGCTTATACTTGTGTGTTTATGTGTATTTTGAACACCTATGTTGAAGGGTAGAACTTACTTGAGGTTGTTTAGCAGCGCTGCCTTTAGTTTCCCACACTCGATGAATTGCTTGTGGGGCTGTGGGTAGATTCTTAATACACTTGAAAAAGCAGGACTTTTTGATAATGCCAAAAGGAGGAAAAGAAGAAGCAAACATGGAGGCTGAAGTTGTTCTGGGTTCCAGTTGATAAAGTATCAGAACTTTCTTCTGATATGATGCTGATAGATTATTAGTTTACTTTGTGTCTTAGTTATTTTTGTTTTCTGTTTTTAATTCAGTTGTGTGCTTACTTTTTGTTTATAAATCAAAAATACGTCCTTCTATTTTGTTTTAACTTTCTCTAGAGTTTGCTTAAGTTTGTCATCATCAAAAAGGGGGAAATTGTTGATGTTTAAAGGTTTTGATGATGAGGAACTTAAACTACAGCAAACTCATTTAATAAAGGTTTTTCAAGTGTTTGTTTAGTTTAGGTGAAATTGATCTTGGAGATGAAAGAAGTAACTGAAACTAAGAAGACTTGAAGAAGTTCTTTATTCAAGAAGGTTATTCGAAACAGAAGAAGTGTTCTCTCACAGGAACTGAGTTCCCTAACAGGAACGTTCCTTTACAGGAACTTGAAGATGGTTGGCTAAGATCTTTGGAGGAACTTAGTAAGCGTGGAGCCCAAGTAAACCTACCAGTAAAGGAGCGCGGAGCAGCAATGATTTACTTAAGAATTTATCTTATAGATTCATTGTTAAATATGTTAAGTAGGATATGCATGAAGTCTATTAGAAGCGTGGCAAGTTAGCTTGGCAAATAAATTAAAATCGGAGAATATAAAAGATAGAATTCGAAAAAAATTTTCTTTAAATGTTTATTTCTTAAAATCAGTTTTTTAAAAAGATATTATGCTTTTTAACTAAATCTTTCTATCTTATTTTTCGGAAAAGATTTTCTTCTAAATGATTTACATAAAAACCGTGTATAAAGATAAGTTAAGTTTAACTTATTTATCTTTAAGAAAACCTACTTGCTATACAAGTAATGCTTGTATAAATAGTAGAGAAAAAAGGAGTTTAGGTTTTTTGTCAGTTTTATACGTGAAGAATTTACAGAGCTTTAATTGTGTAAGTTTGCCAAGCGTATCATCTTGTCATATTAGTTTCGGGTTTCATGCATAGCTTGCCGATCATATACTAGGTGTCTTTACTTGTAATTGGTTTGGGTTATTTGGATGAGAGTGTTTTTGTTATCATTGCATACAGAGAGAGAGCTTCTGTTGAGAAGTTGAGAAGATCTGTGCTTAGGGAGTACGAGAGATAGTCTGAGTGTGGGACTTAGACTGGGTATAATAGAATCCTATTCTAGGAACTTGTGAGTAGAGGTTTGATTATAATAGGTTGTAACTTGGTGTTTTCCCTATTATAGTGAAATTGTTTGTGTTCGAAATCCCTAAGGTAGGGTCGAGGTTTTACTTCTAGTTGGGCACTAGAAGGTTTCCTTGTAAAATCCTGTGTGCATTGCAAGTTCCTATTTTATTCTGTTTTATATTTGAAAAAGTAGTCACTAGGAACTCACCTACAATTCACCCCCCCCTCTTGTAGTGTTCGTCTCAACTAACAATTAGGAATCATAATAACAACCTAGACATGATTTCTATATCATAATATCAATGTAAACAATTAAAACACTTACTTGGATGCCTCGTACCTCTTTCTAATAACAAAATACACGCGTTAGTAACTTCAAGGAAAATATAAAACAAACAATTAAATTAAATAATTGAAAGAGAGATTTGGGACCAAACCCTCAGAAATTAAAACCTTTTACGTCTAGGGCGAAGGCAACTTCGAATTATGCTAGGTGTATCTAGGTCTTGCGAATGCGGAATTTTGTATGAAGGGTGGTTCAGAAACGAGAGAGAGAAAAAGCTTCTAGCTTTGAGAGAGAAAAGAATTAGAGAACTAAGGAATTGATGATTGTAGATGATTGTAGATGAGAATTGATGATTATTGATGATTCAAAACGGAGTTTTTAGGAGGCTATTTATAGAGAAAATCAGCCAAAAGATAGAAAATCGAACCAGAATTCTGACGCAAAAAACAGAGTTAGCGCCAGGCGCCAAGCTTAGCGCCAGGTGCTAATGCTGGCGTTAGGCGCTAATCAAGTTTTTGACGCATTTTCTAAAATCAGATAGAATTTAACCGTACAGGAGGATAAAATTGTATTTTCCTCAAAAACACTTTTTTTTTTTTTTATTTTGATTAAAATTCCAAAAAGTCAACAAAAGTAAATTTATCAATGCTAATTGAATTAGGAATGAAAAGAACCTTCTAGAAGAATCTAGAAGACTAAAATCATTCCTAATTGCATTAGGAATGATGAATCCATATTGGGCCCTCCCCTAAATCATTGGGCCGCATATAAGGCTCAAACCGGGCCCATTTTAGTAATTTGGCCATATCTTCCTCAATATTCATCAGAATTGGGCTTATAATATATCGTTGGAAAGGTCTTTTCAAGCCCTATCCAACTACATCATTATTGGACCCATATCATGGACCAACAAAACTGGATTGGCTGTTTTCTTAAAATAGTTTTCAAAAATAGAGAAACAAGAAAAGAAATTAAACTATCCGCAACACTAAATTTTCCACACTTTCACTTCATTCGATTATGATTCAATGTGAAAGGTACTCATCACCGGATTTGGTTTTGGGGGGACACATTTGGGTGTCTACAGAAGCCCCCACTTTGACTGAGTTTGGAGAAACGCAAGTTTCGAAAACAAAAGTCAAAGTATTAATAAGGACGGAGAATGATTCAGAATGTTCTGCGATCCTAAATCACTCTTGTAATGCCGATACCTGCAAACTGGCATTAGTTAAACATATAAAAGAATTAAGATACATGTATCTTGCACCGTCGAGCACACGTCACTAGAGGTAACCGATTTGTTGTGACGATCTTCCGCAAGCTAGAAAATACCGCCTGAAGACTGCTACACTTGTAACCGCCTCCAATTCTGTTAGGATAGACTTCTGCAAGCTAGAGAACCCCATCGAAGATTGCTTCGCTTGAAACGACCTTCTAGGATTTTGTGACCATCTTCTGCAAGCCAGGGAACACGATCGAAGACAACTTCGCTTGAAATCACCTTTAGTTGTTTGTGAAAACTCTCCGCAAGCTAGGGAATGCTGCCAAAGATATCCTCGCTTGAAGCTATCCTCATTTGTTGCGATAATATTCCAAGAAAAATTACCGAAGACCTACGCTTGTCGATCTTTTAAAAGCTCGCTTGAACTTTGCTTCCGTTATGCCTGTATGTCGGCGCTTCTGCTGCTTTTGAACCTGTATGTCGGTGCCTGTTGCTGAATGAACCAGTATACTGGTGCTTTTTGCTGAATGAACCAGTATGTCGGTGCTTTGCGATGAGCTAATGTTTAGGCGCTTTAAGCTAAGTGAGATGATCATTCATCAAGTTGATCATTTTATGTAATTGTAATCAAGCCGACTACTAATCATGTCAATTTTCTTATAGGGGCTAACTGGCTTACCAAGGAACCCAAAATATACTGCAAAAGGTTGGAACAACCTCACCAAATGGCTGGACAATCTGACGCCGCTAAAATATTACCAGCGCCGCATATTTGGCTGTAGCGCCAGACGCTGGCACTAGCGCCAGGCGCTAAGCCTTATCGACTGGCGCTAAAGTCCGTCGCTTGGCGCTAGAGTCGGGTTTTCCATAAATACCCTTCTCTTCTTCATTTCCGCTGCTGTTGTTCGTGTTTTGCTCGAGAATTTGCTCAGAACTTCATTTGGCTCGTTCTTGCTCGTTTCTCAACCGAATTCGCTCAAATGTTTTACAAATCAAAGCTTGTTCCATCCATTTTCCCGATCTATGTAAGTTTCCCCCAAACTCACCCCGGTTTTAATGAACTTTGCATGTATTTGTTCACGAATTTCTTGAAAATTCGAAACTTAAATTGCTTAATTCTCTTTTTTTATCGAATTTTTTACCATGAAATTGCTTGATTATGTTTGTATATTGATTTGGGAGTAATTTGAGACTTATTTGACTCAACTTGGTGAAGAAACGAATAAATCACCATTGTTGGACTTCTTAAGGTCGGGAAGACAATGTGGCTTGTTCTTGATGTTTTTGCTAGCAATTCTTGCCCAATTTGTCACAATAATTACTATAGTATTGCAAGAAATTGTTTGAATGCTTGAAAAATTTCGTATTTGCTCATTTTGAATTCATGCTCTGTTTTAGTACTACGTACTCTGTTTTTTGCGAACATAGTATCATGCGGCTAGGCGAACCTTAGATACTATAGAACCTTAATTTATGATAATTCTACACAATGTAGCATGGTTAAACAGCGAGGTTCGGGTTCACGATCCCGAGACGTTCGACGGGAGCACGAGCCCGTAGAGGACGACGCCAATCCGTCCACTTCACTCGGCCAACTCCCTGAGTGGGATGAGCGGACTTTGTACTTCTCTCCCGTCCACCACATTTATGAGAGGGTGAGAGGGGGTATCACAGTTGGGAGGACGCGCTTCCATGGTTCAGGTTGCGACATTTTGGGCGATCTGTATAAGGTGTACATTAGCAACGACGAAGAGGCGAGACTTCTCTGGGAGTCTTGCGGACTGACTGCACTCTTCGAGATCTCAGAGGCCATGATTTCCTCTAACGGGGGTCACCATGTGGTTCGTGCTCTAGTGGAGTTCTTTTGGGACACCACCAACATTTTTCACTTCCCTTAGGGCGAGATGACGGTCACCCCAACCGACTTCAGTCTCATTATGGTACTAGAGTTTAGCTCTGTTGCGCTGCCGTTTGACAACGAGATCAGCATATTTTCTCCCGAGGTAGAGGAGCTGTTGGGTCCGATTGCTATTCGGGCTCGAGCTGAGGTGGAGTCGACTTAGTTCAGCGCGAAGGGGATTCGCCGCTCGACTCTAGCAGCGACTTTTGATGATGATGCGACTACCCGAGAGCAGCGGGTGCGCATCTTTGTACGTATCTTGCTGTCAGGGACGTTCTCCCCTAACAAGGGTAGTAGAGTGCTGCTTTACTTCCTGCCTGCAGTCTGTGATCTACACCGGATCAGGACTTATGATTGGGCCAGCTTGGCCTATGCTGACTTCATCCGAGCGTTATGAGACTCGTGTCGACACCGGTCCTCCATGGGGAACGTCGCTCTATCCGGCTTTTGGAGGGTCGTAGAGGTATAATTTATCTCCTATAAAGTTTAGCTTTAATCTTTGATTAGCACTTAATTGCTGATGACTTTTGCCTTTTGTAGATCTGGTTCTACGAATACTTTCCCTCGGTTACGCTGGCGAGACCATCGCCGCGCGGGTTTCCAATGAGCGCTTCCTGGGGAAGCCGCTGTGCTGGGATGTCTAATGCTTATGTCCGAGATTGGATCATCTTGGTATGGTTCTTTACATATTTGAACATTTTGTAACACCTTTGATAGATTCTTGTCTGATAGGCGTTCTTTGCAGGAGCCTGACGTGCTGTACCGGCCGTGGGTCGACTTGGCTGTCCATGGGCTAGCTGCGCAGTATACTGTTGAGCATCGCTATTTCTTGGGGACATATGGAGCGATCGCGTACCTTGAAGAGAGGGTTTTTGTTCAGATTCCTCGGACACCTTTGTCGTTCCCGCTCCTCCACCGCGTCACATGTTCAACGCCGCGAGGTTGGTGAGCATGCCAGAGAGAGCTGGTACCCCTTGGCGATCTTATACGATCCCTGGGCGGTGCTATGAGAAGGAGCTACTGCCGTTGTTAGCTCTGGTCCCTGTATTGGTTGAGGAGGTGGCGGTATGATTTTCAGATTTTACCTTTCGTTAAGTAGCCCCCAAGTAATGCTATACTGACTTCGATTTGCTTTTGTTAGGCTGAACCCACTGAGTTCGTGCCACCCCGTATGTCTATTCATTATCAGGGGACATACGGGCCGATCGAGGAGATGATTCCTCCGGCTCCCGAGGATGAGCGCTTCGTGGAGCGGTCGATCCCTCGCCATCAGACTCGGGTAAGCTTAGTTATTTGCAACTTTTGTCCCTATATGTTATTCATGTTTACTGACTTTATTTTCTTGACAGTTCTCGCGCGAGGTGGTTACGAAGATGGCACGATGCATAGATTCCTTCCGAAGCTAGCTCGTCCGGATGAGGAATGTGGCTACATGTCGTCGAGACGACGCCGTTCAGGAGGTTGCTCTTCCCTTTTGATGTTTTGCATTACTGCTTCTATTTTGCATGTTTCTGATTTTGGTTTCTTTTGCAGGGTCAGCCCATTCCTTCTCATACCCGTACAAGACCTGAGGTGCGGAGGGAATCGGCGAGGTCTAGCTTGAGACGTCGCCGCACTAGTTTTTGCGGTCGAGGCGGTCGTTCGGAGGCTGCCCGTACCGAGGCAGTAGAGGGGTCAAGCTCTTCATCTGAGGGTGCACATGCTGCGCCGGTAGGCCAGGGAGAGGCTACCTCGGCTCTTAGAGGTGGTGGGATGTACGAGGTTGGCTCGTCATCGCAGCAGCCTCCTCAGCCTCAGCCTCAGGTTAAATTTGGGTGGACGGGTCCTGTGCTGAGTTTTCCACCTCCCGAGGAGACCGGAGCTTGAGCTGGGGCTGGAGCCGGAGCTAGTGGTGAGGTTACTCCTCGTACGGCGCAGTTTTATGAGATGATGGGTGTACGTCCCCCGGCGCCATAGTTTGTTCCTGTGCTTTTCATTTTAATTTAACTTTGTATAGAACTTTGCCTTTATTTGGACTTATTATTTAGACATGCTTGTATATACATACTACTATGAGTTTATTCATAATTTATCGTTTTTCATTTTTTTATTTTTATGTGCATGTTTGTGTGTGCAAAGAATTGTGAAAATTAATTTTGCGTAAATTTCCGTCATTTTTATTATTGATGGAGGGTATCCGACTTTCTCCCCCAAAAGAAAAAATGAAAAAATAAAAGTAAAAAAATATTGGAGTTGTAAAAACTTGGAAATGAAAATCCGAAAAATAATATAATTAATATAATAGTTATATTAATTAAGGAGAAGAAATAAATGAAATTTTTTTAAAAAAGAAGATATAAAAGAAGCATAAAAAGACCATAAAGTCATTGGTCTGACTCGAATCAAGTCAAAAATGCAGTTTTGGAAAGCTCGAATTTTAAAACACGTTGGCGCCACCTGGCGCCACGCATTTTGGTGTAGCGCCAGGCGCTACACGTAGTGTTTGGCGCCATGCTCTGGCTTGGGCGCCAATATTTGGCGTCTGGCGCTAATGAGCGCTGACTCCGAATTCTTCCAGATTAAAACTGCGCCAATTTTGTGTATAAATAGCCCCTTGCCCAACCGATTTTCTTGATAATTTCAACAGATTATATATATTCTTAGCTTTTAGAAAAAAATAACAATCATGTCTCTAGTTTCTGAAAGTTTTACCAACTTCACTCATGAATGGTGTCAGTCTCCTACTGCCAAGGAGAGAAAAGTGTTAGATGTTTTTCACATGGGGGGTATTTATGGATCCAAAGGGGTAGATCTTGATTTAGACTTTATTCATACTGCCCTAGAATATTGGGATGTGGATACTCACTGCTTTAGATTAGGGTATGATAAATTAGCCCTTTGCCGGAAGAATTCGGTGCTATTTTAGGCTTCCCTACATTAGATCTTGTAGTAATCCCTAGAATAAACGAATATTATTATAAGGATTTTGAACGCTTCTTCAACTTAAAAGACAAAGATCTAACAAAAATAGTAGATGGTAGCATAGTTAATTTGAAGGAATTTGCTCGCCATTATTTTGATAGACCTTATTCTGAGTCTTTTCATGTTTATAGAAGAAGAGCTTTTCTCTTTTGCATGCTTATCAATATTTTTTCACTAGTGGTAAAAATAATGAGGGCCAAGCAATTATATCCACTGTTTTAGAGCAGATTGAATCTGGGAGAAATCCAATGCCCTTAATAGTTGGAGAGACTATGCTGAGTCTTAATGAATTAAAGAAAAATCCAAAAGCGCCTTTTCTGGGCTCTCCAATTTTATTACAGGTAGAAAAATAATATTTTTAATTACAGAAATTAAAACATATTTTTGTATAGTAATAATAATTTATTTGCATTGAATTTTTTTTACAGATGTGGCCAATGGAAAGACTAGAATTAATTAGTCCCCCAAACAATATTGAAAAGTACATTCCAAATTGCTTTGTGAGAAGAAAGAAACTCTTCTCTAAGATGAGGCACCATGAATGGAAGAAGGTCTTCGAGTCTTACAATTTTGCCATCAAGTGGGTCATTCCTTGGTGGGAAATAGAAAAGATGGTTGGTGTCAACAAGCAGCCTTTCTGCCGTCTTCCAAGCTTGTCCCGAATGACTTTTTATTATCCTTGCAGGGTAAAAAGACAGTACGACCTACTTCAAACAATTCCTTCCGGGGATCTTCGTCGTCCCTATGAGTTCCCTGTCTCTCAGGAAGTAGACAAATTTGATGCTTATTGGAGCGCTAGACCCTTATGGAAAGTGACTACCCAAAAGGTTCCTCCTTCTTTGCCCAATGATGTGAAAAGGTGGCTTCTGAAGAAACCTTCAAGGGACATGAAGAAAAATCAGAGTAAAACTGATGTGAAGAGTCGTCTAGGTGACAAAGTGATTCCTGTTAAGGAACGTTAGGGTGAAAGAGTTGAGTTCAAAACACCTACAATGCCTAAGAAGAAAAGCTCTGCGAAGGACAAAGGAAAAAGGAAAGCTAACACTACCGAGAAGAAGGCTTGGGTAGAAAAGAAGCATGGGGTCCTAGCTAAAGGGGAAACTATTTACTCCAAAATTGAATGTGGGTCCTCTAAAGGATGCCTACTAGCTAAGGTTATGGATGAGGAAGAAGACGCAGATAAGAATTGGAAGAGGGCAAAGAAAGAGAAGAAAGATTAGAGCATTGCTTAACTTTCAATTATTAGACTTAGTTTTTAAATTCAAAGTTAATTTATTTAAGCTTTATTTAAATTCCATCAATAATGTAATTTATTTTATTAATGAAATTCCAACTTTTTAATTAAATTATTTACTTTAAATTTTATTTATTAAAGCAATGAAAACCGAAAATTTAATTTTCCATAAATTTTTTCGATTACGGAAGTTGAAAATTTTCCGAAAAACACAGAAATATTCCTAGATACTTTTCAGAACATTGGCACCGCGATTTTGCGACTGACGCCAGCTGTGGCAGTCTGGCGTCAGGTGACAAGGGTTATCGTCTAGCGCTAATGTTAATCGGCTGGTGCCATAGTTTTTTCTGTGACGCCAATGTTTCGTCGATGTTCTGTTGATTTTTTTATTAAGTCTGGGATGCGAGGTTTAAAAAAAATTAAAAAAAGTGGCCGCACCCGTAAAGAGTTGCCTACTTATCCTTTCTTAAGGAATCAGGCCAAACGTAGATCTCTTGAGTGTCCTACTCAAGTGATTATGGGTAGTATTTTTAAACCCCTTTTTGGCACCCCCCACATTGGCACCGGTTCAAACCGGTGCCTTAGGCCGGGTTTGAACAGGTTCCAAATTCATTTTTTCACGTAGTGTTGCCATCCATATCAGTTAATTTTGCTGCACCTCCTGACAGGATTGTTTTGACAATGTAGGGCCCAGACCAATTAGGTCTGAATTTTCCCCTTAGATCTAAAATATTTTTATTTAATGCTTTTAACACCAAATCTCCTACTTTGATGTTTCTTGTCTTGACCTTCTTATTATAATGCTTAGCCATACGAGTTTGGTAACATTGAGTGTGATGTAGAGCTTCTAGTCGTTTTTCATCAAGTAGAATTAGCTCCTCATATCTTGCCCTAGTCCATTCGACTTCATCAAGTTTACTTTCTAGTGCGATACGTAGAGATGGAATCTCTAGCTCGACAGGTTGTACGACATCCATTCCATAAACTAAGGAAAATGGTGTATTTCCAGTTCATGTGCGAATTGACGTGCGATAACCCCACAATGCAAAGTGGAGTTTGTCAGGCCAATCTTTGTAATTTTCCGTCATTTTTTGATGACAGTCTTTAAATTTTTATTAGCTGCTTCGACTGCTCCATTTGCCTGAGATCTATAAGGAGAAGAATGATGATGTTGAATTTTGTAGAAATTCTTCACACTCGGCTTGAAAGTGAGTTCCATTGTCACTTATCATTTCATGTGGGACTCCATATCGACAAATAATATTTCTTTCGATAAAGAGTGCTACATGTTTCGCAGTGAGTTTGGCGTATGATTGTGCTTTGACCCACTTTGTGAAGTAATCAATTGCCACTAAGATATATTCGTGACCTCCTGTTCCTGGGGGAGTGATTTTGCCGATTATGTCAATTCCCCAGTAGAGAATGGCCATGGCGACGTGTAGGTGTAGAGCAAAGATGGAGAAACATGTTGTGAATTAGCGTAGATTTGGCACTTAGGGCACCTTTTTACGTATTGGTGGCAATCCCTATTCATCGTAGTCCAATAGTATCCTTCTCGCATTATCTTTTGGACTAACATTTTGCCATTTACGTGAGTTCCAAAAATTCCTTCGTGGACTATCCCCATTACTCTTTGGGCATCCTTTTTTCCTACACATAAGAGAGCTCGACCCTTAGGTACCCTTTTGTGTAGCTCGTTTTCTATGAGTACGTACTGGGAAGCCAAGAGTCTTAATGCTCGTTTTGTTCTTTTGTCAGCGTGGGGAGGGTATTCTCCTTAAGTGACATAATTGAGTATATCTGTATACCACGGTTCTTCTTCTTCTTCTTTTTCTTCTTCTTCTTCTTCTTCTTGGGTCACTTCATCATCTTCTATAGCTTGAATATAGGTCGGCTTATGCCTTTTTTCTATAGTCAGAGGCATTTGCTCGATTTCCGTAGGAATCCTAACCATTGAGTCTAGTCTTGCCAAGGCATCAGCAAATTGATTTTCTTCTCTAGGTAGATATGTGTATTCTACCTTCTCTAACTGATTAGTAAGGGTTTCCAAATAAGTGTGGTAAGGGGCTAGACTTTCGCTCCTTACTTTCCACCTTTTAGAGATTTAATTGATGATCAATGAAGAGTCTCTGAATATCCGTAACTTTTTTACTCCCAATGCCAAAGTTGTTTCAAGGCCTACCACGCACGCTTCGTATTCAGCAGCGTTGTTGGTAACGTCGAAATCAAGCTTTATGGAGATTAGAACATGCTCTTCTTTAGGTGATACTAGTAATACTCCAACGCCACATCCCTTTTGGTTTGAGGCTCCGTCGAAGTACAAGGTCCAAGTATCATCTTCAGTGACCATCAAGTCTTCGTCTGGAAATTCATTGTCGTGTATTGGCGTCGAGTCTTCTATTAGAAAGTCTGCTAGAAAATCTGACACCACAGATCCTTTGATAGCTTTTTGTGGCATGAACCTTACATCGAACTGGGCTAAGTTGACTATCCATCTTGATATGCGCCCATTGAGTGTAGACTTCTCGAATAAATATTTGAGTGGATCTAATCGGGAAACTACAAAGACTGTATGCACAAGCATGTAATGTCTTAACTTGGTTGTGCCCCACATCAAAGCAGGCACAATTTCTCAAGTGGTGTATAGCGTGCTTCATACTCGAACATCTTTTTTCTTAGATAGTAGATCACATTTTCTTTGCCTTCTACTTCTTGCGCTAGCATGACTCCCATTGTCTCTTTGGTAACTATTAAGTACAATCTAAGAGGTATTCCCGGAAGTGCTGGTGCTAACACGAGAGGATTTGCGAGATAGGCTTTGATCTTTTCAAAGGCTTTTTGACACTCGTCATCCCATATCACTGGTACATTCTTTTTAAGATTTTTGAAGATTGGTTCACATATTGTTGTCAATTTTGATATGAACCTGCTTATGTATTGCAACCGGCCAATGAATCCTCGAATTTGCTTCTCGGTTTTGGGCCATGGGTGTGAACTCTTTCCTAGGTTTATTTTTCGAGGGTGGAACCTCGTCATACTTTTTTTGAAGCTCCTTCACAACCTTGAGGGCTTCGCGTAACAAGTTTGATCCTTCCAACATGGACATCATAAGCAATTGTATATCCTCTTTACTTGCTAATTCTGGAAGGTTATCCATGGCATCAAAAAAGATCTCCTCCTCTTCTTCGATAACATGGATTTCTTCGACAGGTTTGATGAGAGATGAGGGATCAACCTCGTATTCCTCATCAGAGATGGCCAAGGAGTGAGCGAGAGGTGCATTATCACTACTTGGCTTCTTACTGGCAGGATGCAATGGTAGTTTGTTATTGTCGATTAAGTCTTGGATAGCTTCTTTAAGCTTCCAACAGTTCTCGGTAAGATGGCCCCTACCTTGGTGATACTTGCAATGTGCATTGGGGTTCCAGTTAGCCGTCCTCTTCTCGACTGGTGGGTCCCCAAATGGTCCAATAGGAGTTATAAGACCTTTTGCATTTAATCGGTCAAATGCGGTGTCATAACTCATATCAATAGGAGTAAAGTTTCTCCTAAATGGTTTCTTTTGTCCTTCATTATTCATAGCAAGGACTTCACTTAAGTTAAAGGTACCAACATTATTTGAGTGGGTGGTTTTGGAAGATGAAGGATTGTCGTTCTTCTTGCCTTTCCAGCCATTGCTGGAGTTATTGTTAGCAGCTTTCAACTTAGCTAGGTCGTCTTCAATATTAATTCCAATGTCGTAGACGGCCTTGAAGGTATGGAGATTATCCTGGTATTTGAGATGCTTGGAGTACTTCTCTTGAAGGTTTTTGATGAATAAACTTACGGACTCTTTTTCGCTTGGCACCTCAATCATCTTAGCAGAGGGTTCTCTCCATTTATTAAAGAAAGAGGTGAAACCTTCGTTCTCTTTCTGCTTGAGGATTTCAAGTTCCCTATAGTCGGTCTCAACTTGAATATTGCATTTGTATCTATCAATGAAAGCGTTTACTATGGACTCCCAAGTGGAGGTTCTTTCTTTCTTAAGAGAAAAGAACCATTGTTGGCAAACGGTTTCGAGAGATAGTGAGAACATAGAGGGAAACACCTTCTTGTCGATACCCTTAATACTCATTATTGTTTCAAAGGCTCTTAAATGAAAGTAAGGGTTGTTAGTTGCTTTGAATTTTGGGATGTCGTTGGCGTTGAACTTCTGCGGAAGAAGATCCTTGTACCGAGACCCCTTGTGAGCTAATCCCTTGAAACTTGTAGTCGCTAGACAGTTTTCTCAGACTCTCTTGCATGAGGTTCATCTGTTGTTGTTTCACAAGATCATCAATTTTGAGGGTTAGAACCTTTAACGCCTCAGTCACAGTAATCAGTTGGTTCCTGAGCTCATTGACTTCCTCTTGAGTTGCCATTATTGTTTTAGCTTTCCTCTTACGAGCGATAGGTTTGTCGAAAAGTTGGACTTGTATAAAAATATTGTCTTGATGAAGCGCCCTTCCTTTCTTGACCACGCGCTGTAAATCAAACCATTTTTTTGTTTTAATTATTTGACTCAAATTGACCTTGACTTTACGGTTTGAAAGAGAAAATAAAAAAAATTAGGTGCATATTTTTGGCAAAAATAAGGTATATATTAAGTATAGGGTTTAAACAAGTTGATTTATTTGGAGGATTAATATCCGACTTAACCCTTTTTAAAAAAATGACGGAAAAAAACGCGCATACAAGACTCCCTTAGACATGGTCAAAAGTGTGTATTAGTATGTACTTTATATAGTGAGTGTAAGTGACATGCTTTGACTCTTGTGTAAGACCATGGGACTTAGTGCTTAGACTTAATTAATGACTGGACAAGGTACAGTTACCAGTAAAAATTAACCGAATCAACTAGAAAATTGTTCAATTAGACATAAGGTGATGACTCGAGCAATAAAACGAACTGTCGTTAAAACGACAGGACTGGCGCCTCTCTTTGCAATGTAGCCCAGATAACAGGATTGTCGCAAGGCGCTACACTCCACAGAGTGGCGCTATAGTTCAAATTTTGGCGCCATTTCTGGAGCGTCAATCTGAAACTGTTTTCAGTATTATTACTCTACAGGGATATGCCTAAAGTCGTACTAGGTCAACTCTGATTAAATATTAGACTTTATTTACTCAAATTAATTAATTAATTAATCAGGAAAAGTTCTTTAGTCATGAATTAATTTATTTAATCTTAGCACAAGTCAAAAAAATGGTTAGGAAAAACACATAGAGTATGTACAACCAATAATGCACAATTAGTCAAGTAGGCACAACATGATGCAATGAGTTTGCAACCTAACCATGGCTCTAGTTCTCTAAAGTTCGGGATATGGTTAGTCAAAGAGGGTCCATGGTTAATTGTACGGATGCACCGCGCGGAAGCCTAACCGTGAAGGGTTGGCGCGAGTGGATGGGACACCGCGAGTTTAGAAAAACTCACTTCCATGGTTTGGTGAATTCAACATTCTCGGATGTACCCTTTGTTGCTCAGAGCGTTCAATCAGGTAGATGGAGCATGAATTCCCAGAGGGTTATGTCCATATGTAGAACACATATGGGTTTCAGAAAAGTGAGAAAAACTCAATCAGGAAGTAGGATCGAGAAAACAGTGCTAAAAACTGGTCGAAATTAGAACGCATATTTCTGGCTCGGTATTGGAAGAACTTGGCGCCAGAAAACAGAGGCCAGTGCCACTTTTTGGCTTTAGCGCCTGACGAAAGAAGTTGTCGTCTGGCGCTAACGTCAAAAAGTTGGCGCTAATCTTTGTTCGCTGACGCTAGTTCCTACATGCCTCAGCAACTTTCTGTGCTCGATAAAATTTTCCAGTTTCGCGCAACATTATTTCGATCCTAGTTGTGAAAGATATTTCTCAAATTTCCTACGTGTAAAAATCCTATGTGTTAACTCATTACGGATGGTCTTTCCAATGAGATCTTTTTTATGCATATGACAATAATGTTAATCAAAATTACGCACATGAAGTACTTAGAACTTTTCGAGTCTCATCCACTCATTCTAAATCATTGCCGAATTAAATTTCAGGAATTAAAAATAGAAATCCTCCCCAGTAGAGTCGCCAAAAACTGTAGGGAATATTTTAAGCATTACCCCAAACTTGAACCCCACTGTAATCATACACTAAAGTACGGTGGCGTCCAAAGGGAAAGAAGATAGAGCAAAAGAGTCGCCAACAAGTTTTAGGAACTTGTAAATCGTTCACAGGGTGAAGGTTACACCCCTTAACGATCCAGGAGATCGTTAACTCCAATAGGTCTAGAACCATGACTGGTAGTTCGGGGATGAAGGTACAAATCCAACCTAAAAGAGATTGAACCTGCCCTAATAATAGGCCTCTACTTTATTCTGATCGTATTCATGTGCGCTTTCTGACTAACATGAAATCAATAGAATTAACCCTAAACCTGTTTAATCTACGTTGGTTGAATTTAATGCACAAATAAACTATTATTGGAGATCACTTGAATTATAATAAAATTAACCCTAAACAAGATTATTAATTATCTTATTAAGCGTGATTACAAGTACCAATTCCCTTTAAACATGCATAAAAGGCGTGATCAAGCAATAAAAATAAACATCAAGCAACATAATAATAATCAAAATAATAATAATTATAACAATTATAATCATAAATCATGAAAATAATCATAATCATGTTAAAGCATAATAATAATAGCAAGATCCTAGGCATGATACTAACAAGATTAATAACAATCCCTAGCATGTCAATAAACAATAAAAATCAAATATTTAGCCCTAACATGATACTAACATGCTATTAAAAAAGAATATGGGAAGCATCGCAGGAAACACAATTGTCATATTTGATAATAGAAATTATAGTTGTCAACCTAAACATGATACTAGGAAGATCAAAACACCCTAACATAATATTAGGAATCATAATAACAACCTAGACATGATTTCTATATCATAATATCAATGTAAACAATTAAAACACTTACTTGGATGCCTCGTACCTCTTTCTAATAACAAAATACACGCGTTAGTAACTTCAAGGAAAATATAAAACAAACAATTAAATTAAATAATTGAAAGAGAGATTTGGGACCAAACCCTCAGAAATTAAAACCTTTCACGTCTAGGGCGAAGGCAACTTCGAATTATGCTAGGTGTATCTAGGTCTTGCGAATGCGGAATTTTGTATGAAGGGTGGTTCAGAAAGGAGAGAGAGAAAAAGCTTCTAGCTTTGAGAGAGAAAAGAATTAGAGAACTAAGGAATTGATGATTGTAGATGATTGTAGATGAGAATTGATGATTATTGATGATTCAAAACGGAGTTTTTAGGAGGCTATTTATAGAGAAAATCAGCCAAAAGATAGAAAATTGAACCAGAGTTCTGACGCGAAAAAACAGAGTTAGCGCCAGACGCTAACGCTAGCGCCAGACGCCAAGCTTAGCGCCAGGCGCCAAGCTTAGCGCCAGGCGCTAATCAGGTTTTTGACGCGTTTTCTAAAATCTGATAGAATTTAACCGTACAGGAGGATAAAATCGTATTTTCCTCAAAAACACTCTTTTTGTTCTGATTAAAATTCCAAAAAGTCAACAAAAGTCAATTTATCAATGCTAATTGAATTAGGAATGAAAAGAAACTTCTAGAAGAATCTAGAAGACTAAAACCATTCCTAATTGCATTAGGAATGATGAATCCATATTAGGCCCTCCCCTAGATCATTGGGCCGCATATAAGGCTCAAACCGGGCCCATTTTAGTAATTTGGCCGTAATTTGGCCATAACTTCCTCAATATTCATCGGAATTGGGCTTATAATATATCGTTTGAAAGATCTTTTCAAACCCTATCCAACTACATTATTATTAGACCCATATCATGGACCAACCAAACTGGATTGGCTTTTTTCTTAAAATAGTTTTCAAAAACAGAGAGAAAAGAAAAGAAATTAAACTATCCGCAACACTAACCTTTCCACACTTTCACTTCATTCGATTATGATTCAACATGAAAGGTACTCATCACCGGATTTGGTTTTGGGGAGACACATTTGGGTGTCTACAACGCCGAAAAAAATGTACGTGTAATAGGAGTGGACATCCCGTGAAACCGTTTTCGTTAGGATCTCCTCTAAGGCGATTCAAGCACAGAACGGTTTCCGCCAAAACCAAAGGAGCGGGTGAATGACATCCCTCTATTTGCTCTACTATAGACACCATTGAATAATCTCCGTATTCTTTGCCTGTCCTAAGTAAACAATTAACAACAAGACAATACCATAAAGCATGAATTTTAAAGCGTTGCTTAGTCATATTGTCACGAGGGGAAAGAAGTGTTCAATAAATTTAATTAAATTCAAGCCTTCTTCAGTTCCTATGTTGGTCATATCATTGTCGGACAAACCAAAAAACCTTTGGAATATAGGTTTGTGATCGAACAAGGTAGGTGAATAAGTCACAGGGAGAGTGTTTGTAGGGAAACCTAGCAAGGCCTCGAACTCACCAGGAAGAGGGACAATTTCATCCCCTCTAAACAAGAAAATATGGTGGTTAGAGTCCCAATGGTTGACTGCGGCATGAAGAAAATCAAAGTTAACTACTAATTGCATATAATTCAATAAAGGGTCCAAGTGATAAATTTCAAGCATTACCCCAAAACTTGAACCCCACTGTGATCATACACTTAAGCATGGTGGCGTTCAAAGGGAAAGAAGCTAGAGCAAAAGAGTCGCCCACAAGTTTTAGGAACTTGTAAACCGTGCACAGGGTGAAGGTTACACCCTTAACGATCCAGGAGGTCGTTAACTCCAATAGGTATGGAACCATGACTGGTAGTTCAGGGATGAAGGTACAAATCCAACCTAAAAGAGATTGAACCTGCCCTAATAATAGGCCTCTACTTTATTCTGATCGTATTCATGTGCGCTTTCTAATTAACATGCAATCAATAGGTTTAACCCTAAACCTATTTATCTATGTTGGTTCAATATTAATGCAAAAATAAAACTATTATTGGTGATCACTTGAATTATAATCAAATTAACCCTAAACAAGATTATTAATTATCTTATTAAGTGTGATTACAAGTACCAATTCCCTTTAAACATGCATAAAGGTGTGATCAAGCAATAAAAATAAATATCAAGCAATATAATAATCATTAAAATAATAATTATAATCATAACAATAATAATCATGATCATAAATTATAACAATTATAATCATAATTAAAATAATAAAATTAATCATAATTAACATAATCATGTTAAAGCATAATAATAATAGCAAGATCCTAGACATGATACTAACAAGATTAATAACAAAACCTAGCATGTCACTAAACATTAAAAATCAATGTTTTAACTCTAACATGATACTAACATGAATATTAGGAAAGAAAATAGGAAGCATCGCAGGAATCACAATTGTCATATTCGATATTATAACCTTTTCCCTAAACATGATACTAGGAAAATCAAAACGCCCTAACATGACACTAGGAATCAAAATAACAACCTAGACATGATTTTTATACCATAATATCAATAAAATCAATTAAAGCACTTACTTGGATGCCTCGTATCTCTTTCTAATAACAAAATACACGCGTTAGTAACTTCAAGGAAAATATAAAATCAAACAATTAAATTAAATAATTGAAAGAGAGATTTGGGACCAAACTCTCATAAATTAAAACCTTTCACGTCTAGGGCGAAGACAACTTCAAATTTGCCTGGGTGTGTCTAGTGCTAATGTATGAAGAATTGTATTTGTAAAAGGCTAGGTTAGAAAGAGGGAGAGAGAATCAAGAATTTCTTTGATGAGAGTTGGTGAGAAGAAAAAATCAGAAAGAATAAGAATTGATGAGAATTGATGATTGAAAACAGAATTTTAAGAGGCTATTTATAGAGAAAATCAGTCGGATGGATAAAAAAAACGAATCAGAGTTTCAACGAGAATAAAACACGATTAGCGCCAGACGCTGGTCATTAGCGTCAAACGCTGAAGGTTAGCGCCAGGCGCTAAGCGTTAGCGCCAGACGCTAATAATCATTTTCACGCATTTTTTGTTTTTATCATATCTTTTGATCTGGAAGTCCAAATAAGGAATATAATATATCGTTGGAAAGCTCTTAAAGTCTACTTTCCAACCCAATTGAAATAAGATTAAAATATTTTGTAGAAAAAAATATATGGCCGAAATAGTGGAAGAGTGTCAGTTTTGGATAGAGTTTCATATTCCATTCATATCTTTTTCGTTATAACTCGGATTTAATATTATAATATATCATTGGAAAGATAATTTCAAGATATATCCAACCATATAAAATTTGGATAAAGATTATGAGGCACGAAAATAAAATCTGAATATATTCCACTTCATACAAAACAAGGATTCTAAAAAGGAGTAGTTTTATTCAATTTCAAACTCTTTGAAACATAATTATCAATCCTAACTCCATTAGGATTTAAAAGAACCTTCTAGAGTATTCTAGAAGACTATAATCAATCCTAATAGCTTTAGGAATGATAATTAATAATAGGCCCTCCTCTAGATCATTGGGCCGTAGGTAAAAATCAAACCGGGCCCAGTTTAGTATTTTGGCCATAACTTCCTCATTATTCATCGGAATTGGGCTTATAATATATCGTTGGAAAGGTCTTTTCAAGACCCATCCAAATACACTACTATTGGACCCTTATCATGTACCAAACTAAACTGGAATGCACGTTTTTCATAAATAAGGTAAGAAAAGAAATATTTTCAAAAACAGAAAGAAGAGATATTTTAATAAAAACATCCTCATCACTAGACTTTTCAGACTTTCGCTTTGTTCGATAATCAAATGACGTGAAAGGTATTCATCACTGGGTTTGGTTTTAGGGAGACACAAATGGGTGTCTACAGAAGCCCCCACTTTGACTGAGTTTGGAGAAACACAAGTTTTGAAAACAAAAGTCAAAGTAGCGATAGGGACGGAGAATGATTCAGAGCGTTCTGCGATCTTAAACCACTCTTGTAACGCCGATACCTACAAAACTAGCATTAGTTAAACAGATAAGAGGGTTAAGAAACGTGTATCTTGCACCGGCGAGCACACGTCTCTGAAAGTAACTGATTTGTTGTGACGATCTTCCGCAAGCTAGAGAATACCACTTGAAGACTGCTACGCCTATAACTGCCTCCAATTTCCGCTGTGATAGTCTTCAAAAAGATCACTGCTTGTTGATCCTTAATGCTGCTATGCCAGTATGTCGGCGCTTTGCTGCTTGTGAACCAGTGAGTCGATACTTTTGTTGTGATGACAATCCACTTTTCTTTGGGAATAGTTACGAGCGACTCCCCTGACGCGACATGTAATTATGGTTAATTTCCGTATTTTGGCTCATATAATGACGAAATCTTCACGAGATCTTAAGACGAATCATGCGCTTGCATTCTAACACTTTGTGTCCCTTTTTATTTTCTTTTTTATTTTCTTTTATGATTTTCTTATTTTCTTATTTTCTTATTTTCTTGTTTTCTTTTTATTTTTCTTTTTTCCATTGTTTTCCTACTTTCTTTTTCTTTTTATTTTTTTATTATTTTCCTACTTTTATTTTTATTTTTTATTTTTCTTTCTTTTTGCCTTCTTTTTTGGAGTTTGTTTATTTTTTCGAGGGGGGTAAGTCGGGAACCCTTTCCTTCCCTCGAAAATTTTTCGCATTAATGTACACATGGAAACAAAAAATAATAATAATGACATATATACAAATGTGTCATATATACAAAAAAAATACAAAAAATATATATATACATAAGTTTCCTAAAAAATATATAAATGTGTACAGGATGAATCAGGGTGCTCGGCGACTACTAGACGGTTGCTGCACATCCTGCAAAATCCAAAACGTAGATTAATACATGAATTGTAATAACTTCGTTGCAAAGAAAAAAAATAAAACATACCGCGATCATCCGATGATCACAACATGACAAAGTCACGAGGGCTCTCCGATAAGCAGCTCGGAAAGCGCGTAAAGTCCTCACCATGCCGTTTACGGTCTCTCGCGGAACCTGTTCCAAGAATACAAGGATAATTAGTTAACAAATGTATATGAAACAAAAAAAATAAAATAGAAATATTTAAGTACATATACATAAAAGGCATACCGACTCAACCGTCTCAGGTACGAACGATATCCCCTCATCATCCTCGGCCGCTGGAAGGGTCTTACGAATTACCGATCCGACAACATCGGTATACGTGATCTCCGCTGTAGGAGGCACCCGACCATCTAGCTCGACCCGCTAAAAATACATGTGACAAAAAACGATAAAAAGGTTAAACTTTCGAAAAATAAATAGAAACACGAAAAAAAAGAGTTAGAAAACTAACCGGAACAAAGGCCGGAAAAGGAGTCAGCCTGGATGCTGTAAAAGCCGGATAAGAAGCATCCGGCAGCACCAGCTGCTCCGCTGGATAACCAAGGATTGCCCGAGCTCGGTCCTCGGTAGACAACAGTTCCGGACGCAGCATCCGAATCGGGGGATCCGCAGGAGCCAAAGGCTCCTCGGACGAAAGCTGCCAGAGAACACGCTCGCCTAAAAACCAAGCATCGGTCCTCTGGAACACCGAAAGTCCTGTATAGAGGGCTCGAAAACGGCAACGAACCATGCCAGACCGGATAGCCTCATGGACTCCGACGATCAAACTCCAAGGACGAAGATCGATTTATAAAACACAACCACATGAAAAATCGTCAGAAAATGAATAAAATAATAAAAAAAAACGAAAAAGAAAACATGTAGTTGGAATACTCACTGACGCACGAGTCGCCGAAAGAATCCTCTGGCGAAAGTCATCGGTAGAAGTTGCTCGTCTCCTCTTAATCTCGACCAATCGATGGCTGATAGGAAAACGAGTAGCCCCAAGCACCCTAGGGGCTAAGAAATGCAGGCACGAGTATCCCCAAGCCTGAAATCGAGAAAAGATAAGCCTAAAGGAAAAAACGAAAGTAATAAACCGAAAAAAGCTTAAAACACGAACCTCAAGGATACGACCATGCCATGTAAGTGAGATCCGAGGCACCTCAGTAGCTGCCGCGGAATCCACGACCCTGGTCGACTTGCCCATAGCCGTAAGCATATGGGCATACGACACATCCGCCCAACTCGGGTCACCTACTTGCCCCAAATCGCTGAGGCAAATAAGTAACCCAATGGCGAAACACTCTCCTCGATCACTCAAGATGGTGACAAAAAGAACGTGGGCAATGTATATCCGAGCCAGTTGCTCAGGTGTACACTTCCGGTCAAGCTCATCAGCCGACAACTCGTCGGCAAGAATCGAGTACGAACAAGATTGCACGTACACGTGAAGGGCCGACGCAAGACGGTCCCCCACAAGGTCGCGCAATCTCTCGTTTGGCCCCTTAACGAGCTCTATAACTACAGGCTCGCCTCCGAAAGGAAAACCCGTAATCATAAAGAAATCAAAAGGGGTAACCATCATCTCTCCCCATGGAAAGTGGAAAGTGTTGGTGGAATCCCACCAAAACTCCAGCAATCCATGGAGGAAAGCAGACGATGCAGACTGGCTCGATAAATCCCGAAGAGCTGCCAGCTGGGAGTCAATCCCAGAAAGTGTTATAATCTCCTTTGCCACCTCGGGAAAAAACGCTTAAAACGGGCTCGCAGGTCACCAGAGCCGTACAAACGCATGCCAGACTCACTCTAAAAATAAAAAAACGGTTATGGTTTAAAAATGAGAAGAAACAAAGGAAAAGAAAAGAGACGAAGGCGCGAAAAACTCACGATGCCACGCCACCCTCGGATCGAAACGTGGTGGTTTGGGTCCCACTTAAGGACCCTAGGTTCCCAGTTGAGAGGAGCCTCCCAAACCACCTCTTCCTAGCGACGTCGATCGGCTGCGACACGTCGCTCTCGAACCTCCTCTCGAGGACGGGTTACCCTTTTCTGAGGGCGAACCGCCTCGTCCGGACCAACAAGAACCTCCTCGGCATCGACAAACGGAGGCGAGTCCATGCTATGACGGATAAAATTTCTTTAATTAGTTTATTTTATTTCCTCAACTAAACTAATATAAGTATTCTAGACCCTTTTCGGCAGCATAACGGCTATCGATAGGGCAAAACACAAAAATCAAATGCCACCCATACTTGGGGGCTACGATACCTGCAATTAAACTCAGTAAATGGGGGCTTTTAACAGCCACAAAAGCCATCTTATACCAGTTTCAACTAAGCATTCAAATGATTATATTCTAAAATCTCAAAGAATAAACTAATTCTAGACGAATAACAGTAATATAAACATGATTATCGTCTACCAAACAATTTTGAAGTTCGAATATGGTGAAAATAGGCTAAGTATACACTTCGCACCATTTTTTCGGATTTAAAATTTTCTAAATGTTAATTATGGAAGAAAAACTAGTTCCAATACTAAAATTGTTGCATAATTAACAAGTATAACCAAAATGGGCAAACAAAATAACAGAAAATCAAGCAAAAATTCGAAAAAAGAAGCAAAAACGAACTTGAAACAAGAAATGCTCATACAAGGTTCAATTTCATGAAATTTAAACTAAAACACTCCTTAAACATAGCATAATAACATAGAGAAAACAATTTCAAGAAAGATAAGCCGAGTCGAAAACCCCCAAATTCGAAATTTGGGGTTTAACGATTCGAAAATCGTTCGAATTCAGCCAAAAAAGAGCAAATATTAGCAAAATACTTACATTGGATTACGGAAAATATGAATTTAGAATGAGATTAGCTTCCTTTAGCTTCAAAAATTGCAAAAACCCGAGCTTTTTAGAGAGAGAGAGTCGAAAATGGCTAAAGAAGGAGAAAAATGGTGAAATGAAAAATCGTGTATGCCATTTTCATATTATTGACATAAATGTCGCGCGTAAATTTAGATGTTGCGCCTGACATACCAATGCAACTCAGAAAGATGCGTGTGCCAGGCCAGCTCGACCTTCTGAGTTGCGCGCGGATACTAGTCACCAAAAGACCGCGATTTTGATTTTAATTCGTTTGCTCATTTTTTTGAACGGTTTTTACTCGTTGTTAGACGTAATGGCGCGCAAATTATCAAAGTCTTTTTAATTGCTTTGCATATTGTTGTTTATTTTCTTTTTTGTTAGTTTTTTTGCATCATATCGCATGCACACCGTGCTTTGTGCCTTCCCCAAGCATACGTTTTGAACGTTTTTCGTAAGAGTGCCTTAAGACATTCCGAAGTGGTGCTTTACGTAAGAGCACCCATAGACAGGTTTGTCATTTTACTGTACTAACGTTACACATGTCTGGGTTATCTTCTTTTTTAACGTCCGAAGCAAAAAAGGAAGGCGTTTTCATGCAGCGTAAAAATGCAAACGACGTATCGTACGGCGCAAAATTGTACGGCGTAGGTGTTGCGTAAAATTTCACTCAGCTCAAGCTTTGCGAGATCTACCTCTCGGAACTAATAGGTAGAGAATTACTGTAGGCGTTAGCTCAACGAGTCGACAGGCGCGCTGAACCTTCAGGAACAGGCACTTATTGAATGGGAACAAATACGGTAGTTAGTGCACTTACTAACTTACCGGACAGTTAGGGTGTCGAATCCACCCCCTGTATAAAGAAGCGATGAGACGATGTCACGCCTATGTAGTCACGTGCCCCCAATCCTAAGACACGTGTACTCATCTTGTGGACAAAACTAATGAGAGAGTTGTTGACTTTCTTCCCTCTCACTGAATTTAGATATATGCCTCAAGTCCTGAGACATGTATTTCTATCTTGTGGACGTCCGACTCAAATACCAGACCCGACTAGAATACTGGACCATTTCGGCTCGAATACCGAAAACCCATTTTTCTTCTTTTACTTTGTTAAAGTCAGGCTAAAGTTTCAATGACATATCGAGGGACTTTAGACCAACGATGACACGATTGAGAGGAAATTCTCCCCTTTTATTCTTTTAAAACTGATCTCTTCTCATGACCTGACATCACCCAGAATACTTTTACTTGTAAGAGCGTTCTACAATTGCAAAGGATCAATCTAGATTCTTTAGCGCGTTAAGACTAGGAAGGACTTTTTCTAGCCTTAATAGCTACTTGTTTTAAACACTTAGCGAATCAAGGATTGTTTCGACATACTTAAACATTATTGAAAGATTCTCTATCCTTAGAGAACTTCGCAGAATGAGTCTCGAATTTATTTCCTTGACTACTTTGATCATCGTCTATTCTAGACTCGATCAAAGTGGGGGCTAACTGTAGACATCTAACTCTATAACTTGCGCTGGGATGCCGCGCGCAACTTTATCTGTTGCGCGCGACACCTGCTGCGGCAAAAAGCTCGAAACCCTAAACTTAATCCTTCTCTATAAATACGAGCTTAAAGCGAGGCTTCAATAGACAGAAATTAACCTAAAACTCTGGCGAAATAACTTGTGAACTTGTGTAACCTAGCCCTCTTGTCCTAAACACTCACCCTTTCGATACTTTGTTACTACGGTGGAGGTTCCCCAACAAGAAGGTGTTGTTCTAAACGGAGATCTAGCAAAGAGAAGTGGTAAAATCCCGAGCACTTAGTTAAATCACCTTTATTTTTCTTGTTTAAAAGGACTTGAATTAATTAATTAGTGTTGTTTAATCACTTTTAAAATAATTAATTAATCAACTCCACATAGTATCTTGCGTTAAATAAAGACTTGAATTGAATTAAATAATTGTTGGTTGATCACTTAAGCCAAGGCGAATCTTGTTTATTGTTCTTTCACGAATATTATCAAATAAGAATAACGACTTTTGCAATGTAATTCGTACGTGAATTAATGCTTGTAAATAAAATCAACTAACATAGTTTTAGGTTTCGCGTTGCATATATTGTTTGGTGATGAAATTGTGAAAAAGGAAGAGCTAGTAAAGGTCGTACTAGGGCTAGGATGACGATTCCCCTCTAAAAGGAACGTTATCTTAGTACCCTCGCTCCCGAACTCATTTCTGGTTTATAGACCAATTTGGGCATGGGTAAACTTATGATTTGTGCTAATTATTCCATGAACTCCACATAGAAGAAAGGCATGAACGAGGTTTACGAGTTTTTCCTAAAACTCATTGGCGACTCCTACCTGTTTCTTATAAAAAAGCGTGATGATGGAATCAATTCTAATTCAAGGTCCCCCCAAAAGTCAAGAATTCAAATCCTACTACACCTTAACAAGTGTAAAGTCCTAGGCTTTTAAGTGGCCAAGGGCATTTAAGGAGAGTACCCCTTACGATGGGATCACCCTCCTTACAGTGGCGACTCCACTAGGGACTTAGAGGTTACATGATTAATTCATAGATATGGTCCAAGGTATCCAACACTAGGTTGCCTATGGGTTGTAACGAGAATTAACTTGGATAATCTCTAGTTAGAGAGCGAGACTTGAACGCATAATATCTTCCTTTTGCACAAAAGTAAAACCCAAACAAGCAACATTCCATCATGCATAAGCATAACACATTTAAACCATTGGGGATTGGCTCATTTACTAGGGGTCGCCAACACTAGGTGTCTCCAACACTAGGTGTCTATCCCAAAATCAATAACAATCATCCCACCCATATCACCAACAAAATGTTAGGAGGGCGATGTCATGGGTCAACACGCTGAGTGATTGATTTATGCATCGTTTCTTAAGGTATGGTACCTTTGGACACCCGAGCCTTTTTTTGACCTTAGAATGGCATTGCGTGAATCTTGACTTATAACATGCTTATGTGATTATGTGACTATGTGCAACGTGTTAGGATAGTCTTCTTTTTCTTTTTTTTTTAGTTTGGTCTAGGTTCCCAATTACAAAGTTTTCTCTTCGTGATTTAGCTTCATATTCAAAGGATAACATTAAAAAAATAAAAAAGGGTCAAATAAAAAAAATCGATTAAAAAAAACGCTCGAATTAAAAAAAAAATACAACGAGCAGGTGGCGCGCGCAACTCAAGAAGTTGCGCGACCCCACCCTGCACAAGTTATTTTGTTGCGCGCGACAACCGCACACAACTTAATAACTTGCGCGCGCCCACTAGACGAGTTAGTTTTGATTTCTCAAAAAATCAAATTGACTCGTTCGAATAATATCTTCATTGAAGAATTGTTAAGGCCGATGTTATCCGTTTGTGTATATTTTGCGTCTTTTTTTCTTCTTCAAAAGCAAGTGTATCGATTTACTTATCCTTTCGTACTCCTTTAGGGCCGGTTTTCAAGTGTCGACTCAAATGAACAATACAAGAGGGGGGTGAATTGTATTGTTGAGGAACTAGGGTAATTTTTGCGGAATTCTTAAAGAAACTTAAATAAAACTTTAAAGTGCAAGAGAGATTTTACATGGAAAACTTCTTGGCCCTAATCAAGAAGAAAAACCACGACCACAAGGGATTTAATCACAACTCTTAATAATAATAGGGCAAACAACCTATTACAAATTAAGACTTCTAAACTCAAGTTCCTCTACGAACTTAAGTTCCCCCTCAACTGATCCCTCAATCAGTTGAGCTCTCGAATCTCTCTCTTTCTCCTTGCTTCACTCAAAGAAATTTCACACTCTAGAGTTTACCCAAACTCTACCCCAATACAACTCAATATAAAACTACTAAGATTCTAAGTACAAAGACACTCAAGGACTTAAGTGGATTTTTGACTCTTTTAGAAAAGCTAAGAATCGTAATGCTCAAGTGTACTTTTCAAAACAGAAAACTAATCCTATTTATACAGGAGGAAAGCAGTTGAAAACCTTACGTTTTCCTTAGCTCCCACTATACCATAACTTCCATGAAATAAGGAAGTGTAGTTCGTGGATGCTTGGGCAGCAAGCTGAAGCGCACAGTAAGGAAGTGGATCCTATATTTTCTCAACCTCCTTTACCAAGTAAAAGCCGTTTAAAAAATAGTTTTACCAAGTCAGATTTTCCAAAATGTTAGGATAAAATCAGAACAGAAATTCTTTTAATAAATAAGATATTTTTACTTAAAAGATATTTTTCCGAAATAAAATTAAATCTTTGTTAAAGAAAAGGAAAAATAAAATCTTTATAAACTGAAATTAAATCCACTTAAATCCTATCAATTAACAATGAACTTAACATATATACAAGAAGCCTAAAATAAATAATAAAGATACAATAGACTCCTTGGAACGTAGTGAAGCTTCGACTCTGGAGCTTCAGTTCCTCACTCAAGGAACTTGGCTTCTGATTATCTTCTATGCTCGTCCATAGCTCATCCTTTAGACTTGTTCCATGCTCCATTCTATCTCTAGAACTTCGTTGCATATAAAACCTGTCAATACATCAAAGCTAATAGACAAAAGTTAAAGCCCCTATGGGTTTGCTTAGGTTCCTTGAGTCATCATCAAAACTTAAGATCAACAATATTCCCCCTTTTTGATGAATGACAAACCTAAGCAAACTCAAAGAATAATAAATTTTGAAAGACAATCAGAAAACGAAAAACTTAAAACAAAAATGAACTAGCTAAATTTAAACAAGGAACTGAATGAAACTTATAGCTATACCTTCTATTGTAAATGGATGGAGAGCTTGTCAACAATTGAGTTTTCCTTCTTTTCCCCCTTTTGGCGTTCATCAAAATTAATGCACACAAAGATACATATCTAAACGCAGCACCATTTTATTGGTTTGTGTCCAAAGCATAGAACAAAGCACATATAGGCAGAAATAGTATGCAAATAGTCATAAATCAATCAAGCAACATCCATATAAACAAACTGATGTTCCTCCAGAACATCAAAAACAAAAGAAAATACCCTTTTTAATTGTTTACAGACCAAAAGAAGCAAAATAAAACAAGTTCAAGTCAGATCAAGTTCAACAAAGTAAAGGTTTAGAGCTAAGACAGAAGGAAAACATCAAGCTTTAGGGGCAGAGGACTTGATCTCTTCTTCAGCATCATTCACTGGCACCTCTTCAATGACCAAGTCTTCCAATTTCTTCAACAAGTCAGCCTGCCCTTTGGAAAGAGTTGATGTGTTCTGATGCATTGATGAGGTGAGCTCTGTAGAAGCTTTCACCAAGTCTGACACTACCTTCTCAAGAGCTTCAATCCTTTGAATCAACCCTGGTTGAGTATCAACTAGCTTTTGTACTGTCTCCTTGAGAGCCTTAAGTTCCAAGGTGGAACTCACTGTGTTGAAACCAGCAAAACCTGACCCTGTAGGAAATGTTTTTTCAACAGAAGCTTGAAGGATTCCCTGTTCCCCCTGAGAACCAGTTTTCTCTTCAAGGATCCCTTGATCCCCAGGTGCACTGTTTCTCTCTTCGCTCAGATCAACCACTGCGGCAGACTTAGCCTTGTCCTTCCCTCTTGGCCTAATAGCCAACCTAGTACTCTGTCTCTTCCCAGAGCTTTGAGTACTCTTTTGGTTTGGCATCACAATCACCTCTTTCTTTTTCTGTTCACCTTCTTTCTCACTGTCCTCTCCCTCCAACCATTTATCCAACTCTTCATCCTCCTTTTTCTTTAAACTACTCTCATCCTGTTTAGGCTTAGAGAGGGATTTTGAGAGAAATTGAGTAGTTCCCTCAACAAAAATTAGGTTCCGGGCTTCAAGTGTTTTGGGTTGGACATAATGGTTTGTTTTAAGCTTAAGGGATTCACAGTTAGTCATGGAAATTCCACAACTTTCAAGAAGAGTGATTATCAAATTTGCATACCCAACCTTTAGATGATTGGAAAGACAATGAGTGAGGTGCTGAATCATTAAGGATGGAAAATTTATCTGTATTTTGTTTTCAAGGCAATACATAAGCATGGCATCAAGGTGATTAGCCTCATGTCTATGCTGGGTTCTCGGAATGATGGCTAGGTGAACAAAAATAAACAGCAGCTTTTGAATAGGTGAAAACAGATTATGGTTGGTTCGAACTTTGGAAGCTTTACCCCCAATTGACTCAACAGTTTTTTCAATAGGAACACCCTCTATACTTAATTCAGTTTCTCCCGTAAAATACTCATCAAATCCCTCATTAGGGGTTCCAAACACAGCAGCTAAATCATCAGCATCAAAACTAATTTTCTTGTTTTTAACTTTGCTAACATAAACTCCATTCACATTCTTAAAATTCGCACAAAATTCCTTTAAAGGTGCATGTGCAATCACATTGTCATAGCATTCACTAAACAACTTAATCCAATTTTGTGCTTCAAGAATATCAAGAAGTTCAGAGTACTTACTCGATTCGCACCACTTTAGATTTATACAAAACCCAGGAATGAAACGTTCAGAGCTGGCTTCAAGCCTTTTGACAGCAGCGGACTTCGACTTTTCCCCCTGAATTGGTTCACCCAGTTCCTCATAGTCCAATTCTTCTTCAGCCTCGATCTTCCTCTTTTTCGAATCACTGCGAGCCACGGGTTTGTTTTGGGGTTTTTCAGCAACGGTTTTGACCGAGGTTTCAGTCTCTATTTCCATGGGTGATTCCTTTTGAGGAGAGTTTTGAATTTTGGGTGAGATTTCCATGGGAATTGGAGAGGTGTCACTAAATATGAGTGTGTATTTTACGGAGTGAGGTAGTGAGGAACAGTGATTAGGGTTTGTCTTCATTTTATAATGGTGGAATTTAGAGGGGTGAATTTAATCGGTGAAAAGGTGTAGAAGGTTAATTAAATGGGGTAGGTGTCGATTGATGAAGGATGGCACAAAACTTTTCACTTGGTCAGATTTTAATGTGATTTGACATGAAGGGTTTAAGTTAATTGGAGATTATTTTTGGTCAGGAACTTTGAATTGAATGTAAAAGGTCACGGGTATTTAATCAACAATTTCAAGGAAAGAATTTGAAATTTAAAAGATAAGCAATGGAGGATAATTCAAAATAAAAGATAAGATTTTAAGTAGATAAAATTAATCAATTGACCAGTTAATTAATTCACAAGAAGATAGAACAAAATCTTATAGATTATTTCGGAGGAACTAGGAACAAATCAACATAGTTTGTTAAAATACAAACATGCCTAATGCAATTTGATTTCTTCACATACAGCCACAATCCGATATGCAATGCCATACATTCTAATGCTTAGGACTATGTTTTCACATATACATATTGTGTAAGATACATATAATTCATGCATGATTGACTTATACCTTGGGGGAACTTGAGGTCTTCTTAACTCAATTGTATCATACCAAGTTCCATGCGCATCTTTTCAAATTTGTCCCTGCTCAGAGGCTTAGTAAGAATGTCAGCAATTTGATTTTCAGTTTCACAAATATTTAACTTAATTAAGCCTTTTTCCACATTATCTTTAAGGAAATGATGCCGTATGTGAATATGTTTCACACGAGAATGATGAACTGGATCTTTTGAAATGCATATGGCACTAGTATTATCACAATATATAGGAATGCAATTATACTTCATACCATAATCTCTTAGTTGTTGTTTTATCCAAAGTACTTGAGAACAGCAGGCAGCAGCTGCCACATATTCAACTTCAGCAGTTGACAAGGCCACTGTATTCTGTTTCTTGGATCCCCAAGAAACTAGGCATGGCCCGAGAAACTGAATCATTCCTAAATTACTCTTCCTATTCACCAAATCTCCTGCATATTCAGCATCTGCAAAACCTTTTAAATCAAAAGTGTCACTTCTAGGATAGAAGAGACAAAGATGGTCAGTTCCTTTGAGATATCGTAGGATCCTTTTTACTGCTGTAAGGTGTGACTCCTTAGGATTAGACTGAAACCTTGCACATAAGCCAACACTAAATGCAATATCAGGTCTGCTAGCAGTCAAGTATAAAAGGGATCCAATCATAACTCTGTATTTGGTTTGATCTACACTAGTTCCTTGTAGATCTTTATCTAACCTTGTGCCTGTTCCCATTGGAGTATGGTTGGTCTTTGCTTGGTTAAGGTTATATTTCTTCAGCAGTTCCTTGACATATTTTTGTTGGTGAATTGCAATACCTCTTTCAGTTTGTTTGATTTGTAGTCCAAGAAAGAAGTTGAGTTCCCCCATCATGCTCATCTCAAATTCACCACTCATTAGCTCAACAAAGTACTTGCACAAAATTTCGTTAGTTGCTCCAAAAATAATATCATCAACATATATTTGAACAACTAGTAAGTCAATTCCTTCAGATTTTAAAAACAAAGTTTTATCTACTTTACCTCTTTTAAAATCATTTTGAAGAAGGAACTTAGAGAGCCTCTCATACCAAGCTCTAGGTGCTTGTTTCAGCCCATAAAGAGCTTTATCAAGCTTAAAGACATGATTAGGAAATTGGGGATTTTCAAAACCAGGAGGTTGTTCCACGAACACCTCTTCTTCAAGAAAACCATTTAGGAAAGCACACTTAACATCCATTTGATATAGTTTGAAACCCATAAAAGAGGCAAAAGAAATTAAGATTCTAATAGCTTCTAATCTAGCAACAGGAGTGTTTCGGGGTTTTCTGATGTCCTGCGGGAGAGTTACAATTCCGAGACTGGAACCGGACGCCTGTACCTGCAAAACAACGGAGACTCCTGGTGGGAGCTCCGCCTCCGACGGTCAAGTTAGTACTTGTTTGAGGAGTAATTAATGCGGAAATTAAAGTGATTGGGTCTCTCTAGGTAAGAGTGTTTAATGTGTGTAATCTGCTTTTTTAGCGTGTTCTCCATGTAATCTCCCTTAATGAGGATTAAGGGAGGTATTTATAACCTCGGGAAACGTGCCAATCTAGGTTTAGGTTAACCTTGGGCTGATTGGGCTTCCCTCGGAAGTTGGGCCTAGGTGA
Organism: Chenopodium quinoa; assembly: GCF_001683475.1. NCBI lineage: Eukaryota > Viridiplantae > Streptophyta > Magnoliopsida > Caryophyllales > Amaranthaceae > Chenopodium > Chenopodium quinoa. Next base: position 378,238 of record NW_018743906.1, on the reverse strand, counting down.
CCGGTTATCCCAGGTGTCATGGGAAGGACACGTGTCGTGTCGTAATTGGTCCATGGTGGACGGATCATTGCTTGACACGTGGAAGGCTCCTATTGGCCCATGTGACGGACACATGGCGGAACCTGATTGGTCCACTTGTCAGATGGTGATTGGTGGGGAAAAATCCCCTAATCATTTGCCCCTCACAGGTGGCACGTGACTGGTCACGTGTTACCTGTGACAGGTATCGCCCTGTAACAGGCGACGGCCTGCTACAGGTGTCACTCGGCGAGAGGCCGAGAGATTCTCCCGCCAAAATTTTAAATTCTGGAAGTGACCCTTCGCCTTCTCACTTCGCCTATATAAAGGAGTGTTGACTTTGGTCATTTTCACACTTGAAAACTTTGTGAGAGAACATTCGGACCCCTGAACTTGCTCTGACATTTTGGACTCTTTCTGCCTACCGCCTGCTCTGACAAGCCGACTGCAAAGGATTTTCAGAACTTCATCAATCGTCACTCGTTCAGGTAACCGTCGGTTCTCTTACTCTTAATTTTCTCTTTACTTTATTCTTTTTTGAAATGGCACCACGGAAGCACACGACACGACCTAGGTTAGTGATCAGCCGGTCACCGGGGACGGCTGAATCTAGGACTAGGAGTGCCGCCTGCCCTTTTCTGGACCCATCTTTGCCCTTTATACAAAGTCCGACTGTATCTGTGTCTATGCAGAGCATGATGGCCAGAACAAAAAAGACTGCCGGGATTTCAAATTCAGACGGCTCCTCCCACAGGGTGCCAATTAGTGAAACATCTGACCAGGCGCCAGATGTGGAAGTGAAACAAAGCGGCTTGAAAGCCGGCAGTTCTGAGGGAGGATTCAAAGTGACCCCTTCCCATTTTACAGTTGACAATTCTTCATTCTCTCCTGCTCCTGTTAAAGGAGAGGAGGCGGGCCCCTCCGGGAGAGGGGAAGAGTCGTCCTCTTTGGACTCGTCAGAGGACGATTCCGAGTCTAGCTCTTCTGGCCATGCTTCCCTGGACACAGAAGAGAAAAACAGTCGCCTACAAGAGGCGAGGCTTTCTCACGCAGTTGAGAAGGGGGGCGATTGGGCGGAGCCATCCGCCTCTCACCGAGAGCAAAATACCCCCTACTACTGCACGATACCTCGGGGCCGGATCACAGCCATGCAAGAGAAAGTGGAGAGCTTTATTAAAACCACACAATGGGCCCCGGCTTTTTAGTGTTCGTGCCGGATCCAGAAGACACAGTCGTCTGGCCGGCTGGTACCAGTTATGATGGCGCCTGCTTTGGCTGCTACGAGGCGGCCATCAAGGCTGGGCTGCGCTGCCCACTACATCCGGCTGTTCAGCGGATCTTGGATGGGTATGAGTTGGGGTTATGGCAGTTAGCCCCGAACTCCTGGGTCAACGTACTCGGCTATGTGGCCGGGTGCGAACTGCACGGGGTGGAGCCGAGCTTCGAGGCTTTCGCCCACATGAACTACCTCAGCCGGACCCCTAAGGCAGGCGGTACCGGCTGGTATCAATTGACGAGCCACAGGGGCTACCTCATGACGAGAGGTAAAGCAAACAAATGGAAGGACTGGCGGAGCACCTTCCTTATCATTGAGAGTTCAGACACAGAGCTGAACAAGCGCTTCAACAGGTGGAACAGGAATCCGCCCCTTCTTGCAGGCGGCCGCAGCATGCCGCCTGTTCCCCCCAAGGCTAAGAAAGAGATCCTAGATAAAGGACTCTTCAAAGTAGAGGCGAAGGTGAACTCTACTTCAGGGGTACGAGAGCAAGTACCCCTGCACTGCGTCCCGAGCTTCAAATGGCTCTACGACGAGTACTTTTTGGCCGCCTGTGGCCTCAGCAGTCGGTGCTCAAGAGGTAGCCGGCCTGTCGAATACTCTGTTGTTCCATGCATTTCTTGTTATGACTTTTATTAACTTTGCTATTTGTTTTTGCAGCGGACGCTATGAGCAAAATTACCGCCTCCAAGACTGCGGCGGCCATGTTGCGAGCCTCCATCATGCAACAGTCTTCAACCGAATCCCCCAACAAGGGGGCACCCTTGGTGGGCTTCGAACCTTTCACCCTCTTTTTGGAGTTGTGTTTATGCATATACTGACTCTTTTCTTATTTTTTAGACGGGCGCTCCAAGAGCTTCTTCTTCCCAACAGCCAGACCCCAAGGCCCGGAGGACGACTGTTGCGAGCTCTCCTGGTTCTGCCAGGAAACATGCGGCGGCTGAGAAACAGCCGACCACTTCTTCTAAAACTCCAGCTGGGCCACCTAGAAGTATGAAATTGTCCTTGTAAATTTTAGACTTGCTCCCTTCTTTACTAGGTCTAATCCGTTTGTTTATGCTTGATGCAGCCGGCCCTCAGGAGCCTGACTTGGTCGAGGTGGCCAAGTCTATGATCAAGGTCGTTCCTCCAGCTGAAAGGGAGGCGGTCAGGGGTGTCGGCACCCTTGACCTAGACGGGATTGCAGGGGTCCTTGCTGAGGTATACTTAGCATATTTTTGAGTATTTGAATTCCATGACGCCTGTTTTCTTTTTGTTTGGAAACTGACGCCTGTTCCCCTTTTTATTTAGGCCCTGCTCCGAGTGAACGGCCTTCGCAAGCCGCTTGACCGGAAGAACAAAGAGGTAAAGGCTGCAAAAGCTATGGTCGCCTCTGACTGTGATAAGGCAATGTTTCAAATTGCCCAAAATGAAGTTCTGACCATTGATATTCTTTATTATCAGGCGCAGGCTACCGCCGCTATCCGGGCTCAGTTAGAGGCGGCCCAGAAGAGGAATAGCGAGCTGGAGGCGACCATCAACAATCTCAAGGCCGAGCTTAGACCTCTTCGCCAAAAGATGTCCTCATACGAAACCTTGGAGAAATCCTTGGCGAGCGTAAAGGTACGCCTGGTGACCCAGGAGAAGAGTCTTACTCAGGAGCTCTCGGAAAAGGCCGAGCAAGAAAAGAAAGAGCTGGTCCGGGAGATGATGGAAGACTCTGCTCAAATCCAGCGCATGACTTGGGGCCGCCTCTTCCCCAATGCCGACTTTGCCTCATGGGAAAAAACGTACCGCCAGTGTTCTGATAGATATAATCAGGAGATCCTGGCGGCTCCTGAGGAAGAGGCGTTGGCGGCTGCTGAGGGAGAGGCGTTGGAGGAGGAGGAGCAGCCAGTAGTGGCGCTTGTGCCGCTTGGGGGTAATGCATCAAAGAAGGATGCAGCTGAAGCCGAGTCCAGCAAGAAGAGTGCTGACCAGGCGACAACTGCTAATATTGAAGATCTGCCCCCTTCTTAAGCTTTATGTCTTCTTGTCACGGCCTGCGTGCCGTTTGTTTGTATTTACCCGGCCAGGGGGCCGGGGCTCTGAATATTTTGCCGGTCTTTGATGACCGGCTTCTTTTTAATGAATTTTTTTGTTTTGCTTCAAATTTGTTTAAGTATTTAATATTCTGATATCCAATTGTACACTATACCGACTGTTTTACATGGCCGATAGTTGCAGACAGGTACGGATAGTTAGTCACGCCACCTATGCCCCTAGACGACTGGTTTTCTGTTTCTAGGCTAGACGATCAGTCAGCCATTTATCCAATCGGTATTCGAACCATTTTAAAGACTGGATCCCCTTTAGGCAGGCGGTCCTGTCATTTGTTAAATTAACCTAGGAAAGTGGTTTAACCAAGTAATCATGATTGTTACCTAGTCGCCAAGTAACTGAGTAGTAGAGGTATCAAGCGGTTGGTACCGGTTGTTCCCCTTTATTCGCCAATGTTCGTTGGCTTTTAACTCATAGGTTGTTAACCTAGCAGGAGTAGTGGTTGAGAGCCCCTGTTTGCTAAAAACAGGCGGACGACTCATACCTTTTAGGCTCCATACTAAGTTTGAGAGAGTGACTATGAGTTAACTTTGGAGTTGCTCAGTCGCCGTCACTCCTGCTTGAGTAGTAAAGGTACCAGGCGGCAGAGGCCGGCTGAACCTTTTGATTCGCCAATGTTTGTTGGCTATTAACTCAAGAGGTACCCCCTGCATTTATCCCAAGTAATACAGGCGGTCATCTGACTCAGATGTCAACTGCTACCACTGGTTTGGTTAGTGATAGAGTTATCCTTGTCTCAAAAACGGCTACGTGGTTGCCCTTGGGGGCAGTCCTATAGGTGCCGTATAATTAGTTTATAGAGCAATGTTCCACCCAAAAGGGAGCTGCTCTCTGCGACGAATTTCATCCGGAGGGATGCCGCCGGACGCCTGCTATGATGTTGGGACAGGTCGTATTAGTTTTGAAGATTGGATCAGTTGGCTTGGCGCCTGGTCTGATCATTCGGCCTGTGGCCCTGGTTAGTTCTTGGTGAACGTAGGTGCTAAGTAAAAGGAGGGTAGCCGCCTGTTAAGGCACAGGGTCGGCCAGGCCCTGATCATTTTTAGTTAAGTATAAGGGGGGTGGCTGTGTGTTTGGAACCAGTCGGCCCTCTTCTATGGAGAGTAGCCAACTATATGTCCAGACGGCGTGCCCCTATGGTGATAAGTAAAATATTCAATGGAGAGTAGCCGAATGTAAAGGTACAGGCGGCATGCCCCTTTGAAGATAGAGTAAAATACTCAATGGAGAGTAGCCGACTGTAAAGGTACAGCCGGCATGCCCCTCTGAAGATAAAGAGCAAAATACTCAATGGAGAGTAGCCGACTGTAAAGGTACAGACGGCATGCCCCTCTAAAGATAGAGTAAAATACTCAATGGAGAGTAGCCGACTGTAAAGGTACAGACGGCATGCCCCTCTGAAGATAGAGTAAAATACTCAATGGAGAGTAGCCGACTGTAAAGGTACAGCCGGCATGCCCCTCTGAAGATAGAGTAAAATACTCAATGGAGAGTAGCCGACTGTAAAGGTACAGACGGCATGCCCCTCTGAAGATGAGTAAAATACTCAATGGAGAGTAGCCGACTGTAAATGTATAGGCGGCCTGGCCCTCTTAAGTAAGAATAAAAATTAAACATGGAGAGTAGCCGAATGTTTGTCAGCAGGCATGCCCCTCTTAGTACAAAATTGAATATTAAGTATGCACACTCTTATTAAGTAGCCCTTGACTATTTACATCATTCAAAAGAAATATTTCTTAAGATTATCTACATTCCAAGTTCGAGGCAACGGTTGTCCGTCTGGTGTTCCCAGACGGTAGGTACCGTCCCTGACCTCTTCACAGATTCGGTAGGGTCCTTCCCAGTTGGGATTTAGTTTGCCAGACTCATTAGCCCTACCAACTGCTTCCATTTTTCTAAGTACAAAGTCCCCCACTTTGAGTGGACGCCTGTGTACTTTTTTGTTGTATGATCTAGTCATTCTCAGGCGGTAAATTTCATGGCGCAAGACAGCATTGCCCCTCCTTTCAGGAAGTGAGTCTAATGCCAGGCGCATGGCTTCCCAGTTTGCCTCTTCGTCATATAGCATTACTCGAAGAGTCGGCTCGTAGTGTTATATTGGAAGAACAGCTTCCGCACCATAAGTTAGGAGGAATGGAGTTTCTCCAGTCGCCCCTTTTTCAGTCGTCCTAATGGCCCAGAGAACATGTGGTAATTCATCCGCCCATAGGCCGCCTGCTCGTTCAATCTTTTTCTTGAGACCGTCTGAGATGATTTTATTAAAGGCTTCTACCTGGTCGTTTGCTTGTGGACGGCCGACAGATGCAAAATAGTGTGAAATTCCTTGGTCACCCAACCAGCTTTTGAGAACAGACGTCTCAAATTGGGGACCATTATCAAAAACCATAGACATGGGAACCCCAAACCGAGTGATGACATTTTTCCAAATGAATGAAATTACATCCTTCGTCTTGATTCCCTTTACAGCCTCCGCCTCTACCCATTTAGTGAAGTAGTCGACGACAACAAGTATGTACCTCCTTCCGCCTGTAGCAGGCGTATATGGACCCAGAATATCCATGCCCCACTTAGAAAAAGGTAGTGGGCTATGAATGGTAGTGAGGTCAGTAGCCGGACGGTGAATTAGTTTGCCAAACCTTTGGCATTTGTCACATTTTTTCACCATCACCATCGCATCTGCTTCTAAAGTAGGCCAAAAGTAGCCCTGCCGCCTTGCCCGTTGAGCAAGCGTCCTACCGCCTATATGGGAAGCACAGTAACCAGAGTGAAGATCGTCTAGTATCTCTCGCCCCTTTTCTGGAGTAACATACTTTAAGAAGGGTTGAAGGTACCCCCTTTTGTGAAGTTCTCCCTTTATTATTTCAAAACTGGTTGCTCGTTTTTTCAGTGCTGCCGCCTGTTGATGATCATCCGGCAGGGTACCGTTTGTCAGATATGCCCTGATTGGATCCATCCAGGTTGAGCTTCTGTCTAGGATGCCTTTCTCTTCTTGCCGCCTGCTTCTTGAACAGGCGCACTCTCCTTGACATTGTTAAGGTCTATTTTTCCACCACTCAACCCAGTGGCCATAACAGTGGGCTTGACATCCGAGAGATAGAACTCTCGGGCCATCCTCTGATCTCCCCTTAGGGACCCGACTGTTCCATTATCCCTCTCAAACTTGAGCAACATAAGAGATGGGATTATAACAGCCTTGGAATTATTCAGGGTTGGTCGTCCCAGAATCATGTTGTAGGCCGAGAGTTCTTCTACTACCAGGAACCGGACTACCATGTGTCGTCCTTCCCCTTTTTCGCCCAGGCGGATGGGTAAATCCACTCGTCCCACTGGGTGGACGACTCCTCCTCCAAACCCTAATAAAGGGTGGGATGCCGGATGTATGCAATCAGTCTGATATTTTAGTTTCGACATACATTTGCTACTGATGAGATATGAGGAGCTTCCGGTATCTATGAGGATTCGGCCAACTCTCTGGTTGGCCACTTTACATTTAATAACGATAGTGTCGTCATGCGGTCCTCTTACCCCTCCTAGATCTTCTGCAGTGATGACAATCTCAGGAAATGAATATTTGGAGGGCCGTTCTTATTGAACGGAATTTACATCTAACCGCCTGATATTGTCTTTGTTGCCCCTAATAGTGGGGCCGCCTCCTGAGAAGCCGCCTGCAATGGTGTAGACGACTGCATCATCTGTATCGGAGCTGTCGGCCTGTTGATTCTTTTTGGTCGATTGCTCTTTTGAGGAAGTGTTCCCCGTAGATTTCCTTACATAAGTGTCAAGATCACCTTGCTCAGCCAGGCGGTCCAGATACCGCATGAGACTGATGCATTCATTGGTGTGATGACCAACATCTTCATGATAAGCACAGAATTTTTCTTGGTTCCGATTGTTTGCAGAACCCTTCATGGGGACCGGCTTCTCAATTGAGATCCGTCCCTTGATTTCCTTTAAGATAAATTGGCTATCCTTGTTAAACGCATACTTTGGGGAGTATGGTTTGAATTCTTTTTTCTTTTTCTGGGCCGGCTGTTTAGAGGAATCAGCCGCCCAGACCTCTTTTCTCTTCTCGTCTTTGTTTGACGACTGTTTCTGTCGCCCTTCTCTTTTGTCGGACCTTCTCCCGTCTGACTGTTTTACCGTACTACAAAGATCAGTCGCCTGTATATAAGCTTCCGCTTCAATCAAGGCCTCTTGAAGAGTCGCCACCCTCTTTCGGACCAAATCAAATTTGAAGGTCGACCCGTCTTTGAGACCTCTGAAAAAGTCAGTATAGGCTACTTCATCCGGTAACCCTTGAATCTGTATTCTCATCAGGTTAAACCGCCTGATGTAAGAACGAAGCCCCTCCTTCTCGCCCTGCTGAATTGTTCCTAAATCAAGAGTCGTCTTCTTCGCAGGGATGTTCATGGCGAAGTTGGAGGTGAATAAGTAAGCAAGCGTCCTGAAGCTATTTACACAACAGTCGGCAGGTTGCCGAACCATTGTTGTGCGATTCCTTTGAGAGTCGCTGGGAAACACTTGCACCAAGTGGGATCATCCAACCCTTGAAGGTACATCAGGTTGGTGAATGCCATCAGATGGTCTTCTGGGTTAGTAGTGCCGTCATAGGCGCCTACTAATACATTTTTCACTTTGGCCGGCTGAGCGGCTTCAGTAATTTCCTTGGAGAAGGCCGACGGCTGTTCGCCAAGTCTAAGCAACCGTAGCTGCCAGTCCATAGGTTGGACGTTTTTTGCTGCATGTCCACCAAACGGAGGTGGCTTTAAGAAATACTGTTGTTGCGGTACAAACGGTAAGTTTGGTACCGCCTGGTCGCTATGATAGCCGGACTGACGGGAGGTGCCGCCTGACTGACTCTCATGATACGACTGAGTATGCCTCATCGAGGTATTTCGCAGACTGTCTTGGAAGTTTGAAGTAGAGGCCGACTCTGACAATCGGTCACTCTTCTTCTGCTCTAGCAGTAGCCGAGCGTCTGTGTATGTTTTCCTCGACCCGTCCGCCTGATTATGACGAACAGGTTTCCTAGTTCCTGGAGTAGGAAAACGGTATTTTGTGAAATCAAGGGCAGTCGGCTCCCGCTTCCTAGATTTAGGATGAGGAGTCGCCTCTCGCCCTTGAACTGGCTTCCTCTTTTGTGAAGTGGAGGGTTTCTTAGCCGACTGCTCCCTGTCCAGAGCAGGCGGCTTCTTGTTGATCAACTCTTGAATTTCTCCCTTGAAGTCCCTCATGAAGGTCATGAGTTCACTCCTTGTGATGGGAGCAGACCCATCAGTCGGCTGTTGCCGAACAGGCGGTGCGCCTGCTGGCTCGCTTCCTGTATGAAGATGTTCCCGTTCCCTCCTTTCGGTATGACGGGTACGTCGGGCCCTTAGGGTCCCGTCTGAAGCTGTGTGAGCTTCAACTTCAAATTCATTCTCAGTATCGTGGTCCGACTGAACTAGAGGGTCGTCCAGGGAACGTCTCTCTTCAGGAGTCGGTACAGACGTGGATGCCATCTCAGAAGTACTCTCCCCACAGACGGCGCCAAATGTTTCGGGGTTTTCTGATGTCCTGCGGGAGAGTTACAATTCCGAGACTAGAACCGGAAGCCTGTACCTGCAAAACAACGGAGACTCCTGGTGGGAGCTCCGCCTCCGACGGTCAAGTTAGTACTTGTTTGAGGAGTAATTAATGCGGAAATTAAAGTGATTGGGTCTCTCTAGGTGAGAGTGTTTAATGTGTGTAATCTGCTTTTTTAGCGTGTTCTCCATGTAATCTCCCTTAATGAGGATTAAGGGAGGTATTTATAACCTCGGGAAACGTGCCAATCTAGGTTTAGGTTAACCTTGGGCTGATTGGGCTTCCCTCGGAAGTTGGGCCTAGGTGACCGGTTATCCCAGGTGTCATGGGAAGGACACATGTCGTGTCATAATTGGTCCATGGTGGACGGATCATTGCTTGACATGTGGCAGGCTCCTATTGGCCCATGTGACGGACACATGGCGGAACCTGATTGGTCCACTTGTCAGATGGTGATTTGTGGGGAAAAATCCCCTAATCAAGGAGCAAAAGTTTCTTCAAAGTCAATACCTTCTTGCTGATTATAGCCCTTCACAACAAGTCTTGCTTTGTTTCTCATAATTGTTCCATATTTATCCAGCTTGTTCCTGAATACCCACTTGAGCCTTATAACCTTTTTGTATTTAGGTTTCTCTTCAAGATGCAAGACCTTGTTCCTTTCGAACTCATTGAGTTCATCTTGCATGGCAATTATCCAGTCATCATCCTTTAGTGATTCATCATGATTCCTTGGCTCAATAATGGATAGGAAGGCTTGAAAGGCACAAAAGTTCCTCAACTGTGATCTTGTCTGAGTTCCTCTACCAATATCACTTATAATAAGGTCTGTTGGATGAGAGCCTCGATATCTGAATGGCTTTGGTTGAAATTCTCTGGCAGGAACTCCTATTTGAGGCACTTCTTCTTCAGTTTCTTCTCCATTTTCCTTGTTGCCAGGTTCTCTATGATCTTGTTCCTCCGGGTTTTCTTGATTAGGAACTTCAGCATTTTCTTTATGTTCCTGCTCAGGTTCCTCTCTTACTTCTTTGGTTTTCTTGGAGGTTTCTTCATCTTTTTCCATGTCTCTAATCATGCCAATTTCATAATCATTATTGTCTTGTTCCTGCACATTCATAAACATATTAGATTCATCAAATATCATATGAATTCTTTCTTCTACACATAATGTATTTTTATTGTAAACTCTGTAAGCTTTGCTATTTGATGCATAGCCAAGGAACACAGCTTCATCACTTCTTTCATCAAATTTTCCTATGTTCCTTTTTCCATTATTTTGAACAAAACACCTGCATCCAAAAGCTTGAAAGTGAGAAATATTGGGTTTCCTGCCCTTAAACAGTTCATAAGGAGTCTTATTGATGATTGGTTTCATCATAACTCTGTTAATAATATAACATGCAGTATTAATAGCTTCAGCCCAGAATTTTCTTAGAAGACCACTTGCTATGAGCATAGTTCTTGCCATGTCTTCTAGAGTCCTGTTCTTCCTTTCAACTACTCCGTTCTGTTGAGGGGTTCTTGGGGCTAAAAAGTCATGATCCATGCCATTTTCTTTGCAAAAGTCATCGAATCTTGAATTCTCAAACTCAGTTCCATGATCTGATCGAATGTGGATAATTTGATTTCCACTTGACTTCTGTACTCTTTTGGAAAAGGACACAAATTCATCAAAAGTTTCATCCTTGCTAGACAGAAAAATCACCCAAGTAAATCTAGAAAAATCATAAATAATAACTAAAACATATTTCTTTCCACTTCTACTTTGAACACGCATGGGACCACACAAATCCATATGAATTAGCTCCAATGGCTTTGTGGTGCTGACCATGTTTTTGCTTTTAAAAGAAGACCTGACTTGCTTGCCTCTCACACATGCATCACAGATATGTTGCATGAGGAACTTGACTAAGGGAAGCCCTATAACCAAGTTCCTTGCTCTAAGTTTATCCATGAGTGAGAAGCTAGCATGTCAAAAACGTTTATGCCATAATAAGGGATCATCATTAATGGCACTCAAGCAGGTAAGGTTGTTCCTTGGAACAGAATTTAGATCCACAATGTATGTGTTCCCTTTTCTAGTTCCTTTAAGAACAACCCTTCCTGTTTTATCATTAATGATGTTGCATGAATCAGAGGTAAAACTTACAGAGTTTCCTTTATCACAAAATTGTGATATGCTCAGCAAATTGTGCATCAAACCCTCGACCAAAAGTACATTTTCTATTGAATGAGAACTGGACCTTCCTACTTTTCCTTTAGCAATTACTTCACCCTTTTTGTTGTCTCCAAAGGTCACAGTTCCTCCTGGATAGGCCTCTAGTGAGAGAAACTTTGATTTATCTCCTGTCATATGCTTTGAACAACCACTGTCGAGGTACCACGTGTTGTTCCCCCTCACTAGGACCTGCAAAAGAACTTATTGGTTAGATTCAGGAACCCAGGTTTCCTTGGGTTCCTTAGACGTTGAAGCAATATCAGATTTCTTTACCCAAACTTGCCTAACATTCTTACTAACAGACTGTTCCTTCTTGTAACACGTGGAAACAAGATGACTAGTTTTACCACAGAAGGTACATATTTTATAACTAGGCAGGTCTACATATTTTTTCTTGCCCTTATGCTTAGAACGTATGAATCCTAGACCTTCAGTTCTTTTGGTTTGAGCATTCTTGTAGACACCCATTTGTGTCTCCCCAAAACCAACCCGGTGATGAGTACCTTTCACATCAAATCATAATCGAATGAAACGAAAGTGTGGAAAGGTCTGGTGTTGCCAAAAGTTTTATTTCTTTTCTTTTCTCTCTGTTTTTGAAAACTTTATTTTAAGAAAACAGCCAATCCAGTTTGGTTGGTCCATGATATGGGTCCAATAGTGGTGTAGTTGGATGGGGCTTGCAAAGACCTTTCCAACGATATATTATAAGCTCGATTCCGATGAATATTGAGGAAGTTATGGCCAATTTACTAAACTGGGCCCGGTTTGAGTTTTAAGTACGGCCCAATGATCTAGGGGAGGGCCTAATATGATTTATCATTCCTAATGCAATTAGGAATGGTTTTGGTCTTCTAGAACATTCTATAAGGTTTTATCATTCTTAGTTCAATTAGGATTCTTCAGAGTTTAATTTAGATCAAATAGCATTTTCGACTGAAATTATATTATTTTATCATCCAGTACGGGAAATTTATCAGATTTTCGAAAACGCGTTGAAATCCAATTTGGCGTCCAACCCCAGGCCTTGGCGCCAGACGCCAGCCATTGGCGTCTGGCACTAGCCACTGGTCCTGGCGCCAATGAGCCAGGGCTGGCGCCAAGGTGGTTTTGTGGTCTTCAGACTCTGTTTTGATAAATTATCTTTTTTGGATGATTTTCTCTATAAATATCGTATCCAAAACTCCGTTTTCAATCATCATCTACATCTATCGTTCACCAATTCTCTTTATTCTTATGTTTTCATCAACTATCTTCATCAAAACCATTTACATCATTCATTCATCAATTTTCAATAACATTAATTCATTTATTCTTTTCCTACTTTGCTTTTTCACACAAAATTCCGCATTCATTAGATCTAGAAACACCTAGCCATATTCGAAGTTGCCTTCACCCTAGACGTGAAAGGTTTTAATTTCTAAGGGTTTGGTCCCAAATCTCTATTTCAATTATTTAATTTAATTGTTTTGTTTATTATTTTCCTTGAAGTTACTAACGCGTGTATTTTGTAATTAGAAAGAGGTACGAGGCATCCAAGTAAGTACTTTAAGGGATTTTATTGATTAATTGATTTATGATGTAGATATCATGCTTAGATTGTTATTTTGATTCCTAGTATCATGTCTAGGGTATCTTTAATATTAAGTATGATTAAAAGTATGATGCTTCCTATATTCTCCCTAATATTTATTATTATTATGATTATGATTGATTATTATTATTTATTATGTTGCTTGATATATATTATATATTGTTATTGCTTGATCACACCTTTCATGCATGTTTAAAGGGAATTGGTACTTGCAATCACGCTTAATAAGATAATTAATAATCTTGTTAGGGTTATTGTGATTATAATTCAAGTGATCGCCAATAATAGTTTATTTGTGCATTAAATTCAACCAACATAGATTAAACAGGTTTAGGGTTAATCCTATTGATTGCATGTTAATCAGAAAGCGCACATGAATACGATCAGAAAAAAGTAGAGGCCTATTATTAGGGCAGGTTCGATCTCTTTTAGGTTGGATTTGTACCATCATCCCCGAACCCTATTTTGGTTCATGACCTTATGGAGTTGACGATCTCTTGGATCGTTAAGGGGTGTAACCTTCACCTCGTGAACGGTTTACAAGTTCCTTAAAAACTTGTTGGCGACTCTTTTGCTCTATCTTCTTCCCTTTTGGACGCCACCGTACTTTAGTGTATGATCACAGTGGGGTTCAAGCTAGTGGGATTTTTAAGGAATGAAATTATTCCCTACAGTTTTTGGCGACTCCACTGGGGAGGATTTCTATTTTAATTCCAGAATTTGTTTCGGCAATGATTTAGAATGAGTGGATGAGACTCGAAAAGTTCTAAGTATTTTATGTTCGTAATTTTGATTAACATTATTGTCATATGCATAAAAAGGTTCTCATTGGAAAGACTATCCGTAATGAGTAAAAAACATAAGGATTTTACACGTAGGAAATTTGAGAAATGTCTTTCACACCTAGGACTAAAATAACACCGCGCGAAACTGGATGATTTTATTGAGCACAGAAAGCTGCTGAGGCATGTGGGAAGTAGCGTCAGGAGCCAGAGCTTGGCGCCACACTTTTTTCCGTATCGCCAGACACTAGTATTGGCGCCAGGCGCTACAGTTAAAAGTTGGTGCCAGTCTCTGTTTGCTGGCACCAATTTCCCCCAATACCGAGCCAGAAATATGCGTTCTAATTTCGACCGGTCTTTCGTATTGTTTTCTCGATCCTACTTCCTGATTGAATTTTTTCTCACTTCTCTGAAACCCATATGTGTTCTACATATGGACATAACCCTCTTGGAATTCATGATCTATCTACCTGATTGAACGCTCCTGGCAACAAAGGGTACATCTGAGAGGTTGAATTCACCAAACCATGGAAGTGAGTTTTTTTCTAAAAACTCGCGGTGTTCTATCCACACGCGTTAACCCTTCACGGTTAGGCTTCTACGCGGTGCATCTGGACAATTAACCATGGACCCTATTTGACTAAACCATATCTCGAACTTTAGAGAACTAGAGCCATGGTTAGGTTGCGAACTCATTGCATCATATTGTGCCTACTTGCCTAATTGTGCATTATTTGTTGTGCATATATATCCTATGCTCTTCTTCACCGTTTGTTGATTTTTGTTGAGATTATAATTAATGACTTAAAGAACTTTGCCTAATTAATTAATTCGAGTCAATAAAGTTTTTTCTTCTTTTGATCGGAATTGACCTAGTACGACTCTAGGCATACCCCAGTTGACTAATAATATCGAAAACAGTCCCAGATCGAGGCTCCAATATTGGTGCCAAAATCTGAGTTGTAGTGCCACTGTATGGTGTGTAGCGCCAGACATTTACTAAAAAGTCTGGCGCCAACCACCATATTGTGACGCCAGTCCTGTCGCTTGGCCGACAGTTCGGATTATTTATCGAGTCATCACCTGATGTCTAATTAATCAGTTTCCTGTTTAATTCGGTTAATTTTGCTGGCAATAATGCTTAATTGAATTAATATTCGAGTTTAGGCACTAAGTCCCATGGTCTTACACAAGAGTCCAAGCGTGTCACTTACACTCAATACACACACCAAAACACATGTCTTGACCATGATTAAGGGAGTCTTGTGTGCGCGCGTCATTTTTCGTCATTTTTTTAGGGGGGGTAAGTCGGATATTAATCCTCCAATAAATAATAATACTTAAGTTCCCTAAACACATGTACATTATTGCTCCCTAAAAATATGCATCCCTTTTTTAAAATAAAAGCCATAAAGTCAAACTGATTCGAGTCAAGTAATTAAAACGCAAACTGGCTTAATATACAGCGCGTGGTCAAGAAAGGAAGGACGATTAATCAAAGATAACCTCTTCGTACAAGTCCAACTTTTCGAAAAACCTATAGCTCGCAAGAGGAAAGCAAGAGTCATAATGGCAACTCAGGAAGAAGTTAACGATCTCAAGAACCAACTGGCTACTGTAACTGAGACACTGAAACTTCTCGCACTTAAGATCGAGGATCCCGCGAAGCAACAAAAAATGGACCTCATGCAAGAAAGCCTAAGCAAATTGTCCAGCAACTATAAGTTTCAAGAACTCACATCCCAAGGGGTCTCAGTGGATAAGGATCTTCTTCCACAGAAGTTCAGTGCCAACGACATCCCAAAGTTTAGGGCAATCGACAACCCATACTTCCATCTAAGGGCATTTGAAACAATAATGAGTATCAAGGGTATCGATAAGAAAGTTTTCCCTTCTCTGTTCTCGCTATCTCTCAAGACCGTTTGCCAACAATGGTTCTTTTCTCTTGAAAAAGAAAAGACCTCTGGGAATCCATAGCAAACGCTTTCGTCGATAGGTACAAGTGCAACGTTCAAGTCGAAACTGACCATAGCGAACTTGAAATTCTCAAACAGAAGGAGAATGAAGGCTTCACATCTTTCTTTAACAAGTGGAGAGAAACCTCAGCTAAAATGATTGAGGTACCAAGTGAAAAAGAGTCTGTGAGATTGTTCATTAAAAACCTCCAAGAAAAATATTCAAAACATCTTAAATATCAAAATAACCTTCATACCTTTAAGGCTGTTTATGATATTGGGATTAATATCGAAGATGACTTAGCTAAATCTAAAGCTGCCAACAATAACTCCAACAGTGGCTGGAAAGGAAAGAAGAACGAAAATCCTTCTTCTTCCAAAATCGCCCACTCAAATAATGTTAGCGCCTTTAATCTAGGAGAAGTCCTTGCCATGAATAATCAAGGACAAAAGAAACCCTTTAGGAGAAACTTCACTCCTATTGGCATGAGTTATGACACCGCGTTTGATCGACTAAATGCAAAAGGTCTTATAACTCCCATTGGACCATTTGGAGATCCACCAGTCGAGAAGAGGTCGCCTAATTGGTACCCCAATGCACATTGCAAATATCATCAAGGTAGGGGCCATTCTACTGAAAGCTGTTGGAAGCTTAAGGAAGCTATACAAGACCTAATTGACAGTAACAAGCTGTCGTTTCCCCCTGCTAGTAAGAAACCGAGTATTGACAATGCACCTCTAGCTCACACATTGGCTATCTCCGATGAAGAAAGCGAAGTTGACCCCTCATCCCTCATTAAACCTGTCAAAGCAACCAACGTCGAAGAGGAAGAAGAAGAGACCTTTTTCGATGTCGAAGATAATCTTCCAGAACTAGCAAATGAGGTAGAGATACGAATACTCACACTGTATCTGAGGGAGACATCGCAACTGTTACATGAAACTCTCAAAATTTTGAATGAACTTCACAAGGAATATGATGAAGAACCTAAGAGAAAATTCACACCAGTAAAAACGACTTATGAGGCAAAATACTTTCCCTTACAAGTCAATGAAAGACCCAAGAAGAGCAGTAAAGTTTATATTCCAATTGGGATCCCGTATGCACAAATGTTTAAAATGCTCTCCGAGAGTGGCAAGGTCAAACCTCTCGAACCGAGACCATTTGAATCATTAAAAAGGACTGATAGATATTACTGTCAATACCATCAGTCAGGAGGACACACCCTAGAAAACTGCTTCAAGTTCAAGGATTTGGTGCAGAAAATGATTGATAGAAAGGAATTAGTCCAATTTCAACAAGAAGAGGATATAAATGTTAATGGAGTATGGGACAGTGATGAAGAAGATGTCTATCTAAAAGACATAGTAGGACCTTCACCTTCTGTATCATACACCACGGACGACATTTGGGCTGAAGAAGATTCATCAATAGACATCCTCACAAGATCCGGGAGAATACAACCTCCCGTTTCAACACAACCTATGCCTACTGTACAACAAGTTCACATACCTATCATCGAAGACAATGACATCGTTAAACAATTCAAGAAGACAAAAGTGGAGATGAATGTATGGAAGCTTCTGGCAACATCTCGAGAACATAGGTTAGCTGTGATGAATGCCTTGGACAAAATCGGGATAGATTCTGACACCACTCCTGAGGGACTAGCTAACTTCCTCACGAGTGACCTCCCTAGTCCAATTAATCTAATCACCTTCTCTGATAAAGACTTACCCCCGGAAGGTGAAAAACACTACAAGGCTCCATGACCTAAAGAATGAATGTTCCCATGACTCTTGTAGACAATGGATCGGCTATTAATGTCTGTCCACTTAGGACTGCAAGGATGCTTGGCATAAAGGATGAGGATTTAACTCCGTCCACACAAGGAATAAGAGCTTACGATAATACTCGACGTCAAGCTCTCGTCAAAATAACCCTAAATGTGACGGCAGGAGCAATAGAACATGCTACTACTTTTCAAGTGGTAGACATCAAAGCCTCATTTAATTTGTTGTTAGGACGCTCTTGGCTCCATGACCTAAAGGCCGTCCCTTCATCTCTCCACCAGCAAGTGAAAGCCATAGTTGGAGGAATCCCCATCACCATTGATGC
Source organism: Chenopodium quinoa (assembly GCF_001683475.1). Taxonomy (NCBI): domain Eukaryota; kingdom Viridiplantae; phylum Streptophyta; class Magnoliopsida; order Caryophyllales; family Amaranthaceae; genus Chenopodium; species Chenopodium quinoa. The sequence goes on along the minus strand of NW_018743906.1, from coordinate 360,638 downwards.
TTCGCCAATAAGGATCAAATCAATAGAGAATCCAATCATCAACGTGGAGCACGACGAAGATGATGAAGATCTATGGGGCTTTAACGAAGAAGTCTCCTTAATCCAAGAGGATGAAAGGACATCTCTTTGCCACGACCCCCATTCCAACATGATTATCAACACTATGCTAAAGAAACAAGGACACTTCCCTGGGATGACCTTAGGAAAGAAGAAGGGGATAGCAAAATTGATAGAGTCACCTGGCCTCCCTAAGCTAGATACTTTCGGACTTGGTTTTGAACCGACTCGGAAAGATCCTAAGTGAGCCCAGGACAAATTGAAAGCACGTAGGGACGCTCGTATTCAAAAGAAAGCAATTCCAATGGATCAGTACCCCCTTACACTTAATGGTCAGTTTATAAAAGAAGGAGAGGACTATCCATGCCATGAATTTCCCGAACCATTTGTTGTAAATGGCATACGACAACTAGGATTTGAGATTTTCTTGGATTGCTACTTCATTGACGAAATCCCAACTCCCGTCCATAATGAGAAAGCACCTCCATGCTTTGACTTTAACGTCATGGGATTACTGTTTGGGCGAGAAAAGAATGAGCCAGTTTATGAGGAAGATAACTCCTCACTCATTCAAACGGTCCTACAAAGCGAAAACTTCGACCCTTCAAAACTAATTACTCCGGCCGAAGGATCACTGCAAGGGTGGCGCAAGACTATCAAGGTGACCACTCTGAGTGGGAGGAAGATATCAATCACGAAAAGACAAGGGCCAATGTTTGAAGAATCGTCAGAGTCAGAGTCAGAGTCAGAGTCTTTCCCTTTAGAACCTTCTAAGGCTTTAACTATAACGCCTTCCCTTCCTATTTCTTCTCCTAGGATAGTTAGTGATCCAGTCCCTGAGGACATATCACTCTTTGATGTAATGATCTCAGAGTATAATAATATCGCTCATTCTCCTTACTTCTCGTGTTCTTCCCTAACCCAAGATGACAAACATTGTTTAGCTAACGATGAAAAAGATAAAGAAATTATTAAAGCAATGGAAACACTTGAAAAGAAAACGCCAGTAATTGAAGAGACTTGAACAGTTGACATCTCAAATGATTCAACTCATAAAAGAGAAGTTAAAATCGGACTAACATTGAATAAACAAGAAAGAACCGATTTAATTGATTTGCTTAAAGAATTTATCGATGTATTTGCTTGGTCATATGTAGATATGCCAGGCATTAACAGAGAAATAGCTCAACACACTATACCATTAATCCCAGGAATGAAACCTGTAAAACAAAAGTTACGTCGAATGAAACCCGACGTAGCACTTAAGATAAAAGAAGAAGTTCAAAAACAAATAACTGCAGGTTTCATCAAGGTATCCAAATACCCCGAATGGGTCGCCAACGTCGTCCCAGTTCCAAAGAAAGACAGAAGGGTAAGGATGTGTGTCGACTATCGAGATCTAAATAAGGCAAGTCCAAAGGACGACTTCCCTTTGCCACACATTGATATTCTGGTAGACAACACAGCAAATCACGCGCTTCTCTCATTCATGGACGGATACGCAGGGTACAATCAGATTCTCATGGCGGAAGAAGATATGGAGAAGACAACTTTTATCACGCCATGGGGCACTTACTGTTACACGGTAATGCCATTTGGGTTGAAAAACGCAGGTGCTACTTACCAACGTGCAGCAACTGCCTTGCTTCATGACATGATGCACAAAGAAGTTGAAGTATATGTCGACGACATGATTGTGAAATCAAAGGACCGTCCAGGCCATCAAGTAGCCTTAAGGAAATTTTTCGAAAGGTTAAGAAAATACAATATGAGGTTGAATCCATCAAAATGTGCTTTTGGGGTCACCTCAGGCAAGCTCTTGGGGTACGCCATAAGCTCTAGAGGAATAGAGATAGACCCAACCAAGATTAAAGCAATCATGTCAATGCCACCGCCCAAGACTGAGAAACAGATTCGAGGATTCATTGGACGGTTGCAATACATAAGTAGGTTCATATCAAAACTAACAATGATATGTGAACCAATCTTTAAAAAGCTCAAGAAGAATGTACCAGTAATATGGGATGACGAGTGTCAAAAAGCCTTTGACCGGATCAAAGCCTATCTCGCAAATCCTCCCGTATTAGCGCCAGCACTTCCCGGAATACCTCTTAGGTTATATTTGACGGTTACCAAAGAGACAATGGGAGCCATGCTAGCAGAAGAGGTAGAAAACAAAGAGAATGCAACCTATTACTTAAGTAAGAAGATGCTCGAATACGAAACACGCTATACACCACTCGAGAAATTGTGCCTCGCTTTGGTGTGGGCCACAACTAAGTTGAGACATTACATGTTGGTACATACCGTTTTCGTGGTATCTCGATTAGATCCACTTAAATACTTGTTCGAGAAATCAACGCTCAATGGACGTATTTCAAGATGGATAGTCAACTTAGCCCAGTTTGATGTGCGGTTTATGCCACAAAAAGCTATTAAAGGATCTGTGGTGTCAGACTTTCTTGCAGACTTTCCAATAGAAGACTCGACACCAATACAGGACAACGAATTTCCAGATGAAGATTTGATGGTCACCGAAGATGATACTTGGACCTTGTATTTTGACGGAGCCTCAAACCAAAAGGGATGTGGTGTCGGAGTGCTACTAGTATCACCTAAAGAAGAACACGTCCCAATCTCAATAAAACTCGATTTCGACGTTACCAACAATGCTGCTGAATATGAAGCATGTGTGGTAGGCCTTGAAACAGCTCTGGCATTGGGAGTAAAGAAGTTAAGGATATTCGGAGATTCCTCTCTAATCATCAATCAAATATCTAAAAGGTGGAAAGTAAGGAGCGAAAGCCTAGCCCCTTACCAAACTTATCTGGAAACTCTTACCGATCAGTTAGAGAAGGTGGAATACACATATCTACCTAGAGAAGAAAATCAATTTGCTGATGCCTTGGCAAGATTATCCTCAATGGTTAGGATTCCCACGGATATCGAGCAAATGCCTCTAACTATCGAAAAAAGGCACAAACCGGCATATATACAGGCTATAGAAGACGACGACCCAGTCCAAGACGAAGATGAAGAACAAGAAGAAGAACCATGGTACACAGACATTCTCAACTATGTCACCAATGGAGAATACCCTCCTCATGCTGACAAAAGAGCAAAACGAGCCTTGAGACTTTTGGCTTCTCAATATGTACTCATGGACAACGAGCTACATAAAAGGGTACCTAAAGGTCGAGCCCTCCTATGTGTAGGGAAGGTGGATGCACAAAGAATAATGAGAATGGTCCACGAAGGAATCTGTGGAACTCATATAAATGGCAAAATGTTAGTCCAGAAAATAATGCGAGAAGGGTATTATTGGACTACCATGAATAGGGACTGCCATCAATATGTGAAAAGATGCCCTAAGTGTCAAATTTATGCCAATTTACAACACGTTCCCCCATCTTTTCTCTACACCTGCACATCACCGTTGCCATTCTCTACATGGGGAATTGACATAATTGGCAAGATCGCTCATCCAGGGACAGGAGGCCATGAATTTATTCTAGTAGCAATTGATTACTTTACGAAGTGGGTTGAAGCACAATCATATGCTAAACTCACTGCAAAACATGTAGCACTTTTATCGAGAGAAATACCATTTGTCGATATGGAGTCCCACGTGAAACGATAAGTGACAATGGAACTCACTTTCAAGCCGAATGTGAAGAATTGCTACATAAATATGGTATCCAACATCATCATTCGTCCCCTTATGGACCTCAAGCAAACGGAGCAGTCGAGGCAGCTAATAAGAATTTAAAGACTATCATCGAGAAAATGACAGAAAATTATAAGGATTGGCCTGACAAACTTCACTTTGCATTGTAGGGTTATCGCACGTCAATCCGTACGTCAACAGGAAATACACCATTTTCTTTGGTATATGGAATGGATGCCGTACAACCTGTCGAACTAGAAATACCATCTCTACGTATTACGCTAGAAAGTAAACTCGATGAAGTCGAATGGACTAGGGAACGATATGAAGAATTGATCCTACTCGACGAAAAACGACTAGAAGCTCTACAGCACACTCAGTGCTATCAAACTCGTATGGCTAGACATTTTAATAAGAAGGTCAAGACAAGAAATATCAAAGTAGGAGATTTGGTATTAAAAGCGCTAAGAAAAAATGTTTTAGATCCAAGGGGAAAGTTTAGACCTAATTAGTCTGGCCCCTACATTGTCAAAACAATCCTGTCAGGTGGTGCAGCAAAATTAACTGACATGGATGGCAATGAATTCTCAAACATGACAAATCTTGACCAACTTAAAAAATACTACCCATAATTACTTGAGTAGGACACTCAAGAGAGCTACGTTCGGCCTGATTCCTTAGGAAAGGATACGTAGGCAACCCATTACGGGTGCGGCCACTTTATTTTTCGACATCTCCGCATTCTAGAATCAACAAAAAGTCAACAAAAGTCGGAAAAGCAACTGGCGCCACAGAACAGAGTCTGGCGCCAGCCAAAAGCCATTAGCGCCAGACGATGGAATTGGCGCCTGGCGCCAGACCTCAATAGCTGGCGCCAATCTGCAATTACTCACGCCAATTCAGTCATAAAATCTGGGCAAATTTCGGTGTTTTTTTTTGGAAAATTTTCGACTTCCGTACTCGAAAGATTTCCGAAAATTAATTTTTTTCGGTTTTTCATTGCTTTAATAAAATAAATTTAAAGTAACAATTTAATTGAAAGCTGAAATTTCATTAATGAAATAAAATTGCATTGTTAATGGAATTTAAATAAGGCTGAAATAAATTAACTTTATATAAAAATTAAGAATCTAATAAATCTAAAGCTAAGCAATGTTCTCTCCTTCTTTGCTCTTTTCCAATTCTTTTCCGCCTCCTCCTCTTCATCCATTACTTTAGCCAGTAGGAATCCTTTAGAGGACCTACATTCAATTTTAGAATAGATTGTTTCTCCTTCAGCTAGCACCACATGCTTCTTTTTCACCCAAGCCTTCTTGTATGTAGCTTTCCTTTTCCCCTTGTCTTTAGTAGTATTCTTCTTCTTAGGCATTGTAGGTGTCTCGAACTCAATTCTTGCACCTAAGCGTTCCTTGGCCGGTGTCACCCTGTCCCCTAGACGATTCTTTACATCGGTTCTACCCTGATCAATTGAAGACTTCTTCAGCAACCACTTCTTTACATCATTAGGTAAAGAAGGGGGAACCTTTTGGGTAATCACTTCCCATAAAGGTCTAGCGCTCCAGTAAGTGTCAAATTTATCCACTTCTTGAGATATGGGATACTCATAGGGAGGACGAAGATCCCCAGAAGAAATATTTTGAAGCAAGCCATATTGTCTCTTTACTCTGCAGGGGTAATAATATGTCATGCGAGACAAGCTTGGAAGACGGCAGAAAGGTTGCTTGTTAACACCAACCATCCTTTTTATTTTCCACCATGGGATGACCCACTTGATAGCAAAATCACGTGATTCAAAAACTTTTTTCCACCCATGGCGCCCAATTTTAAGGATGCGCTTCTTTCTTCTCACAAAGCAAGTGGGCGTATAATTTTCAATATCGTCCGGAGGGCTAATTAATCCTAGCCTCTCCATTAGCCACATCTGTAAAAAAATTCCAATGCAAATAAATTAACATTACAATACAAAAAATATATTTTTTGATTTCTGTAATTAAAAATATTATTTTTCTACCTGTAATAAAATTGGAGAATCGCGAAGAGGTGCTTTTGGGTCCCTTTTCAAATCATCTAGACTAATCATAGTCTCTCCAACTATCAATGGCATTGGATTTCTCCCTGATTCAATTTGTTCTAGCACAGTGGTTATAATTGATTGGCCATCGTTAATTTTACCACTACTAAGACAATATTGATTAAGCATGCAGAATAAAAACGCCCTTCTGCTATATATGTGAAAAGATTCAGAAAGCGGTTTATCAAAATAATAGCGTGCGAATTCTTTTAAGTTCACTACATTGACATCTACTATTTTTGATAAATCCCTTTCCTTCAAGTTAAAGAAGCGCTCAAAATCCTTATAGTAATATGCATCCACTCTAGGGATTACTACCAGGCCTATTGCAAGGAAGCCTAAAATAGCACCAAATTCCTCTGGCAAAGGGCTAATTTCATCATACCCTATTCTAAAACAATGTGTATCAATGTTCCAATATTCCAAAGCGGTATGTATGAAGTCTATGTCTAAATCTACCCCATTAATGCCATAAATCCCCCCCAAGTGAAATAAATCCAATTCTTTTCTTTCTCTAGCATTGAGAGATCGACACCATTCATGAGAATATTGAGTGAAGGTTTTAGTGGCTGAAGACATGATGATTATTATTTTTTCTAAAGAGAAGAATAAATTTTTCGCTGGAATTATGTGAAGAATTGGCTGAGCAGGGGGCTATATATGCACAAATTGCGAGGAATTTCAATCTGACTGGAATACGGAGTCAGCGTCAATTGGCGTCACACACCGGGAATTGGCGTCACCCATCAGCTTTTGGCGCCACACGCAAGAAATAGCGCCTGGCGCCAAGTCAGCAGGACGGCTGCGCGTGCTCGGTTTGCATTTTGATATTGAATTAGAGTCGGTTAATGACTTTATGGCCCCGTTTTAATTTCTTCTAAATATCTTTCTATCCTTTTCTTAATTAATTAAATATAGCAGTTATTTTTAGTTAATTTTTATCAAAAATCAGCCTTTCTCTCCTTTTTATTTTTCCTTTTCGGGGAGAGAGTCGGATAATACCCTCCATCAATAATAAAAATGACGGAATTTTTGCGCAAAATTGTTATCACACTTGCACACACTAACATACAATAACATAAAGAACAAAGCGTCTAAGTAATAAGTCAAAGGCAAAGTTCTATAAAAAAAGTCAAAATAAAATGCATATACAGAAATGAACTACGACGCCGGAGGACGTAGGCCCATCACGCCATAAAACTGCGCCGTCCGAGGAGTCACCTCTCCACCAGCTCCGGCCTCAGCACCAGCTCCAGTCTCCGTAGGAGGAGGGAAACTCAAAACAGGACCGCTCCAGCCAAGGTCAACCTGAGGCTGAGACCGCGGAGGCTGCTGCGATGACGAGCCAACCTCGTGCATCCCACCACCTCTGAAAGCCGAGGTAGCCTCTCCTACCGGTGCAGCAGGAGCACCCTCATAAGAAGACCTTGAGCCCTCAGCAACGTCGGCTCAAGCAGCCTCAGAACGACCACCTCTACCTCCGGACGAAGTGCGACGACGTCTCAAGCTAGACCTCGTCGGATCTCTCTGCCCCTCAGGCCTCGTACGGGTGTGAGAAGCAATCGACTGACCCTGCAAAAAGAATTAAATCAGAAACAAGGTAAAAAACTGAAGCCATAATGAAGATATAATGAGTAAAGAAAAGTTACCTCTCGGACAGCGTCGTCTCGACGACAAGTAGCCGCATTCCTCATCCGAACGAGTTGACTCCGGAAGGCATCTATGCATCGTGCCATAGCCGAAACCACTTCGCGTGAGAACTGTCAAGGAAAGTTAAGTCAGTAAAAATGCATGATAACTGAATACAAGATTCTGAATTAGAACTAGGCTTACCCTATTCTGGTGACGAGGAATCGACCGCTTTACGAAGCGCTCGCCCTCAGGAGCTGGAGAAATCATCTCCTCGATCGGCCCGTACATCCCCTGGTAGTGGATGGACATACGAGGTGGCACAAACTCAGTGGGACCATCCTGATAAAACAGAAAGAAATCAGCAAGGTATTACTTGGGGGCTACTCAGCGAAAAACAAAAAGTTAAGGATCTTACCCTCACATCCTCGGCCGGTACAGGGGCTGGAGCCAACAAAGGAAGTAGCTCCTCAGCATAACTCTGCCCAAGGATCACATGGGACCGCCAGAGGGAACCATACTCCTCAGCCATGCACGACAACTCTCTCTCGTCGAACATATGACGTGGTGGAGGAGCGGGAACAACAAAATTATCGGAAGAGTGTTGTCTAGCAACTCTCTCTCCTAAGTACGCAATCGCTCCGTAGGTCCCCAGAAAGTAGTAGCGCTCAGCAGAATACTGTGCGGCTAATCCAGGGACTGTCCAACCACCCATGGTCGGTATACTACCTCAGGTCCCTATAAAAATACCAATCGGGTAAGAACATGTATAAAACGTCGCAGAAGAGCAAGATAAACACTAAAAGTCATACCGAGATGATCCGACTCCGGACGCGTGCAGTAGACAGGTCCACATGGTGGCTGCCCTAAGAGGCGCTCACCGGATACCCCCTCGGCGATGGTCTTGCCGGCGCAATGGAAGGAAAGTACTCATAGAACCAGATCTACAAAAAAGCTAAAGCATGAGTAAATGTTAACTAACATATAGGGCTAAACTTTATAGGGAATAATGTTTACCTCTACGACTTTCCAGAAAGCAGACAAAGCAACGTTCGTCCTAAAGGACCGATGGCGACACGAGTCCCTCAGTGCGCGAACGAAGTCAGTGTAGGCCAAGCTGGCCCAGTCATAAGTCCCAATCCGCTAGAGAACGCGAATAGCAGGGAGGTAGTAAAGCAATGCCCTACTACCCCTGTCAGGGGAGAGTGTCCCTAACAACAACATCAGCACAAAGATGCGCACCCGCTGCTCTCAGGTGGTTGCATCGTCATCAAGAGCCGCTGCCAGCGTCGAGCGGCGAATCCCTCTAGCACTGAACTGAGTCGTCTCGACCTCAGCTCGGGCCCGAATAGCAATCTGCCCCAACAGTTCCTCGACCTCTGGAGAAAAGACGTCGATACCGCCGTCGAATGGCAGCGGCACAGAAGAGAACTCCAGTCCCGTGATGAGACTGAAGTCTGTAGGAGTGACCATCATCTCGCCCCATGGAAAATGAAAAGTGTTGGTGGTGTCCCAGAAGAACTCCACCAAAGCGCGTACTACGTGGTGACCCCCGCTAGAGGCGACCATAGCCTCGGAGGTCTCGAATAACGCAACCAGTCCGTAAGACTCCCATAGGAGTCTCGTCTCTCGATCTCTAGCAATATGCATCCTATACAAATCTCCTAGACCATCACAGCCAGAGCCGTGATGCCGTGTCCTCCCAGGCTCGGTTCCCCGTCTCACCCTCTCAGAAATGTGGTGGACAGGGGCAAAGAACAAGGTCTGCTCGTCCCACTCTGGGAACTGACCAAGCGAAGTGGACGGTGTAGTGTCGTCCTCTACGGGCTCATGCTCCCGTCTAGTGTTTCGGGACCGTGAACCTGAGCGTCTTTGTCTAGCCATACTACATTGTGCAGAATCATCATAAATTAAGGTTCTATAGTATCTAAAGGTTTGCCTAGCCGCATGATACTATGTTCGCAAAAACAGAGTACGTAGTACTAAAACATAGCACAAATTCAAATTGAGCATGACAACATTTTTTCAAGCAATCAAACAATTTCTTGCAACACTATAGTGATTATTGTGACAAATTGAACAAGAATTGCTAGCAGAAACATCAAGAACGGGCCACATTGTTCTTCACGACCTTAGGAGGTCCAACAATGGCGGATTGCTCATTTCTTCACCAAATTGAGTCAAACAAGTCTCAAATTACTCACAAGGAAATATACAAACATAAACAAGAAATTTCATGGCATAAAACTTGATAAACAAAGCAAATTGAGCATTATAAGTTTCGAATTTTCATGAAATTCGTGAATGAACATGCCAAGAATGCATAAAAACCGGTGTGAGTTGGAGGAAAACTTACATAGATCGGGAATATGGATGAGAAGAGCTTTGATTTGCAACAAATTTGAGCGAATTTGGTTGAGAAATGAGTGAGCAACGATCAATTAAAGTTTTCGGACTTCTCTCGGGCTGTTTCGCGACGAACAGAGCAAAAAATAAAACGAAAAACTGAATTTAAAGAAGAATCCGTGCTGGCGCCAGTCCCTAGACATTGGCGTCACGTTTTGTGCTTGGCGTCAGACGCCAATACCAGCGCATGGCGCTAATACCGTAAGGCTGCCGCTGATTGATTTTCAGCGACGCCAAAGCAGTTAGCCACCTGTTGGGGTTGTGCTAGCTTTCTGCAACATATTTTGGGTTCCTTGGTACGCCAGTTAGCCCCTCTAAGCGATTTGAAATGATTAGGTAATCGGCTTGATTACATAAAGTGATCGACCTGATGAAAAGATCGTCTCACTTAGCTTAAAGCGCCTAAGCATTGGCTCATTAGCAAAAAGCACCGACATATAGGTTCAAGAGCAAAAAGCACCGACATACAGATTCAAGAGCAAAGAGCGCCGACGTACAAGCATAGCAAAAGCAAAGTTCAGGCGAACTTTTAAGGATCGACAAGCGTGGATCTTTGGTATTTTCCTCTGGGAGATTATCGCATCAAATGAGGATGACTTCAAGAGAAGATGTCTTCGACATCATTCCCTAGCTTGCGGAAAGTTGTCATAAACAACTGAAGGTAATTTTAGGGCGAAATTGTCTTCGATCATAGTTCCTGAGGCATGGAAGATGATCGCAATGCGGATGAGAATTATTTCAAGAGAAATAGTTTTCGATGATATTCCCTTGGACGTGGAATATTATCACAGCGGAGGAGAATAGTTTCAGGCGAAGCAATCTTCTAATTGGAAGCAGTTACAAGGCGTAGCAGTTTTCAAGCGGGTTGGCATTCTCTAGCTTGCAGGAGGTCGTCAAAACAAACAGCAACAATCGGTTACTTTTAGAGACGTGTGCTTGACGGTGCAAGATAAGCGTTTCTTAACTCTTTTATCTGTTTAACTAACATTGTTTTGCAGGTATCGGCGTTATAAGATTGATTTAGGATCGCAGAACGTTCTGAATCATTCTCCGTCCCTATCGATACTTTGGCTTTCGTTTTCAAAACTTGCGTTTCTCCAAACTCAGTCAAAGTGGGGGCTTCTGTAGACACCCATTTGTGTCTCCCCAAAACCAAACCCGGTGATGAGTACCTTTCACGTCGAATCATAATCGAATGAAACGAAAGTGTGGAAAGGTCTGGTGTTGCGGAAAGTTTTATTTCTTTTCTCTCTGTTTTTGAAAACTTTATTGTAAGAAAACAGCCAATCCAGTTTGTTTGGTCCTTGATAAGGGTCCAATAGTGGTGTAGTTGGATGGGGCTTGCAAAGACCTTTCCAACGATATATTATAAGCCCGATTCCGATGAATATTGAGGAAGTTATGGCCAATTTACTAAACTGGGCCCGGTTTGAGTTTTAAGTACGGCCCAATGATCTAGGGGAGGGCCTAATATGATTTATCATTCCTAATGCAATTAGGAATGGTTTTTGTCTTCTAGAACATTCTAGAAGGTTTTATCATTCTTAATTCAATTAGGATTCTTCAGAGTTTAATTTAGATCAAATAGCATTTTCGACTGAAATTATATTATTTTATCTTCCAGTACGGGAAATTTATCAGATTTTCGAAAATGCGTTGAAATCCAATTTGGCGTCCAACCCCAGGCCTTCGTGCCTGGAATCAGGATTGGCGCCAGACGCCAGCCATTGGCGTCTGGCGCTAGCCACTGGTCCTGGCGCCAATGAGCCAGGGCTGGCGCCAAGGTGGTTTTGTGGTCTTCAGACTTTGTTTTGATAAATTATCTTTTTTGGATGATTTTCTCTATAAATATCGTATCAAAAACTCCGTTTTCAATCATCATCTACATCTATCGTTCACCAATTCTCTTTATTCTTAAGTTTTCATCAACTATCTTCATCAAAACCATACATTAACTCTCTCCATTCATCATCTACATCATTCATTCATCAATTTTCAATAACATTAATTCATTTATTCTTTTCCTACTTTGCTTTTTCACACAAAATTCCGCATTCATTAGATCTAGAAACACCTAGCCATATTCGAAGTTGCCTTCGCCCTAGACGTGAAAGGTTTTAATTTCTAAGGGTTTGGTCCCAAATCTCTATTTCAATAATTTAATTTAATTGTTTTGTTTATTATTTTCCTTGAAGTTACTAACGCGTGTATTTTGTAATTAGAAAGAGGTACGAGGCATCCAAGTAAGTACTTTAAGGGATTTTATTGATTAATTGATTTATGATGTAGATATCATGCTTAGATTGTTATTTTGATTCCTAGTATCATGTCTAGGGTATCTTTAATATTAAGTATGATTAAAAGTATGATGCTTCCTATATTCTCCCTAATATTTATTATTATTATGATTATGATTGATTATTATTATTTATTATGTTGCTTGATATATATTATATATTGTTATTGCTTGATCACACCTTTCATGCATGTTTAAAGGGAATTGATACTTGCAATCACGCTTAATAAGATAATTAATAATCTTGTTAGGGTTATTGTGATTATATTCAAGTGATCGCCAATAATAGTTTATTTGTGCATTAAATTCAACCAACATAGATTAAACAGGTTTAGGGTTAATCCTATTGATTGCATGTTAATCAGAAAGCGCACATGAATACGATCAGAATAAAGTAGAGGCCCATTATTAGGGCAGGTTCGATCTCTTTTAGGTTGGATTTGTACCATCATCCCTGAACCCTATTTTGGTTCATGACCTTATGGAGTTGACGATCTCTTGGATCGTTAAGGGGTGTAACCTTCACCTCGTGAACGGTTTACAAGTTCCTTAAAAACTTGTTGGCGACTCTTTTGCTCTATCTTCTTCCCTTTTGGACGCCACCGTACTTTAGTGTATGATCACAGTGGGGTTCAAGCTAGTGGGATTTTAAAGGCTTGAAATTATTCCCTACAATTCTCTATCCACTTAGGAATTCCAAACTGGCTAATGCTTCTTTCTTTTCGAAGCTCAAGTTCCTTCTCTAATTTAGCCTTTTCAATTCTTAACTCGTCAAGATCATATTTTAATTTTTCAAAATCCTCATTAAATTTAGGCAAAGATTCAGAGGAGGAACTTGGAGACACTTAAGTATTAGCAAGTTTGTATTGAGTCAATTCTACATTAACCATGATATTCTCAAACTTGAGTTTCTCATTCATTTCTTTTAATAGAAGATTTTTGTCAAAAAGTTCAAAAAATCTACTTTGAACATCATTTCGTTGATTCTCAATCCACGTACTGTGTTCCTTGCAGACTTTGAGAGCTCTTTGACATTCACCTAGACGAATACTAGTGTGAGTCCAGTCATCTTCTAATTCAAACACTAAATCAATGAGAGCATCTTTAGTATAAGTTTTAAGCACATTAGGATCAAGGAATACCTCTTTAGCAAGCTCATCGTTGGAAGCCTTTTCATCAGGTTGTTTCTCTTCATCCTCACTTTCAGAATCTCCCCAGGCAGCAATCATAGCCTTCCTAATGTCTGTTTTATTGAAAGGAGTTTTGTTGTAGTTGCTCTTAATTTGTTCCCTTGCCTTCCCTTTACCTTTCTCTGTATCCCAAAGTGGACACTTACGAATAAAGTGTTCTAGAGATCCACATTTGTGACAACCAGAGTCAGCTTTTGAAGTAGAGGGTTTCTTGGTGAAGTTCCTTGACTTGTTGCATCGGTTGAACATTCTTTTGAACCTTCTCACCAGCATAGCAGCCTCTTCTTCATCGACTTCAGAGTCTTCTTGATCTCCAGCTTTGAGAGCCAAGCCTTTTCCTCGGTTTCCTTCACTGTTGCTTGTTCCTAGGTGCAACTCATGAGTTATGAGGGAACCAGCAAGTTGCTCAATATTGAACTTTGTGAAGTCCTTTGTTTCTTGTAAGGCTGTTACCTTGGCTCTCCATATCTCATCTTGGGGGAGGCTTCTTAGAACTTTTCTGACCTGCTCATCAATAGGGATTTGCTTTCCAAGAGAAACAAGCTCATTAGTAATGTTAGTAAATCTAGTTAACATTTCCTGAATTGATTCTTTTGGTTGCATTTCAAACCGTTCATATTTTGACATAAGCAAGTCAATCTTAGAGCGTTTCACTTCGTTAGTTCCTTTATGAGTGACTTGAAGTAAATCCCAAATTTCTTTAGCATTTTTACAACCCATAACACGGTTGTGTTCATTGGGTCCAAGTCCACAATGAAGTAATTTAACAGCATGTGCATTAATTTCCATTTTCTCAAAATCTTCCTTATCAAATTCAGACATGGGTTTAGGTACTACCTCATTTTCACCAGTGGTTTTGGTAATTTCAAAATCACCAACTTCGATCACTCTCCAAACCTGGTAGTTGTCGGCTTTGATAAAAATATCCATCCTGTTCTTCCAATAGGTGTAGAATTTTCCATTGAACATAGGAGGACGCTGCGTAGAGTAACCTTCTTCCAGTTTCTCGTGATTGTTCATCTTGATTCCAGGAACTTAACTCGTCAGGGTTTCCTGATTTCTTCGAGGAACCATCTCTGATACCAATTGTTGACTCTAATGAACAATACAAGAGGGGGTGAATTGTATTGTTGAGGAACTAGGGTAATTTTTGCGGAATTCTTAAAGAAACTTAAACAAAACTTTAAAGTGCAAGAGAGATTTTACATGGAAAACTTCTTGGCCCTAATCAAGAAGAAAAACCACGACCACAAGGGATTTTAATCACAACTCTTAATAATAATAGGGCAAACAACCTATTACAAATTAAGACTTCTAAACTCAAGTTCCTCTACGAACTTAAGTTCCCCCTCAACTGATCCCTCAATCAGTTGAGATCTCGAATCTCTCTCTTTCTCCTTGCTTCACTCAAAGCAATTTCACACTCTAGTGTTTACCCAAACTCTACCCCAATACAACTCAATATAAAACTACTAAGATGCTAAGTACAAAGACACTCAAGGACTTAAGTGGATTTTTGACTCTTTTAGAAAAGCTAAGAATCGTAATGCTCAAGTGTACTTTTCAAAACAGAAAACTAATCCTATTTATACAGGAGGAAAGCAGTTGAAAACCTTACGTTTTCCTTAGCTCCCACTATACCACAACTTCCATGAAATAAGGAAGTGCAGTTCGTGGATGCTTGGGCAGCAAGCTGAAGCGCACAGTAAGGAAGTGGTTCCTATATTTTCTCAACCTCCTTTACCAAGTAAAAGTCGTTTAAAAAATAGTTTTACCAAGTCAGATTTTCCAAAATGTTAGGATAAAATCAGAACAGAAAATCTTTTAATAAATAAGATATTTTTACTTAAAAGATATTTTTCCGAAATAAAATTAAATCTTTGTTAAAGAAAAGAAAAAATAAAATCTTTATAAACTGAAATTAAATCCACTTAAATCCTATCAATTAAAAATGAACTTAACATATATACAAGAAGCCTAAAATAAATAATAAAGATACAATAGACTCCTTGGAACACAGTGAAGCTTCGACTCTGGAGCTTTAGTTCCTCACTCAAGCAACTTGGCTTCTGATTGTCTTCTATGCTCGTTCATAGCTCATCCTTTAGACTTATTCCATGCTCCATTCTATCTCTAGAACTTCGTTGCATATAAAACCTGTCAATACATCAAAGCTAATAGACAAAAGTTAAAGCCCCTATGGGTTTGCTTAGGTTCCCTGAGTCATCATCAAAACTTAAGATCAACATCAAGCTTGGAAAAGAGGACCCCCGGGCACTCGCATTCTACGTTTACCACCCAAAGATCAACCCCTTTCAAACCACTTTCATTCGACAACTAATCCTAGTCCAACAACAATGACAACTGTCGAAGAACTTCAACAAGAGAATCTTCGTATGAGAGAGGAAAAGGCTCAAGAGGCCAAGGATAGGAGAATTAAGAAGATGAAAAACGCTGAAAAGAAAAAAGTTGAAGCATTACCCTTACAAGAAAAGATGGAGCAATTATCCATCAAAGAAAAGTCGTTAGAGAAGCTAGTTCTTCGTTCTACTATGGGGAACAAGTACTTTGACGAAGAAAATTTTGCTCCTCCCCCAGTACTTGCTTTACCATAAAAGTTCATAGCTATGGACTTGCCAATATTTAAGATGACCAATAATCCACAAAATCATTTAATGTGTTTTATTGGCACTATGGCACTAAAGGGAGTTGATCCTAAGCTTTATGCTTTGACTTTCCTTTTATCACTAGACCCAACCACGAGAGAGTGGTAGTATGGGCTAGATCCAAAATTCAAAGCAACATGGGAAGATATAGTTTCGGCTTTCATCACCCAATACGAGAGTAACGTAGAGCTCAAGTCAACTTTACGTGAACTCGAGATGCTTAAGCAAGGCGACGATGAAGGTTTCCTTGCTTTCTATGGTAGATGGCGAGAAAACGCGGCCCACCTTGCAAAGTTTTTAAAGGAAATGATTACTAAGAATAAATACTTTGGTGGTGTAGAAACAGTCGCTCTTACTGCAGAGTGTAGTGCAATATTGCAAAATAAATCCCCACCTAAGCTTAAGGACCTTGGTAGTGTTTCCATCCCATGTCATGTAGGTGCATTATTCATTGATAAAGCTTTATGTGACTTAGCTTCTAGTGTGTCTGTTATGCCTCTTTCTGTTTGTAACGGGTTGAATATGGGAGCTTTAAAATACACACAAATCACTTTGCAAATGGCGGATCGTTCTATAAAATACCCTTTAGGTGTTTTGGAGGATGTCCCCGTTTGGGTTGGGAAATTTTTTATTCCTGTTGACTTTATAGTTTTGGAAATGGAGGAGGATAGTAATATCCCGATCATTTTAGGTAGACCTTTCTTGTGTACTGCAGGTGCTGTTATTGATGTCAAGTCTGGGTCCCTTACTTTGTCTGTTGGTGATTACTTTGTCTGTTGGTGATGATACAGTGACTTTTAATCTAAACAATGCGATGAAGTCGCCTTTGCTTGAGAATACTTGTTGCAGGATTAATGTGCTTGATGAGATTGTGACAGATGATACGCCTCGTGAGTTAGCTAATGATCCATTAGAAGCTGTTCTCACCCTGGAGGTCTCTGAAGGAGAAGGAGATGCAGAGATTGACTCCTTGATTCATGACTTGGATGCCCCTAACACTCAAGGGTTTGAGGTAATGGAAACTATTTATTCTACTTTTGAGTCACAAGTATAAAAGGTAAAGTTGAAACCTTTACCTTCTCATCTTAAATATGCATTTCTCGATGATAATGAGGAATGCCCTGTAAGTGTTAGTGCTAAACTCGATGATAATCAAGTTTTTAAGCTTTTGACTGTGCTTCGCATGCATAAAAAGGCAATCGAGTATAGCATTGACGATCTTATAGGGATAAGTCCTAATTTTTGTATGCATAGAATCAATTTGGAAGAGAATCATCGCCCTTGCATCCAACCACAACACCGATTGAATCCTAATATGCAAGAGGTGGTGAAGAAAGAGGTAATGAAACTTCTTGACGCGGGCATCATCTACCCCATCTCATATTCTAAGTGGGTGAGCCCCGTACAAGTCATTCCTGAGAAAGGGGGGACAACTGTTGTTAAAAATGATAAGAATGAACTAATTCCTACTCGTGTTGTCACAAGTTGGCGTATGTGTATCAATTATCGCAGGTCGAATATGGCCACCTTAAAAGATCACTTTCCCTTACCTTTTATAGATTAAATGCTTGAAAGATTAGCAAAACATAGTTTTTTCTGTTATTTGGATGGATATTCAGGTTTCTTTCAAATTCCCATTCATCCGGAAGATCAAGAGAAGACAACGTTCACATGCCCCTATGGTACATTTGATATCGCAGAATGCCATTTGGGTTGTGTAACGCCCTTGCGACATTTCAAAGCTGTATGATGGCCATTTTCTCTGATTTCATTGAGAACATCATGGAGGTATTTATGGATGATTTCAGTGTTTATGGTTCTGACTTTGATATGTGCTTGCATAATCTTTCTAAGGTGCTTAAACGTTGTACTGACGTTAATTTGGTCTTGAATTGGGAATAGTGCCACTTCATGGTCAATGAAGGAGTGGTACTTGGTCATCTTATTTTTGATCGTGGAATCCAAGTTGACAAAGCAAAAATTGAGGTGATTGAGAAACTTCCCCCTCCTGTGAATGTCAAGGGAATGAGAAGTTTTCTTGGTCATGCAGTGTTTTATCGCCGATTTATAAAAGATTTTTCGAAAATAGCGAAACCCCTCACTCAATTATTGCTTAAGGATGCCACATTTGAGTTTACTGATGCTTTTATGGAGTCTTTTAACAAGATTAAGGAGGCGTTGATAACTGCTCCTATCATACAACCTTCGGATTGGGATTTGTCGTTCGAGATCATGTGTAATGCGAGTGACTATGTTGTGGAGCCGTGCTTGGACAATGAAAGAACAAGGTTTTGCATGCCATTTACTATGCTTGTAAAACCTTGGATGAGGCTCATATGAATTATGCCACCACTGAGAAAGAGATCCTAGCTATTGTATATGCTCTTGACAAGTTTTGAACTTACCTCATTGGTTCAAAAGTAATTGTCCACACTGACCATGCCGCTCTAAAGTATCTCCTAGCAAAGAAAGAGGCTAAACCGAGGCTCATTCAATGGATTTTTCTCCTTCAAGAGTTCGATTTAGAAATTCGAGATAAAAAGGGTGTCGAGAACGTTGTTGCAGATCACCTCTCTCATTCAGTCTACTTCAGATAGCCCTATAAATGACTCTTTCCCCGATGATCATTTATTCTCTGTTTCTTCTGTATCTCCATGGTATGCTGACTATGCTAATTTTTGTGTAGGTGGTTCACATCCTTCGGATTTGACTTACCAACAACGCAAGAAGTTCTACCATGATGCCAAGCGGTACTTTTGGGATGACCCTCATTTGTATCGTAAGTGTGCTGATGGAATGTTTCGGAGATGTGTAGCAGATTGGGATACTAATGGTATCCTTCATCATTGCCATAATATACCTTCTAGTGGACATCTTGGTTCTACTGCAACTACCTACCGAGTGCTTCAATGTGGTTTCTATTGGCCCTCATTATTCAAGGATGCTCGTGCCTTTTGCAATGCATGTGATGAGTGTCAAAGAACAGGAAATATATCGATGAGGCAAGAGATGCCACAAAATGGGATTCTTGAGGTCGAGCCTTTTGATGTCTGGGGCATTGATTTTATGGGACTGTTTCCCTCTTCTTGTTGGAATCGGTACATTTTGGTTGTTGTTGACTATGTCACCAAGTGGGTCAAAGCTATTGCATCGCCTACTAATGATTCGAAGGTCGTTATGAAGCTATTCAAAAATATCATCTTTTTGCGCTTCGGAGTCCCAAGAGTTGTTATTAATGACGGTGGTTCTCATTTCCATCAACGAACTTTCAAGTCTCTTCTTAAGAAACATGGAGTTACTCATAAGGTTGGCTTGGCCTATCATCCTCAAACGAGCGGCCAAGTTGAGGTATCTAATCGAAAAATCAAGAGAATCCTTGAAAGGTAGTCAACAAATCCTGCAAAGATTGGTCATTGAAGTTGGATGATACATTGTGGGCATTGCGAACGGCTTACAAGACTCCGTTAGGGACAACACCGTATCAGTTGGTGTATGGCAAAGATTGTCATTTACCAATCAAAATGGAATACCTTTCACAATGGGGCGTCAAGGAGATTAATTTAGATCTAGAGAAGGCCGGTGAAGCGAGACTTCTTTAATTGAACGAGCTAGATGAGATTCGGCTCGATGCTTACCAGAATCATAGGCTCTACAAGGAGCAAACGAAGAAGTTTCACGATAAGATTATCCAAAAACGAGAGTTCAATAATGGTGACAAGGTGTTGCTTTATAACTCAAGACTTCGACTCTTTCTTGGAAAGCTTAGGTCTAGATGGTCCGGGCCTTTCACAGTCACCGATGTCAAAGCATATGGAGCCATAAAGGTGCTAGTGAAAACGGCACGAAATTCAAGGTAAATGGACAACATTTTAAGCTATATACCAAGGGTGCTTTCATCGGCAAATTAGAGACAATTTATCTCTTCGATACACCAATTGATGCTTGACACTAGGTAAGAAGTCCAGCTCACGACTCTAAATGAGCGCTTATCGGGAGGCAACTCGATTTCCTAATTCTTCTTTTATTTTAATTCTTTTAGTTTTGTTTTTCCTTTTCTTTTTAGTTTCTCTTCTTTTTTGTTTTTAATTTTTCTTACTTTCCTTCGTTTTTTTTTTGTTTTTTTTTCTATTCATTTATCGTGTAATGTATGCTATTCTTCTAGTTTTAATCTTTTTTTTTTTAGTGTTAGTTTCGTTTCTTTTTTTTTATCTTCGTGCATAAGTTGTGATTAAGTGAACTGAGTTTTGAGTCAAAGTTAAAGAGTAATGGTTGCATTCCGAGTCGACATGGTATAGGTTGAGTGTCTATTATAACCCTAAGCTGGTAGGGCACCTCTCGTGCTCGACTTCAGCATATCTACAAGAAATCGGCGGAAACTAGCTTGGAAAGAGACTGTTTGTGGCCTCTAGATTGGTGAGTTAATTGCAGGACTATGAGTGCTACGTGGTTCTATATGTATCTGAGCCAGATTTCAGTTTCGCTAACTTTGGTTTCATAGTTTGCTCGAGAGTCAAGTCGGTCTAATTCTGCTTCCTGGAAATCTTATTTTTCTTGTTTCTCCGTCTTGAGTAAAGTGTTTATTAGGGACAAGCAATGGTTTAGCTTGGGGGAATTTGATAAATCACATTTATAGGGTTCTTAAACATGTTAATGTTAGTTTTTATGCCTTTTTCTTAGTCTTTTTGGTCGATTTTAGGGTCATATTTGCATAAGTCATCATATATCACTCTATTACGCTCCGTTTGTGTATTTCTTAATGTTTCAGGTGATTTCGTAGTCATTTGGCAACTTTCGAAGTGTTTGGAGATGATTCGAATGATATTTGAATGGAAATAGATGGAATGAGTTCATTGACCGAGGGATTTATGCTCGTGGATGTTGTCTCTAATGATTATATGCATGGTAATTGAAAATAGCATCCACAAGGATCGATATGCACTTTTCGGAATTGAATTTGAGTTAGGAACAAAGGAAATCAAAGGCTTGCAAAGAATAAAAAGGAACTTTGTTCATTGTTTCAGCCATATCTCGAGTTCTACAAATAAAATTGAGGTGATTCAAGTTGGGTTGAAAACTAGACTTGAATATCTTTCCAATGATAGGTTGTACGCCTTCATAAAATTCCTAGATTGTGAGTTACAACCATCCAAAATTGGCCCTGCAAATCTGCCAGCAAGCGCCCAGCCATCGGGCGATGGTTTAGCCGCACAAACGACCCTTCGAATCTGCCTAGCCCAAGATGGTCGAGCGTCAAATTCGTCGCATCCTACAGCCAATCGACCATCGGCCATCCATCGGGCGATGGGTCTGGCGTGCGGGAATCTTGTTTTCCGTCGATCGTAATTCTCGCGACCAATTAAAAGATGACCTTTATTTTTATTTTTTTTTCCTTATTTTATTTTATCTATTTTATTTTTACTTAGGATTAGGCTTTAATATAAATATAAATACTTGAGAGGATTTTATTTTCTTCTCTTTATGTTTTATTTTTCTAGATTAAACGCTTCTTAGTTTTCTTTCTCTCCATTGTTGAACCCTAGCTTTTCATTCTCCATTAGTTCAATCATTGAGGTATTTTCATTCAATCTTTCGTTCTTTATTTATTTTATTAATTATGAATTCAAGTTTATTAATCTCTTTTGTTTTTTTTATTTCAATTATAAGTGAGTAGTCGTTTTCTAGGTTAAGTGAGGGAAGTCATGTTTATACCATGATTATTTGTGCTTAATTATTTATAAATTTATGAATTAGGGTTTGAATAATTCCAATTGATTTGTGCGTTATTGTTTGATTCATGTAATTGGCCAATATCATGAGTTAATTATTTAGCTAATAAAAATTAGAATTGAAAGATCATATTTTTAGAGGCTTACTTACAATTGGCGAATTTGATTATGTTAGCGACCGAACTACATATGTTAATTCGTAAGTGTTAATTCCTGACTGTAGGATTAACAAGTGCTTTAATGATTTGACTAGTTTGTTTATTAATGGATTGTTTGCATTTCTTGGTTTGGTATAAGCATGGTGGACCGAACGTTTGCCCTAAACTTTAATTTATCTGTGAACAGCCTTATTTTCATTATTGTCATTCTTTAGTTAATTAATCATCAAATCACTCTTCGTTTATCGAAATAGTTTATAATAATTGGGGAAAAACTAATAGAACCTGTCTCCCTGTGGGATTCGACCCGTATTTTCTAAGTCTCTGCTAACAACAGACACCGTGCACTTGTAGTATAACTTTTTATTCATCACGTACTTTAGTTGTAATTTGAACTTGAACAATCCTTAGGAGAACTTATTTCCCCTGAAATGATATCTGAACTTATTTTTCCTAATTAAACTTATATGAACTTGTCAAACCTGAAAATGAGGTGAACATAGCATACCCTTAGTGGTTACTCAGTCAATCAAGAGTTACTTATTTTGGGGTTACTCGATCGGTTAATGAATTTTTTCCGGAGTTACTTATTCCGAAGTTACTTATTAGGGGTTACCTAGTCGGTTTGGGGTTACTTATTCAAAATTTACGCATGAGTTATAGAGAATGCTACTACTTTTCAAGTGGTAGATATTAAAGCTTCTTTCAACCTATTGTTCAGACGCCCTTGGCTTCATGACCTTAAGGTCGTCCCTTCATCGCTTTATCAACAAGTGAAGGCTATAGTTGGAGGAATTCCCGTTACAATCGATGCCTCCCAACTAAGAATCAAGGAAATTGATAACCCTCTCATAAATGTGGAGCACGATGACAACGATGAAGACCTATAGGGCTGTAAAGAAGAAGAGGTCTCCTTAATCGAGGAAGATGAAAGGACCCCTCTCTGCTACGACCTTTATTCAAATATGATAGTTAATGGTATACTCCGAAAACAGGGACACTTTCCTGGAATGACTCTAGGAAAAAAGAAAGGAGTAGAAATGCAAACGAAATCGCATGGCCTTCCTAAATTAGATACTTTTGGACTTGGTTTTGAATCGTCTCCGAAAGACTATAAGCAAGCCCAGGAAAAGGCTAATGCGCGGAGAAATGCTCGTACCCAAAAGAAAACAATCTCAATGGATCAATACCCCCTCACTCTAAATGGACAATTTATAAGAGAGGGTGAAGATTATCCATGCTATGAATTTCCCGAGCCTTTTGTCAAAGATGGAATAAGACAACCTGGGTTCGAAATCTTCCTGTATTTCCACTTCTTATATGACATCCCAACTCCTATATATAAGGCAAAAGCACCTCCGTGCTTCGAATTTAATGTCATGGGACTTCTTTTTGGGCACGAGAAGAATGAGCCAAAATATGTTGAAGACAACTCCGCGCTCATTCAGACAACACTACAAAGTGAGATCTTTGACCCCTCAAAGCTTATCACTCCAGGAGAGGGATTAGCCTAGCGATGGTGAAAGACTGTGAAAGTGACTACAACAAGCGGACGAAAAATCTCCATAACAGCAGGACAAGGACCTATGTTCGAAGATTCATCTAAGTCAAAGGCTGAATTTGAGTCTTCCCATATAGGGTCTTCAAAATCTCTAACTATAGTACCTCTGCCTAGTTCCTCTACTTTAGCACCTACTCCTAGGATAGTTAGTAGTCAAGTACCAATGAACATTTCTTTATTTGATGTAATGGTTTCCGAATTCAATAACATGTCATATTTTGCTTACTCCTCGTGTCATTCCTTAACCTAAGATGACGAGCATTGCTTAACTAAAAATGGAAGTGATATAGAAATAATTAAATCAATGGAAACACTTGAGAATAAAACACCAGTAATAGAAGACACTGAAACAGTGGATATCTTAAAAGATCCAAATGTTAAAAGAGAAGTTAAAATCACACTAACTCTTACTAAAGAAGAAAGAACCAGTTTAATTAATCTACTAAGAGAATTTATCGATGTATTTGCTTGGTCATATGAAGATATGCCAGGAATAAATAGAGAAAAATCTCAACACACAATACCATTAATTTTAGGAATGAAACCTATAAAACACAAGTTACGTCGAATGAAACCCGACGTAGCTCTTAAAATTAAAGAAGAAGTTCAAAAACAAATTACGTACTACAGATTTATTAGGGTATCTAAATACCTAGAATGGGTTGAAAATGTGGTGCCAGTTCTAAATAAAGATGGAAGGGTAAGAATGTGTGTTGACTATAGAGATCTAAATAAGGCAAGTCTAAAGGACGACTTCCCTTTACCACACATCAACATTTTGGTAGATAACACAACAAATCATGCGTTTCTCTCATTAATGGATGAATACGCGGGGTACAACCAGATTCTCATGGCCGAGGAAGAAATGGAAAAGACTACATTCATAATGCCATATGGCACTTACTATTACACGACAATTCCATTCAGGTTGAAAAACGTGGGTGCCACTTACCGAAGAGCAGCGACTGCTTTACTACATGACATGATTCACAAAAAAGTTGAGGTCTACGTGGATGATATGAATGTAAAATGAAAAGATCGTCCAGGATATCTAGTAGTCTTAAGAAAATTCTTCGAAAGGCTGAGGAAATACAGCATGAGGTAAACCCATCTAAGTGTGCCTTTGGAGTCACCTCAGGAAAACTCTTGGGATATATCACTAGCTCTAGAGGAATAGAGATAGACCCAACCAAGATTAAAGAAATCATGTCAATGCCGCCGCCCAAGACTGAGAAACAGATTCGAGGATTCATTGGCCGGTTGCAATACATAAGTAGGTTCATATCCAAATTAACCACGATTTGTGAACCAATATTCAAGAAACTAAAGAAGAACGTGCCAGTAATATGGGACGATGAGTGTCAAAAAGCCTTTGAGAAAATCAAACTCTATCTCGCTAATCCTCCCGTACTATCACCTGCGCTCCCGGCAATCCCTCTTAGGTTGTATTTAACAGTCACCAAAGAGAAAATGGGGGCTATGCTTGCACAGTCGCACAAGAAGTAGAAGGAAAAGAAAACACCATCTATTAATTAAGCAAAAAGATGCTCGAGTATGAAGTATGCTACACACCACTTGAGAAATTGTGCCTCGCATTAGTGTGGGCCACAACCAAGTTAAGACACTACATGCTCGTTCATACAGTCTATGCGGTATCTCGGATGGATCCACTAAAGTATCTCTTCGAGAAATCTACACTTAATGGGCGAAATATCATGATGGATAGTCAACTTAGCCCAATTTGATGCATGTAAGGTTTATGCCCCAAAAGGCTATCAAAGGTTTAGTGGTCTCGGACTTCTTAGCGGATTTCTCAATAGAAGATTTGACGCCTATATAATTTCCACATGAAGACTTAATGCTTACAGAAGATGATACTTGGACGTTATACTTTGATGGAGCATCAAACCAAAAGGGTTGTGGTGTAGAGTATTATTAGTATCACCTAAAGAGGAACATGTCCCAATTTGCATAAAGTTATATTTTAACGTTACCAACAATGCTGCGGAATATGAAGTATGAGTGGTAGGCCTCGAAACAGCTTTGGCATTAGGAGTAAAGAAACTTTGAATATTCGAAGATTCTTCTTTAATCATCAACCAAATTTCCAAAAGGTGGAAATTAAGGAGCGAAAGCTTGTCCCCTTATCAAACATATCTGGAAACTCTCACTAATTAGTTAGAAAAGGTAGAATATACATATCTACCCTGAGAAGAAAGTCAATTCGCTGATGCTTTGGCAAGACTAGCCTCAATGGTTAGAATTCCCACAAAATTAAGCAAATGCCTTTGACAAAAGAAAAGAGGCATAAACCTGCTTCCATTCAAGCCATAGAAGACGATTAGGTAGTCCAAGTAGAAGAAGAAGAACCTTGGTATACAAACATCCTCAACTATGTTACCAAAGGAGAATATTCACTCCACGCTCAAAAGAGCAAAACGAGCCTTAAGACTTTTGGCTTCCCAATATGTACCCATAGACAATGAACTACTCAAAAGGGTACCTAAAGGTCGAGCTCTTTTGTGCATAGGCAAAAAGGAAGCCCAAAGGGAAATGAGAATAGTCCACGAAGGAGTATGCGAAACTCATGTAAACGGCAAAATGCTAGTCCAAAAGATAATGCGTGAAGGATATTATTAGACTATCATGAATAGGGACTGTTATCACTATGTAAAAAGATGTCCTAAATGCTAAATATACGCTAACTTGCAGCACGTTCCTCCATCACTCCTTTACACCTACACTTCACCATGACCATTCTCAACATGGAGATTATATATAATTGGAAAGATCACTCCTCTTGGGACAGGAGGTCACGAAGCAATCGACTATTTTACAAAGTGGGTTGAAGCAGCATCATACGCAAAACTCACTGCAAAGCATGTAGCACTCTTTATCGAAAGAAACATCATATGTCGGTAAAAAGTCCCACATGAAATGATAAAAGACAATGGAACTCACTTTCAAGAAAAATGTGAAGAATTGCTACAAAAGTATGGTATTCAACATCACCACTCTTCTCCATAAAGGCCTCAAGAGAATGGTGTAGTAGAGGAAACCAATAAGAATCTAAAGACCATCATCGAGAAAATGACAGAAATTACAAGGATTAGCCTAACAAACTCCATTTTTATCTTTGGGGTTATCACATGTCAATTCGCTCATCAACAGGAAATACGTCATTCTCCTTAGTCTATGGAATGGATGTCGTACAACCTGTAGAGCTAGAAAAACCTTCCCTACGCATTGCGTTGGAAAGTAAACTCAATGAAGTTGAATGGACTATAGCGAGATATGAGGAGCTAATTCTACTTGATGAAAAACGACTAGAAGCTCTACATCATACTCAATGCTACCAAACTCGTATGGCTAGACACTTTAACAAAAGGTCAAGACATGAAACATCAAAGTAGGAGACTTGGTGTTAAAAGCATTAAGAAAAAATGTTCTAGACTCAAGAGGCAAATTTAGGCCTAATTGGTCTGGACCATATATCGTCAAAACTATTGTAGACAACTAAAAATGTCTCCCCGAAACCAAATCCGATGATGAACAATATTTCACCGCATTATTGGTTGGGTTCAGTAATTAATCCCGAAAGTGCTTAAAATTCATATTCAATCAAATTCAGTTCATGAAATAGTCAACGGATCAGTCCTAAATGTTTAGTCAAAGAATAGTTCAATTTTTATTTTGGTCCAAACCTTTTTATTCATTTCATATTATTCAATATTTTAGCCCAAACCTTTTTATTCATTTCATATTATTTATTATTTTAGCCCAATTAATAAATAATAAGCCTAAAATAGCCCGAAATTATGAAGCGACACTTAAAATGGCTGAACGTAATTAGGGTAAAAATATATTTGGACAGAAAAAAGGAAGAAGAGTCTGTCGCATTATGGGAAATATTGCCGCGCTACGACATATTCTCCCGAGACATGGTGCTAATTCCGTGACACGGGACAGCTCCGTGTCTTCTCTGCGTTAACCCTTCACGCGTTTTTAACTTTCGTAGGTTTATTATTTTTCACGTCACTCTAGGATGTCACGCGTCACACAAGGTTTCCCCGTGTCGCGAAAATGTTTTTAAGGTTTTTATCCTTTTTAGGTTTCTGTGTGTTCCCTCTACTCATTTTTCCCATAAATACCCCCTCATTTCTGATGTTCGGCATCAATGAATTCTCTCTTCTCTCTTATATGCTATAGCCTAAACACTAGCCTACCTTTCTTTCAAAATTCCTTCCTTAAAACTCCAAGGAGTCCGTACTTTACTCGAGGTTCTGTTCTTAAACCAAGGCGTGAAAGGTAGAATTGTTTGAGGGTTTGGCCCCAAATAAACTCTATTTAATTTAATTTAATTTTAATTATTATTTTATTACTTTTCCTTGAAGTTACTAACTCGTTCTTGTTTTATAGTTGCAAGCAGACAAAATCAAAGTAAGAATTATGTTCCTTTTATTTCTATTATTTTTCTAACGATTTTATATTGTTGGATTTATTGTTAAATTGTTTTCAATATTAATGTTTATTCTACTATTATTTATAATCACTATATTGCATGTTAAAGGGAATATGTAATTGAAAATTACGCCTAATAAGGTAATTTGGACAACCGGTTTAGGTTTCTTTTTAATCTTGTTATTAATTCAAGTTATCACTAATATTTTAGAATTATATGTTGCATTAATATTTAACCAGTTTAGCATAATAATAGTTTGGAGCAAATTGAATCTTCGTTTGCATGCCTTTGAGATCGCAGGAATCACTTTTCATAATAAGAATCGAGTAGAGGCCAATACGGACAAATGTGACTCCATGACTCATTTCGTACCATCATCCCCGATCCTCCTTTCGTGGTTCCGAACCATATGTAGTTAGTAATCTCATGGATTATGAATGGGGTGTAACCTTCACGGGGCAATCATTGTTGCCTATCGTTGTCCCTTATTCGTGGTTGCCTTTTATAATCCGTGAACGGTTTACAAGTTCCTTAAAAACTTGTTAGCGGCTCCCTACTTTCCTTGTCCCTAATCGTGTCCCTAATTGTATGTCAATCCCCACATCCTATGAGTGCCAAGCATATTCACAACATGCTTAACTTACGCGTGCACTTCAAACGACGCCTACAGCTATCCTATTAGGAGGTGCCACAAAACTTACTAATATTGATGTCAATGAATTCTCAAATATGACAAATCTTGACCAACTTAAGAAATACTACCCATAATTACTTGAGTAGGATACTCAAGAGAGCTACGTTTGGCCTGATTCCTTAAGAAAGGATAAGTAGGCAACCCCTTACAGGGTGCGGCCACTTTAATCTTCAAAGAAATCAATTCGTCAACAATAGAGCAGCTGGCGCGCAAGAATTAAGTCTAGCGCGATGCGCCACAACTGTCGCACAGCGACAGGAAGCAGCGCATTGCGACAAATTGCTCTGAACGGTGACAAGTTCAAATCCGCATCGCCAGACGTTTTGCGTTGATCTGGGCAAATTTTGGTGTTTTTTTTGGAAATTTTCGACTTCCATACTCGAATAATTCTTGGGAAAATTCAAGGCGTTTTCATTTCTTTAATAGAATTCTAATATAAAAAGTTAGTTTAACTTTAAAAAAGCTAGAGATTGCGTTAATAAAATAAAGTAAAAATTACATTATTGATGGAATTTTAAATAAAGCTTAAAAATTAAATTGACTTAAAAATTAAATTTGTCTAATAAATTGAAAGTAAAGCAATGCTCTAATCTATCTTCTCTTTTCTAGCTCTTTTACAATTCTTGTCCGCTTCTTCTTCATCATCCATCACTTTTGCTAGTAAGCATCCTTTGGAAGATCTACACTCAGTCTTGGTGTTAATAGTTTCTCCAATAGCCATTACACCGTGCTTCTTTTCAACCCACACTTTCTTTTCTGTAGAGACAACTTTTCTTTTCTTTTTGCCTTTAGTAGAACTATTCTTCTTAGGCATAACAAGAGTCTTGAATTCAACTTTTTTTACCCAAATGCTCCTTAGGAGGAATCTTATTATCCCCAAGGTGGTCCTTCTTATTGGTCTTACTCAGCTTATATGCTTTGTTCTTGTCCTTTTGAGATCTACCAAGTAGTCGTTGCTTCATATCCCTAGACAAGGAAGGTGGGACCTTTTGGGTAAAAACTTCCCGTAAAGGTCTAGCACACTAATAATTGTCAAATCTCTCTCCATCCTGTGAAACAGGAAATTCATATGGACGACGAAGATCACCAGATGGAACAGTTTGAGTAAGACCATATTATCTTCTCACCCTGGAAAGGTAATAAAAAGTCAATGACAAGCTAGGATGACGACAAAAAGGTTGGCTATTGACACCAACCATCTTCTCAATTTTCCACCAAGGAACGACCCACTTGATGGTAAAATCACAAGTTCCAAAGACCCTACTCCACTCCCGGTGGCCTATCTTTATGGAAAAGCGTTTCTTCTGTCTCACTAAGCAATTCTATGTATAGTTATAAACATTGCAAGGAGGGCTAATTAATTCAAGCCTCTCCATTAGCCACATCTGCAAAAAAATTCAATGTAAAAAAAAATTATTAATACTATACAAAGTTAAATATATTTTATTTCTGTAATTAAAAGTATTGATTTTCTACCTGTAATAATATTGGAGAACCTCACAGAGGTGCTTTTGGATTTGGTTTTAATTCATCTAAACCAAGCATGGTTTTTCCAACGATCAAAGGCATTGGATTTCTACTTGATTCAATTTTCTCCATAACAGATCCTAAATAGCTTAGCCTTCATGAATATTACCACTAGTGAGCAGATATCGGTTTAACATGCAAAAAAGGAAGACTTTCTTCCTATAAACATGAAAAGATTCGGAGTGTGGTCTGTCAAAATAAAAACGTGCAAATTCCCTCATATAAACTACGTTCCCATGCACTATATATTTCAAGTCCTTATCCTTAAGGTTAAGGAAACGCTCAAAATCTTTGTAATAATACTCGCTTACTTAAGGAATTACCGCAAGATTTAGGGAAGGGAAGCCTAGAATGGCACCAAATTCTTCCAGTAAAGGACAAATTTCATCATAGTCAAGTCTAAAGCAATGAGTATTTGAATCCTAATACTCTAAAGCGGTATGAATAAAGTCCACGTCAAGATCTACCCCCTTTATACCATATATACCCCCAAGTGAAAAAAGTCCAGCTTTTTTCTCTCCTTAGCAGTCAGAGACCGGCACCACTCACGAGTGAAATCGCTAAAACTCTTAGACATGATTAAGAAATAAAAGTTAGAACTATTTTTAACCTGTTCGACTGTACATAATCGACAAGTTTGGGGGTTATTTGTACACAAAATTGGCGAAAACGAATCCTGCTAGGAATCGGAAAATAGGTTCAGCGCCATGTGGCAGAAATCACACATCGCATGATGCATGTCGCATCGCGACAGCTAGGTGTGTATCACACCAGCCTCGCGCACTACGCTAACCGATTTTTGTTCGACTTTCACTCAGTTTTGTACTACGATTTTATGGTTTTTACCCTTTTTCAAAGCCTCATCCACTCAAATCTGACCTTATTGCAAATACTTATGTCATATTTGGCTGTCTCGAGTTTAATTAAATTTAAGCTTATTAAAGACAAACTCGATTATTTTTTTCCTTTTTTTCTTTTTGGGGGGAGAAAGTCGGAGACCCTCCATTGCTAATAAAAATGACGAAAAAATTTTACACAAAAATTAGTCATAATTTTCACACTCACATGAACAATAAAATGAAAAATAAAAAAATGCAAAGCTAAAAATAAACATAAATATATATACGAAAGTGATGAGAAAAATAAGCAAAGTCCTACAAAGTCAAAATAAATACAAGTACATCTATGATGGTGGACCCTGCAAATGTGAAGGAACATCAAACATGTCAAAAACTATGTAGTCCGAGGAGTCAAGCCTGATCAGAAGGAGCCGAAATTGAGAGAGTAGGGCCAGCCCATCCAGGCTCACCCTGCTGCTGCATTCCTAAATGCTGAGGCTATTGCGATGACGAGCAAACCTCGTACGTCCCACCACCCGCTGAAGGAGCTGACGTCGTGCCTCCTTGGCCGGTCGCCCTCCCTGATGCACCCTTAGACGAAGAGTCAGTACCCTCTAGTCTGGCAATACGGTCTGACTTTGCTCGACCGCCTTGACTCCCAATCGTGATACGACGATGCCTTGAGTCAAACCCTGACCTCTCCCTCATAGCCTCGGGCCTCGTACAAGTGCGCGTCGGAGGAATAGGCTGAAATAGAAAACGAAAACTAAGTCAAGTATAGAAAGACAAATATAAACATTAGAGGAGGTTAAGAGAAATACCTTCATGTCGTCATCAACGCGACGACACATAGCTCAATGGCTCAACCTCACGAGCTGATAACGAAAGGCGTCCATGCCTCTCGCCATCCTTGCTAGCACCTCACAAGAAAACTGTCTCAGACACAAAGTCAGGAATAATCAAAGCATATATGCAAATGAGATAACAAATAAGGTGACTTACCGAAGTCTGGTGTCGAGGTATCGACTCCTCTATGAAGCATAATGGCTCGGGATCCAGGGGAATCATCTCCTCGACAGGACCCGAAGTGCCCTGGTAGACGATGGATACCGGCGGAGGCACGAACTCTCTAGTCGAAGCCTGTCAAGTTAAACCTGAATAATTAGGATTGGCTCGGGGGCTATCAAATGAATAAATGAAAAGTACAAAAGATACCTCTATCGGCTCTAGCAAGCAAGATGGTGGGGCCAAACGCGGTAAAAGCCTATCCCCATAACTACGGTTCGGATGGATATGACTCCGCCAATCTGTAACCGCTGGATCCTAGCCTCCCGAGCCCTTGGCCTCGTATGATCGAACATATGTCGTGGAGGGCGAGAAGGAACAATAAGGGACTCTAAAGAGTGTTGAATAGGTTCTCTCTCACCTAGGTATACCACAGCGTCGTATGTCCCCTGAAAATACCGACGCTGGGCAGTGTACAGAACGGCCAATGCAGAAAAGATGAAATTATCTTACGGCCAAAACTGAACATCAGACTCCTACAAAACGAACATCCATAAGTTCAAATCCTACTAAGGGTAATACCAACAAAAAGTGTTAAGAAAACATACCGAGAGAATCAACTCTCGAACACGAGCAGTAGCAGTCTAGTCGTTATGATGGCCTCCCCAACTAGCAATAATGGAAAGCTTTCGAGGTGAAGGCCTCGCTGGTGAAAAAGAAGGGAAGTACTCTGACAGGGTAAAGTCGTATCCCCTAATCAAAAATAATTCCTAAATCACTAACTAAGGTAGATAGGGAAGTAGGGTCGATCTCCACAGGGAAACAAGTCTTTTTACTCCTAATTAAATATTATAATCTAAATTATTTAAGTAACCAATATTTATGAATTGAATGAATAAGAAACTAAACTAAAAAGAGTAGGAATAGGGAGAAAATAATATATAAAGGGATCTAGGGCATAGGTTCACCAATAAATAATACTCCGGGGTAAAATAGGGTAATCAATCATTGACATTGCATAAATAACATGATTAACAGGCTCTCGCAATTTATTAACCAACATAGATCTAACAGGCTCTCGCAATTTACTAGATCTAAGTTCTTATTGAAAATAGCCTTTAATATCAAATTAACATCTGCTCGATTCATCAATTTAATATTGCTATACTTTTACAAGCCGCAATTGTAAAACATTAAAACAATCCAATAAGAAATTATCATGCAATACCAATAATCAATAACAGTCAATCATCAATGCATCAATTAACCAGATTGTAAAGGGCTCTCGCTACTTATTATAATCACACAATTAATTTATCGGTATTAAATCTCATCTCTCGAATCTTGACTTAACCATTTATAAATTAACTTGCCTATTGAAACTAGACCTAAACATTAATCCTCATCTCTCGATTCTTGAATCAATATTGTCAAACTCATGCATAAAAGATCGGCCTAATCTAGTCACAGAGCATTAAATCAATCAATAGGAAATTAATCTAGCATTGATAATCAACATCAATAATTTACCCCTTCATATTATTTATTAGATCCCCATAAACCCTAGAAATTAAACTACTCACACATATTAAAAACTAAACTAATCAAAATAATAAAATAACTCATGATCAAAGGAATAAAATAAATAACTAAGATTAAGGGAAGAGAAATCGTTACCAAAATAAATCTGGAATTAAAAGAAAGAATTAAGAACAAAGGTTTAGAGAGAGTTTAAGAGAGAGAAAACTAAGTAGAGAGAGAAAGTCTAAGAGAGAGGAGATAAGGGAAGAAGAGAGATCATAAAAAACGTATTACGGAGGAGTATTTATATTCCGTACAAAAATCCTACGCTAAAACAAATTAAAACTATGTTAATCATCTACTAAGAAAACACGCGCCCGATCGGGCCCGCCTTTTTCACAACGCCTATACTAATGTGCCGCGCCTGATCGAGCCTATGCTCACCCGATTGGGCCCGGTCTTCTTCTTCGAGGCTTGGACTTCGATTGGGCTAGATTTCTCGGCCCAATCCATATTTCCTCCCGGGTCTCGAATACATGGTCCAAATGCCTCGTGATCCCAATTATCGAGCCCTTAATCACCGGCTCTCACTGATCTTGGGCTCCAAAAGTGGTCGTGTCCTTCTAGCTTCCGTAGTCGATCCAATAAAGCCCGGGAAAATGCTCCAAGAGTGCAATTTCCTGTAAAATACAACTAAAACTACGAAAACACTAGATCTCACAAATTAGTAATAAAAGTGGCCCGAAGGAGCCAAAAACACTACTAATAACGACCAAGGGACGGGGGTAAAACACTATATAAAATGGACACATCAAACTCCCCCAAGCCAAACCTTTGCTTGTCCCTAAGCAAAGAGCTCATCAATGAACATATAAAACATACTTCACCCCAATAGTCAAATCAATAACCAACAACTTAAGGCAAATCTAATGAACACGCTTCAACATCAATCAATCTTATTCATCTAATCACCCTTCCTCCCCAACAATTGTCAAGTAGAGCAAACCACAAGAGCATATAGAATTCAAGACTAGTGCTCACACACTCAACTCTCATTTATGTGGCGAGTAAAGAATGTACTCGATCGCTCTCCAACCAACCCCTTTATGTGAACAATGCCCTCCCAACTCACACTCTCGCGTGTATAAAACAATGAACGCTCAACCTACTAGTCGACTCGAAATATGCCAAGTCATAACTTGCATTGATAAGCAACACTTTCACATTCATACAATTCTATGCACAAAGGTCAGAAGGTCTTTAAAGTTTGTAATGTAAGGCTAGGGTAAAGGGTAGGATAAATTTGGGAATAAGTGAGAGAAAAGCTATGCTTTAAGGAGCCATATCCTAATAAAACCCATGATCAAAATAAATAATGATCATACATCTCCTACATAACCAACTCTAACATCAACCAAATATACTCCAATCATAATAAATAATCCCAACACTTACAATTCCACTCATAAGATATAATAATGGAGCAATAGAGTGAATAAACAAACTTATTTTCCAAACTTGAATTTTTTTTCATTGAGGCTTAATTTTTTTCTTTTGATCTACCTCCAACTAGAACATTTGAACATTTTTTCTATTGAAGTTCACTTTTTTTCACATTTTTTTTTCTTTGAACAGCTCTCTTTTTTTTCTCATAATATCATGCTTTATTTTTTCAAGAAAATATAACTCTCAAACTCATCAAAAATAAGCATGAATAACAACAAAACAACTTCTCAAATCCCACCAAAATTGTGCTAATAATAAGCACGCTACAAACTCCCTCACCTCACTCACTAATAGCTCCCCCAAGCCAAGCTTGGGACTAGTAACCAATGGGGCAAAATAGGCTTGTAATGTGGCTAATAAACAACAAAAGGGTCAAGGCAACAACATGGGCGGCAAGAAGGGAAAAAATGTATCTACAATCATCTGGAGGCTACCTAAAAGAAAAAATGCCTTCGTCCTCCACAATGTGCATAATAATGAATCATATAAATATTACTAGTAGTTGCAAACCAATACTCAAATCATTGACATACCAGGAACTATAGAACTATCACACATTTCCTAACCAAATCAACTAGTCAAGCACTATATTCACAAATAGTTGGACAAAATTGACGCATGTTTAGGATTCCAAACAATTAAACTTCAAATCATGACCAACAAATCCACAATGCTCATTATCAATAACCAAGAATCAAAACAATATTTTTTTTCAAGTTCGGGGCACAGGGAAGTATGATTTACAATTCATTGGAACAAAACTAACCTAAGAAAGTAATAAAATTTATACTAAAAAAATAAAAATAAAAAAAAAAAAAGAAGAGAGAGAGTGAAAGATGTACCATACGAACACGAGAACCTCCCCCCAAGCTAAATCAGACAATGTCCTCATTGTCTTAAAGGGAAGCTAGTAGTCAAGGTGACTACTCTTCATCATCACCACATCAATGTCACTAAAGTCTCAAGGATTGCAATACATCTCTTTGGAACAAAATTGGGCAAGAAAGAAACGAAGTGTTAGTGGGAAAAAGTTCAAATTTGAGTCAGGTGCACTATTCTGATCATAACTTTTGATATATAAATGATAATACAGTGATTCTAATTTCATTGGAAACTAGACTTGAAGAGATTTCCAAAGACAGGTCACACACAAAAATTGGATAAGAAACGCAAAAGTTATGGCCTGTCGAAGTTGAATAATTTTAATGACGCGTACGCGCGCCCGATCGGGCGAGATCCGCCCGATATATCTTTTCCTTCACTCGATTTGCGCCCGATCGGGCGCAATTTTCTCGAGTTTCTAACTGCACTAGCGCTGCCGATCGGGCGACTCCGCCCGGTCGGGCGAATTTTAAGCCAAAATTCTTCCCTTCTCGCGCCCGGTCGGGCGAGGCTTGCCCGATCGGGCGGACAATTAAGTCCGTAAATGTCATGTTTCGCGTCCGGTCGGGCGCCTCTCACCCGTTCGGGCGAAATTTCTTTATTTTTGAACCATGCTCTCGCGCCCGGTCGGGCGAGCTTCGCCCGGTCGGGCCCGAGACTAAATCGGGGAATGCTAATTTTCTTCTATTCTCAAAAAGTTGTCTAACTCTTTTCCTTCAAACCTGTACAAACACTCATAAAACTCATTAAATTCCCTCATCTCTCCTCAAATAAGAAAATGAAAAGAAAAACTAGTCTAAAAAGCATTAAAAATACGGGTTGCCTCCCGCAAAGCGCTGGTTTATCTAGGTCCCGCACGACCTTCTTACCAAGTACAATTCCTAGGACCCTTGGCCTAAAGCTTGATCGGGTGGTTTCTCACCCGGTCTAGCGATGTTTAGGCTGCGATGCGGCTTCTTGACATAACCTGTGGGACGCCAAGTTGCCTTATCTGGTGGATCCTCCTTGACTTGGAATGGGGGATCTTCAATGCTACGCACTAAAAACCCTTCTTCGATCGAATGTTGCTTCAAATTGTCATTGCGTTCAACACTTGCAACTCGATCTGGCGGAACACTTACCGTAGGCTCGGGTCGCACAACATGCTCGATCGGTTCCACTTGTTCATCCTCGAAACCAAGACCAACATTGTAGAGTGCTCTTTCTATTGCATCGACTTCCTTCTGCCATTTGTCTATCTCATCTGAAAAGGATGCAACACAAGATACCACCTCCAAGGGATCTTTTTCAAGAGCTTGGGGCTTGTTAGAATAATTTACAGCCACATTAACACTAAAACATTTCTCCTCAGTCATGGAGCTTTTGGGGGCATTATTCAGAATAAAAACAACTTTATCGTCCCCTACTGATAGTGTTAACTTACCACTTCTAACATCTATGACTGCTCCTGCAGTGTTAAGGAATGATCTACCCAAAATAATTGGGGTTTGCATATCCTCAGCCATATCAAGAACAACAAAATCCACAGGTATATAAAATTTACCTACTCTGACGGGAACATCCTCTAAAACACCTAGGGGGTATTTGAAAGAACGGTCGGCCATTATATTGGTAGCTTTTAATTTTCCCATATTCAACTTAGAACACACAGATAATGGAATGACGCTAACACTAGCACCCAAATCACATAATGCATTATCAATCAAGAGATTGCCAATATGACAAGGGATAGAGAAACTACCCGGATCTTTTAATTTAGGTGGAGACTTATTTTGAAGTACGACACTACACTCTACAGTGAAAGCTACTGTCTCTACCTCACTAATAGACCTTTTTCTCGTCAAAATTTCTTTCATAAATTTTGCATACCGAGGGGATTTGTGTGATCAATTCAGTAAAGGGAACTGTTACCTTCAAATCTTTAACCACCTCAAGGAATTTACCAAACTGCTTATCCAAGTTTGTCTTCAATTGACGATTGGGGAAAGGAAGTTTGATGATTGGCTTTTGAGCATTCTTATTCTTGTCTGGAGTAGCCACCATCTCTGGAGTTTTACCCTGCAATGTAGAATTAGATATGTTAGTATTATCCTTTAGCCCTACGGGGCTATCAACTACATTGTTTGGTTTAATGGAATCAAGATTAGCAGTATTTAATAAAATAGGTTCATCAACTCTGGGCATAGAGGGCCCTTCATAGTTTGAACCACTCCTTAGAGTAATTGCAAATGCTTGATCCGTAGACCTAGTTGGCTGTGCCGGCAAGGCTCCCTGTTGGCGTGCTTGTAGAGTAGCGGAGAGTTGCGCAATTTGATTATCTACAATTTTATTATGCGCTAGAATTTGATCAATTGTCGCATCCCTGCTCTCCATGTGCTTTTGCATATTGACCAACATTTCTCTAATTTCCCCCAAAGAAGGGTCGGAAGATGAGGGGGGTTGTTGTGGTTGATTCTTCTGGCTAGCATTGGGATGATAATATTTCTGCTGTTGTTGCTGTGGCACCTGTGGTTCTTGTGGTGGCGGATTTTGAATATTAGTGCTCCGGTAGGAAAGGTATGGATGATTCTGATATCCAGGATTGTAAGTGTTGGAGTATGGGTTATTCTGCCTATAAGCTTGGAAGGCATTAACTTGCTCCACGGAACTCCTGCAATCCTGCTCCCAATGACCTACAATACCACAGTTTTCACAGAAAGCCTCATTAGAATTATTATTAATCGCAGAAACATTAGCTACATTAGCAGTGCTCAGATTATCTAATTTTTGGCAAATAGAGGTCAGTTGAGCTTGCAAAAAGGATACAGAGTCGACACTATGTTTCCCCTTATTAGCAAATCCTCTGGGATTCTCATATTGGGAATTGTGTATCGCCATATCTTCAATAACCTGACCTGCATCATCAACATTAAGATTCATAAATCTCCCACTAGTTGCAGAGTCTAAAATTATTCTAGAAGAATTTCCAATGCCGTTATAAAAGGCTTGGATTAACTGCCATTATGCTAAATTATGGTGAGGGCATTCTTTTTGTAAGTCCTTAAACCTCTCCCAAGCCTCATATAAAGACTCATCGGCTTCTTGGGCAAAGTTCTGAATCCCACTTCGTAGTACTGCTGTTCTCTCTGTAGGATAATACTTGTTATAGAAATTCAAAACAAGAGTTTCCCAGTCAGTTATACCAAGTGTAGTTCTATTCAAGCCATTAAACCACAATTTAGCTTTTCTAGTTAAAGAGAAGGGGAAAGAATCTCCCTGATTTGGTCTTGAGTGACCCCGGCTTGCCTAATGGTGTTGCAATATTGACAATAGTCGGCAATGTGAAGATTCGGGTCTTCACCCTTGGCTCCACTGAATTGCTTCCTCTCTATCATCGTTATAAATTAAGGTTTAATTTCAAATTGAACCCCATCAAGAGCCGGAGTAGGGGTGAGATGTGGAAAATCCGTAAGCTTTGGTTGTGAATAATCACTAAGCTTCTTTGGAGCCGCCATATCTGATTCTGTGTCTGATGATGTCTCTAAATCGCTAGAATCGGTTGGAGGATCGCGGTGATTATTGTTAGTATCACCAGAATCCGCCAGAATTTTCTTGTAGAAGTTTTTCTGTCTATGGAAGGAACGTTCGATCTCAGGATCGAATGGGATATAACCTGATCTGGAACACCTTGGCATAAACAAAAACTAGAAGCAAATATGAGATTTGTCTCAGAGAACTAACGCTCTCTGAGACAAAAGGGAAATAATCTAGACTACAAAAACAATCAGAAATAAAAATAAAACCGTCTCCCCGGCAACGGCGCCAAATTTTGACAAGGTAAAGTCGTATCCCCTAATCAAAAATAATTCCTAAATCACTAACTAAGGTAGATAGGGAAGTAGGGTCGATCTCCACAGGGAAACAAGTCTTTTTACTCCTAATTAAATATTATAATCTAAATTATTTAAGTAACCAATATTTATGAATTGAATGAATAAGAAACTAAACTAAAAAGAGTAGGAATAGGGAGAAAATAATATATAAAGGTATCTAGGGCATAGGTTCACCAATAAATAATACTCCGGGGTAAAATAGGGTAATCAATCATTGACATTGCATAAATAACATGATTAACAGGCTCTCGCAATTTATTAACCAACATAGATCTAACAGGCTCTCGCAATTTATTAGATCTAAGTTCTTATTGAAAATAGCCTTTAATATCAAATTAACATCTGCTCGATTCATCAATTTAATATTGCTATACTTTTACAAGCCGCAA
This sequence comes from Chenopodium quinoa, assembly GCF_001683475.1. NCBI lineage: Eukaryota > Viridiplantae > Streptophyta > Magnoliopsida > Caryophyllales > Amaranthaceae > Chenopodium > Chenopodium quinoa. The sequence continues at coordinate 320,514 of NW_018743906.1, read as the reverse complement.
TTGTAAAACATTAAAACAATCCAATAAGAAATTATCATGCAATACCAATAATCAATAACAGTCAATCATCAATGCATCAATTAACCAGATTGTAAAGGGCTCTCGCTACTTATTACAATCACACAATTAATTTATCGGTATTAAATCTCATCTCTCGAATCTTGAATTAACCATTTATAAATTAACTTACCTATTGAAACTAGACCTAAACATTAATCCTCATCTCTCGATTCTTGAATCAATATTGTCAAACTCATGCATAAAAGATCGGCCTAATCTAGTCACAGAGCATTAAATCAATCAATAGGAAATTAATCTAGCATTGATAAATCAACATCAATAATTTACCCCTTCATATTATTTATTAGATCCCCATAAACCCTAGAAATTAAACTACTCACACATATTAAAAACTAAACTAATCAAAATAATAAAATAACTCATGATCAAAGGAATAAAATAAATAACTAAGATTAAGGGAAGAGAAATCGTTACCAAAATAAATCTGGAATTAAAAGAAAGAATTAAGAACAAAGGTTTAAAGAGAGTTTAAGAGAGAGAAAACTAAGTAGAGAGAGAAAGTCTAAGAGAGAGGAGATAAGGGAAGAAGAGAGATCATAAAAAACGTATTACGGAGGAGTATTTATATTCCGTACAAAAATCCTACGCTAAAACAAATTAAAACTATGTTAATCATCTACTAAGAAAACACGCGCCCGATCGGGCCCGCCTTTTTCACAACGCCTATACTAATGTGCCGCGCTCGATCGAGCCTACGCTCACCCGATCGGGCCCGGTCTTCTTCTTCGAGGCTTGGACTTCGATTGGGCTAGATTTCTCGGCCCAATCCATATTTCCTCCCGGGTCTCGAATACATGGTCCAAATGCATCGTGATCCCAATTACCGAGCCCTTAATCACAGGCTCTCACCGATCTTGGGCTCCAAAAGTGGTCGTGTCCTTCTAGCTTCCGTAGTCGATCCAATAAAGCCCGGGAAAATTCTCCAAGAGTGCAATTTTCTGTAAAATACAACTAAAACTACGAAAACACTAGAACACACAAATTAGTAATAAAAGTGGCCCGAAGGAGCCAAAAACACTACTAATAATGACCAAGGGACGGGGGTAAAACACTATATAAAATGGACACATCATACTCGTGGAACCAGATCTATAAAACAATGAAGCGTCAGCGAGTGATAGCACCAAAACCTAAGACAAACTTTGGTTAAAGCAAATAAGGTATACCTCTACGAGTCCCTAGAAACTGGAAAGTGTGACTTCCCTATCAAATTTGCGGTGGCGACAAGCAAGTCGCAATCCAAGTAGGAAGTCAGCATAGGCCAAGCTGGCCCAGTCATATGATCCGACCATACGAAGGTCGCAAAGAGCAGGCAGATAGTTAAGTAGCACACGGCTACTCTTGTCAGGGGAGAAGGTCTCCAACAAAAGAATCAAAGCGAAAATGCGCACCCGCTGCTCCATGGTAGTCGCACCATCCTGAAATGCCTCCGTTAGCATGGTCCGACGAATGCACTGAGCGTTGATTTGCGTCGAGCGAGCTTCTCCACAAGCTCGAACAGCTATAGGGTCGATCAACTCCTCTACCTCCGGAGAGAAAACAGTAATATTGCTATCGAATGGAACCGCATCTGGCCGAAACTCAAGTCCGGTGATCAGAGAGAAGTAAAGGGGGGTGATAGACATCTCATCCCAAGGAAAGTGAAAGGTGTTAGTGGTGTCCCAAAAGAACTCCGCCAAATCTCGAACTAGAGAACGGCTTGACATAAAAGAGTACATGGCCCGAGTAGCTTGAAGTAAAGGAGTCAGACCACAAGACTCCCAAAGCTCGCGCAACTCATTGTTGTCGCAAAAGTGAAGATCGTACAACGAACCAATGGCCTTGTTGCCTAATATGTGGCAACGAACATGATTGCCAATCATCCCGAGCCGTACCCACTCCAAGATGTGAAACTTGGGCTCAAAGTAAAGAGTGCGCTTATCCCACTCAAGGAACTCCCCTAGCCTAATGAAAGCTCCCCCGTCAATGGGCTCGTCCTCCCGATGAGCCTTGCGAGAACGAGAGCCAGAGCCATGATGTCAAGACATGCTAAATTATGCAAAACAATAGTAAATCAAAGATTCTATAGTGTCTAAGGTTCGCCTAGCCGCATGATACTATGTTTGAACAAAAACAGAGTACGTAGTACTAAAACAAAGCATGATTTTGATTCGAGCAGAAATAACATTTTCAAGCAATAAATAATTTCTTACAATACTATGACAAATATTGTGACAAATTAAGCATGAATAGCTAGCAAGAACATCAAGAACGAGCCACATTGTTCTCACGAACTCAAAAGGGCACAGCAACAGCAAAATGTTCTTTTCTTCGCCAAATCGAGCAAACAATTCTCAAAACACTCCCAAGGCAATATACATGCATAAAAAAACAAATTCATGGAATAAGATTTAACAAACAAGGAGAATTAAGCAACGTAAGTTTCAAATTTTTTGAAAATTCATAAACAAAAGCATGCAAAATTCAGTAAAACAGAGGTGGGTTTGAGTAAAACTTACATGGATCGGGAAACTAGAGATCGAAAGCTTTGATTTTTAAGAAACTTGAGCGAATTTGGTTGAGAAACAAGTGAGAATGAGCAATTCGAACTTTTGAGCAAAACTGAGTAAATGAAAGTAGCCACAGCAAAATGGAGAAGAACATGGCTTTTATTTCGAAAACCCGACTCTAGCGCCAAACTATAGAAATCACGCAAAGCATGATTCATGTCGCATTGCAACAACTCCTGCGCGCGGCAAAAGCGTGTCAAGCACGCCCTGGCTCTGCGACAAAAGCATGTGACCCCTATAATGGTTTATGTGGACCTAATGCAGCGGTTTTGGGTTCCTTGGTACGCCAGTTAGCCGATGTAAGCAAATTGACATGATTAGTAGTCAGCTCGATTACAATTGCATTAAGTGATCAACCTGGAAACGATCGTCTCACTTAGCTTAAAGCGCCTAAGCATTGGCTCATCACAAGCACTAAGGTAATGGCTCACAAGCAAGCACAAGTGCCAAGGCACTGACCCATTTACAAAATGTGCCGAGCTACTGGCACAACAAGAAATTACAGCAAAACAAAGCATTAACACAACAAGCAGTCCAGCAAAGCATCAGTAGATAGAGGATCACAAGGCAACGAGGTCCTCAACGACTTTCACTAGGATGAGAAGGTTGTCAATTAAATAATCGAGTCAAGACACATACGAGATTTTGAAGACAGCTACAAGTAGCAGTCTTCAACGATGTTCCCTAGGATGAGGAAGATTGTCATTTCAAGACTGAAGACAACTGAAAATTGTCAAAACTGAAGATGGCTAAAAACAGTCACCTTCGACGGTGTTCCCTAGGATGTGGAAAATTGTCACAGCAAAGCTAAAGATGGCTACAGGCAGTCATCTTCGACGACGTTCCCTAGGATGTGGAGAGTTGTCACAAACAATCGAGGATAGCTACAAGCAGCGGTCTTCGACGATGGCGTTCAAAAGGCACTGTGGAGGTTGTCACAAATGCAGCAACAAAATCGGTTACCTCAGAGTCGTGTGCTCAACGGCGCAAGATACGCATTTCTTAACTCTTTTATATGTTTAACTAACACTAGTTTGCAGGTATTGGCATTACAAGAATGATTTAGGATTGCATAGTGACGAGGGGAAAACTAGGTCGTTATCTAATCTTCCCTCGGTCAAACTAAATTTATAAACACTTAACAAACCTAAATACGAGTATAGAAGCAAGTCAAGGGTCGAACCCAAAGGAACTGTAATGTTCAAGCACTTTCAATTATGCGCCTAAGCTAGGTCGAAGACGAAGGTAAGAGAGAATACTAACAACTAACAAAACAAGTAACCAAGGAAATAAAACACTAGGAATGGGGATCAACAAGTAATCATGTCAATTGCAACAACTTGGGAAGTGCACGCCAATCAAAGGTTGTGAGGACTAAATTATAAGAGTAATCAATAGGAATCAAAGAGCTATCTCCTAATTGTTAAGCTAGGGTTCACTATGAATAACAAACTAAGAGAATCACAATCAAAACCAATCGATAATTGCAATTCCTAAATCAATTGTTCATGTCATTAGCAATTACAATGCAATCTAGCATAATTCTCAAGGACTAATTGAATTACACACATGCAAACCTTCACTAATCACTTTAATCTCAACAATCAATCAACACAATTCCAAAATTAATCACAATTAATCAATCATACAAGTTTCACCCAATTCCTAGCCAAACAACTATTCAAGAATCATCATCTATCAACTAACAACTATGGAAATCAACAAAATATCAAGAACAATTACACTAATCAAGCATCAAACATCAAAATTAAACCAAACAAACATGAAATTAAACAAAGCATTAAGGAGAGCAGAGTTAAGAATGCTCATTGATAATAGAGAAGATCTTGAACACAATTGTCACCCTTGTATCTTCAATCTCTCAATCACCATTGAAATCCTTCACTTTCTCTCTCTAAAACTACTCCTAATCTAGCCTAATCTAGAGAGAGAAGCTCTCAACCTAAGAGAGAAAACTATTCTAAGACTAAGAATTATGTGAATGAATGATAATAAAAGCCCCCCAAAAACAATATATAAACAAAAGGAGAAAAGAAACTTAAAATCAGAAAAGACCCAGAAGTCCGCGCCCTCAGAGGAATCGGCTGCGCCCGCGGGCACCCCAAAAGCCGCGCCCGCGGCCAAAGACCGTGCCCTTGGGGCCAAGGCCCGCGCCCGCGCCCGCGGGGAGCCCGCGGCCAGCCCGCGGAGAGTTACTGCCCAAAATGGCAGAAATGGGTTACGGCAGATTTGCAGGGACAACTTTGGAAGGCTGTAACTCACGATCTAAGAATTTTATGAAGGCTGAGACCTATAATTGGAAAGATCTTCAAGTTTAGTTTCCAACCCAACTTGAATCATCTCAATCCGATCTGTAGAACTCGAGATATGGCCAAAACAATGCACAAAGGTCCTTTTTGATACTTTGTAAGCCTTCATTTTCCTTTGTTTCTTGGATTGGCTTGACTTGTGTGCTTGGCTTCCCTAACTTGGCTCCGTTAAATTCCTTAAATGCACTTGAGCTCCCTCCTTGATGATTAAATCCCGGGAAGCTCGACAAACCTACAAAACAAGTCAAACAAACGGAGAAGCGAGGGAAATAGCCGAGAAATGAATAAAATAATAAGAAAACCATTAAAAGCACGCATTTCTCTAAACTAACACACAAACACACAAATCAAGCATTATTCCCTAAAAACACGACATAAACGACTAAAAACGAGCATAGAAATATAAAGAAAACATAGCCTAAAGGTGTCATAAATGGCACGGATCACATAGCGTTCTGAATCATTCTCCGTCCCTATCGCTACTTTGACTTTTGTTTTCGAAACATATGTTTCTCCAAACTCAATCAAAGTGGGGGATTCTATAGACACCCAAATGTGTCTCCTTAAAAACCAAACCCAGTGATAAATACTTTTCACGTCGCTTGATTATCGAACGAAGTGAAAGTGTGAAAAGTTTTGTGATGTGGTCATGTTAATTAAAAATCTTTCTTTCTGATTTCGAAAATCTTCTCTATTTTATGAAAATAGCTAGTCCAATTTAGTTTGGTCCATGATAAAGGTCCAATAACAGTGTAGTTGGGTTGAGCTCGCAAAGAGCTTTCCATTGATATATTATAAGCCCAATTTCGATAAAAAAAAGAGGAAGTTATGGTTAAAATACTAAATTAGGTCTAATATGGTTTTATGGCCCAATTATCTAATTTAGGGCCCATAAATTATTATTCCTAAAATTATTAGGATTGATTTTTATTTTCTAGAATAGTGTAGAAGGTTATTTTGAGTTCTAATGACGTTAGGATTGATAATTATTCTTTTTAGAAAAATAGTGAATTTGATTAGAAATAAAACAACACTTTTATTATGATAAAATCTTATTTTAAATTGATAAACACGGAGTTTACTTGTTTAATTATATTAAGAAGAGAATTCCGTACGAAAGCGCGTTTATCTTTTAATCAGTGCCAAACGACAAGGCTGTCGCCAAACGATAGAGCTTGTCTCCAAACGATAGAGCTTGTCGCCAAACGAAAGAGCTTGTCGCCAAACGACAGAGCTTGTCGCCAAACGACAGAGCCTGTCGCCATGTGTGATGCTTGTTGTTTCGTGGTGGGCTCAGTCGCTGGCAACAAGGGTCAGTTTTATACCGATTCAAATTCAGATCCTGATTCTTTTCTATCATTTTTGGACTATTTTTTTTATAAATAGGGTCGTATTTCCCCATTTTCATTCATTGAGAATCATCAAGATTCATCAATAATTCTTATTCTCTCAAGAAATATCTTATTCTTCTATCTTTTTCTAAACCTTTCCCTTTTACAAAATTCCGCATTCACAAGTTTTAGACACACCTAGCCAAGTTCGAAGTTTCTTTCACCCTAGACGTGAAAGGTTGATAATTTCTGAGGGTTTGGTCCCAAATCTCTATTTCAATTATTTAATTTAATTGTTTGATTTAATATTTTCCTTGAAGTTACTAACTTGTGTATTTTGTTATTAGAAAGAGATACGAGGCATCGAAGTAAGTAATTTAATTATTTTGCTATTCTTTTGATATAAAAATCATGCTTCTATTATATTAATTCCTAGTATCATGTTAGGATGCTTTTATTGCTTTCTAGTATCATATTTAGGTTGCTTCCTATTCTTTCTTATATCATGTTAGGGTTAAAGCCTTGATCTTTATTGTTTAGTGACATGCTATGGTTCGTTTGTTATTAATCTTGTTAGTATCATGCCTAGGATCTTGCTAATAATATCATTATGCTTTATTGAATATTATTATGATGATTTGTTGTTATTATGTTGCTTGATATATTATTATTGTTATTGCTTGATCACGCCCTCTCTTGCAAGTTTAAAGGGAATTTGTACATGTAATCATGCTTAATAAGATAATTAATAATCTGTGTAGGCTAATATAATTTTAATTCAATTGATCGCCAATAATAGTTTTGTTTGTGCATTTAATATTCAACCAACATAGATTAAACAAGTTTAGGGTTAACCTATTGATTTTATGTTAGTCAGAAAGCGCACATGAATATGAGAAGAATAAAGTAGAGGCTTATTTTTAGGGCAAGTTCAATCTCTTTTAGATTGGATTTGTACCTTCATCCCCGAATATCCAGTCATGTTTCCGACCTATGGAGTTAGCAATCTCATGGATCGTGGAGGGGTGTAACCTTCACCCTGTGAACGGTTTACAAGTTCCTAAAATTTGTTGGCGACTCTTTTGCTCTAGCTTCCTTCCCTTTGGACGCCACCATACTTAAGTGTATGATCATAGTGGGGCTCAAGTGTGAGTTGCTTGAAATATTCCCTACACACGCTAACTCTTGCCTGATGGAACGAGTTGAGGGTGAGTGGGAAGATGATGAGGAAATCAAATTTAAGACACATGGTTCCTTGCCTTAATCAGTCACCACAATTGTCGTCTAATCTTGTCCCTGGACTGACATTTGCAATGGAATGTGATCCGTATGACTGGTGTAACCTCGTACTCATAAAATTTATGGGTAGTGTCATGATCTTTTCAAAAAGGTTTTATGCCATAGGCTATGCTAGTGGCAGTGGTGCTTGTTTGTTGTTCATTGTGGTTAGTGAACTGATATCATTCGAAGTATACATTGTGAAATATCATTCTATCTCGCACAAATAATTTACATTTTTGTGCATAGGTTTATTATCCGGACCATTTGAATAGAGACCCTGCGAAGTGGTCTGTTTATTTAAGGTTGAGTGTATGGGATATGAAAAACATTAGCGATGCTATCAAGGTTGATCATCTCTATGCAAACGGTGATTACGGAAAGTTAGGGGTAAGTAATGATAGATTCATATCACTTGGGTGGTAAGTAATTCTTCATTGATGTCGCAATTATACTAATGTTTGTGTCCATTCTTAGATGTTGGATGTAGAGTACGAGGAAAAACATCCAAGGGATTCCCGGGACAGTGACGGTCCTTTTACCGGTGCCCATTTTCGGTAAACACTAGTAATCGCAAGTATTGTTCTATACGTTTTTTTATATTAATGATTTTCTGGTTTGATACATACCCGACTCTCATCAGGTATGTGCTTTTGGATTAGTGGAAACGTCGCATGTGAATCCTAAGAGGAACTGAATCGCACTGGGGAACCCTGGTTTGCAAAGTGTATCGCTCTTATAAATGGGAATTTTGGTATAGACATAGATATGCCAATTTCAGAGGAAGATCTTCATGATGATTCTACATCTGCAGCTCGTAAGTCCACTCGTAATCTAATGTGGTAGGTTGGATGAGTGAACAGTGTAGTCAGTTAGTTGTGACGTCGTGATTTGATTAGCGGCATTGTACTCTACAAAACGTGAATTACGTTTGTTTGATTAGCGGCATTGTACTCTACGAAACAATAATTATTTATTAACCTTTTATAGTCACTGGTTTAATTGAGACTCAATAGTTTGTGTGAGCCTATAAGGCACATCTACTTTCTTATGGGCTAATGTTACCCACTATAGGACCCACGTAGCAAATTAAGAAAGATAACTCCTCTTATTTCTAAATTTGCATGTTTGTTTCTTTCTTTACTGTGACAAAAGCTAGTGGTTTAATTAATATGATGTCTTGTTGTGTCTACTAAAGAATTTCATAGCCTTGCTAGATGATAATTAGAATGGCTGGTTGTTCTGATTTATTTGTTTAACTGTACTCAAAACAGTCATTTTTGCCAATCCTATTCAAAGACTAAACTATTATACTACAAATTTCAAAACTTGAACATGCCTATCATATACTCAAGTTCATTAACCTTATTATTATGTAACACCTCCTTCATGAACCCATAAGTTTTCTGCTCCACCTACAATCTTCATTCCCTTTGTCTTCTACCCTTCTTTGATTAAAATGAGGTTTGACACAAGTTGAGAGCAATTAGAAAACACTATGATTGACTTGTTGTGGTTACAATATGAATGTAACTCATTGAATTTGGTAAAGGAACGAATTAGGTAACCTTAACCATTATGATGTCTTTTAAGCTAACAATTACAGTGCAACATCCAAGCTTTCTTGGAATGTTACAAAGGTGATTAAGTGAAAGGAGGTTTGAAATGAACAGATGGAAGACAAAATGAACAGGCTAGTAAGGCTTCAACTCTAAATGATGTCTTTTTCTTTTTTTTTTTTTTTTTTTTTGAGGAAGCAAAAGCATTTTGTTAAGCATCCATTACATAACTATGATACTCCTCTAACCAAACTATAACGTCAGACTACTTATTACAAGCTTTTGCCACAAAATAAGCTAATTGATTTCCGAACGAATTTAAAGAAAAATGACACGAACGATAGAAGATTAGGATATCATTGACAATTATGACACAAACCTTCTCCAAATAGAAGCTTCAAACATATTAAAACAAAACTACACTGCTTCCATTTGGATATGATTTCTCTAAAACTAATCAAAACCATCCCCTATGCTTTTTCTCCAAAACTAATCAAAACCATCCTCTATGCTTTTTCTCCAAAACTAATCTATGTAATCTTAATATTAATTGCCATGAAGGATGACCACTTAAGTCTCAGAATGACCACTCAAGTCTCAAGTCTCAGCATAAACGAAACACCCCAACGCAATGCATCTACACCAACCTGCATCATGACTACTCAAGTCTCAGAATCACATCGTCAATCCAGACACTTGGGGGCTAGTGGTATATGAGGAAGTTTAGCTGGACGACCCGTTGAGCACCGTCCGATAAGACCATACGCTCAGAATAGCTGGCATGAGGGGCTTGTTGAGGGGCTAACAACCTCATACTACCTCTTGAGGGGCTAGTTGTAGGGGATAGCTTATGCTGAGCTATCTCCTCCAGTTGGAACCACTATGAAAGGGGATTCATCACACAAGCAAGAGCCGACATGAGTGACCTCATACCACCTCTTGAGGGGCTAGTTGTATAGGATAGCTCCTATTGAGCTATCACCGGGCTCCCATATTGGCCCTCGGGGTGCGCACTCACCGCTGGAAGGATAGCCGACGGGGCTCCTCATCCCGATAGAGTCAGCCCGTAGGCTGATCAAGTACGACTTCCCACAAAGGGGATCGTACTCCTATAAACAAAGTACAAAGTACAACAGAAAGGAGGTTAGACACACAAGTTATTAAATTCTCTCTATCTTTCTAAGTACACTTTCTCCCTTTCTAACTTAAGCATCGGAGGGGGGTTCCTCGAGCCACCCCAGAGGGCAGTTTACGTGTGCTGCCTTGCGCAGGTCGTCGAGGGACCCAACTCGTGCCAGCAGAACCCTTGGATCCACACCTAGAACAAATACTATATCAATTACCCTTGTATACACATATTCCAACAACTTAAACTCACTTTAAACAACTTATAATATTCTGAAAATTATTTAATAACCCCTAAATAATCCCCTCTTTAATGGGTAATTAAACCCTTTCATTAAAATCACAATTCTATTACTTTAAATAAAATTCCAGCTACATTAATTGATTAAAACTCCCTTAAAAACTTTATTAAAACATACTTTTATGCCCCAATTAATCAATAAAATCATTAGGTATACAAAAGCCCTAAATCAATTTGTATAAGAACCCTAAAAATCAAGTCTTTAATAAATTAGAAACCTTTACTTTAATCATATCAAAATATGAAAATAATACTCATAATAATAATCTAAAACATAAATTAAAACCTTTAAAATATGGTTTTGATACTAATTAAACAAGTTTTAGGGCATGTTCTCATACGTTTATTTTCAGTTCAGTTCAGTTCAATTCAGTTCAGCTCATAATTTCCTTCTCTTATAAAATATTCATTTTAGTTCAGTTCAGTTCAGTTCAGCTCAGTTTAATTCAGTTCAGTTCAGTTTAGTTCAACTAAGTTCAGTTAATGAGAACATGCCCTTAAACAATAAAACCAAAACCATAAAAATAATCATCAACATCCATTAAAATAAAAAGAGGAGAGAGAAGGAGTATCCACGGTGGTGGCGGCTGCATTGCGGCGATAGGTCGCCGGAGGGTGCTCAGCAGTTAGAGGGAGGCTCGATGACGTGACTGCAATACTTGAGTGGAATTGTAGTTCACTTGGTCCATTCCCACGCATGAACTCACGGGAAGGAGCGAGGAAAAAAAAGGAAAAGAAAGAAAGAAAAAAAAAGAAAGGAGAAATATATAAAAGAAAGAGGAAAAGAAAGAAAATTTACCTTTTTTTTTACTTTTGTGTGACAAATTTTTGGGATTCAAGAGATATTTATATAGTAGGGTAAATTAGAATTATTTGGGCCTTGTAAGAAATGATATTATGGAGAAATAGTTGGCCCAAAGAATAAGTAAATAGGATGATTGGTCTTATTGTAAAAATGGGCTATGTTTGGATTAAATTCTTATTAACCCAAACATTAAACTTGTTTTATTTATGATCCAATAATTAAAATAGTTTGATCCAAAATATATTTGATAATTAAATAAATAATTAATAAAATATATTTAAAATTAGGGGTACTACAATTTGGTTGGGGGTATTCATCAAAGTTAATGGGAATCAACAGTCGTCATTCCCTTTGTTGTCGTTTGTTAGGTCTTTTTTCCCGTTCTATTTACCCTCTTTATTCTCCCAAACCCTCTAAGTTGATTCCCCACCCCTAGTTATTTCCATTCCCATTCCTTAGCAACCACCACACCACCACCCTCCTACCTACCCACACCACCGGAAAACAAGCCACTGCACCACCGTCCCTTCCCCACCATTCGCCGCCCCTCATCATCCCCGAAACCCTTCCCCACCCCTGCAAAAACTGAAAAAAAAAACCCTCCTCCCTCCCCGTGAAACGCCCAGGCGAACACGCCAGACGCAAGATTCCTCACCACCGAACACCCAAGCCACCCTACTGCAACCCCTCGGCGCCCCACTTTATCCCGAAACCCTTCTCCTTCCCCATTGAAAAAGCTTAAAAATTCTTCTCCTTCACCATCTGCAACGGCTAAGACCTCTCTCCCTTTGTCAGAAAAGATTTCGCCGTCGGATTGCAACCTCCCCTGTATATGGCCACGATTGCAACGATTGTCCTTGTCAATTGTGCAGCCATTGCCGAGCTTTCTCGAGTGTTAGGGTTTCGTGGGTAGGGAGAGGGGCGGCGATGGGTTGCGGTGGGGTGACTGGGTTGTTGGGATATTCACAGTGGCCAGAGAAAGAGGGAAAGGAGAAGTAATATTGTAGTTTTTGTGGTGGTTGTATGGTGGTTTTGTGGTGGTTGTGATTTATTGTTGTATATAAAAAAAAACAACATTGCAAAAGAAAGGGAATTACATTCTATTCTTTACCATTCCCTTTGTTTAATTCATTCCCTTTCCCTTTGATGAACCTAACGACCCCTAAGTAATAACTTGTGCATGGAACGAGCTAGAAGGCTAGTTTATATTGAGAAGTTTATCTAGCCTTATTTTCGTCATTCCCCACAAAAGAAGTATGGGTATTTCTTTAATTTTATCCAGCAAGGCAAATTGAATTTGACGGATGTTGGGTGACAGGAACTAACCTGGGGTTTGCTACCAAAGTAACCACGAGAGAGAAAATCGAAAAAATAATTGATTGAACATGAAGAACCCTAACCACGAAGAAGACAAAGACGAACTATAGACAAATTGAATTAAAACATGAACGGAGAAGATATAGTACATGAAGAAGTGAAGAACCCTAACCTAAACACAAAGAAGAAGACGAAGTACAAAACCATAGACAAACGAAGAAGACGAAGTACAGACAAAGAAGAGGCTTGATAGTCTGTACTGTCCTAGTTGGGGTCCCATAAGGCTATAAAACACATCCCTTCCCTCATTGTTCACTGTCGGAGAATTTCTCGTACAGTTAGTTTCATCTAATGGCAGCTAAGAGCCGAAGGACCACATTTTTTGCTTTTCACTAAGCTTTTTCCAGAGTAACAAATATTTTATTTACCTAGCACAAATTAATGTGATTATATTATTCCCCTTTCTTAGGATATCTTGCTAAAGTTTATTTATAAATGGAGACCTTCTCATTTATATTACCTTGAATTAAATTATCAATTTTAGGTAATTAAGCAACTAGTTTTACTAAATAAATAATAATGAGTACAAGTTATCTTATCAGTTATCGCTTCTTATTAGTTTCAAGTGTCGATTTACACCTAACTTATCAGTTTCAACTCCATTTCAAGTTGTGTTGCACTATCGCCAATTACAACCTATGACAAATTTAAATTAACTCATATCATATCAAATCTTAAAAAGTAATTGCACTTAGTAACATAAACACAAAAGTGCATATTACAACAATGTAGAAACAACATAATTTAGAACAAGTTATGTGCTTAAACAAATCTTAATTACTACGTACATATAATTTCCATTTACCCACAAATTAAGTGCATAAAATAGCAACTTTGTACTTGTAATAATTTACAAAATCACGTATGAATATAACATCAAAGATAAGTGGTCTGAAGATAGAATAGACAATAGTACATGCACATACCCAACCCAACTGACTTCACCTCACCTATGGCTTAACTTTGCCAGGTTAGAGAGAGAAACCCATTGCCATTTGTTGAGCTTTCAGCAGAATTCGGGTTCAAAAATCAAGAATTTTTCACAATTTTTTTCAATATACTTCGTATTTATTCACACCTTTTTGCTCAGTTTTGTTGTTGTTGCCTTGGGTTGTGATTTTGCACTGAAATTTCTGGGCTTTTCGGCAAATTTGAAGAAAAAAAACCCAATTTCTGAATCCCTAATTCATACCATTTGGAGCTCAATTTGCATGTTATTTTGGGATTTCTCTTAAAAAGGTTAGTAGATCTATTCTTTACTATTTTATTTAAGTGTTGTTCTTAGCTTAATTTCAGATCTTTCATTGTTTTATTTCTCAATTTTTTGGCTAGATTATGTAATTTTTTTAGCAATTTCTGTACAAATGTTATTGTTAATTTTGGGATTTATTATTTTTGTTTGATGGGTTGATGTTAGATTTTGGAAATATTTTCTGGGTTTTGTTCATAATTAGTGTTTGTATTGAAATGGGAATTCTGTATAGTGATATTTGCATGCACAGAAAAGGAATTTTATGGCTAATGTTTTTATGGGCTGTGTTCCATAATTAGGATACTATGATGTTTGTGTTTATGTAATATTATATTGTACTTTGTGAAGAAGTTTGTTGCCAAAAAAATTACATATTTAGCTAATTACTGTAGAAAATGAATTCAGAGATGTAATTGATGTTTAAGGTACATATGTGTGAGCTCTAGAAAGAGTGAAGGCTAACGAACAATTACAAATTTACATTAATACTCCTGATACAATGCTTGCTTTAGAAACCAAGTGAAGTTCCTTATACAGTTATACCTAGAAGAAATCTAGAACTATCTCATGTACCATGATAATGGAGAGACTGAACACTGAATTCCGCTTATCTGTTAGCTCTTTACTTGAGGCTAGATTATGTGACTACCAGGGAGGAAGGAGAATGTAAGCCACGCATTCCTAATCTCGTTGCTTGGTTGGGGTATAGACTATATGACACATTGATCTAGGTTCTATGCCTGCAGTCTGTTTGAATGTAGAGTGTAGTTCGTGTTCTTGGAAAGAAAATAAGAAATGACTTGAAGTTACTAGAGTATGGCCTTTCATTGCTTCTTTTGTGTGGGTTAAAAAACAAAATTAGAGATAAAAAATTGTGTTTTATAATACTACATTTAGGGTTGATAACAAGCTGAATGGACCTTAGGACTTAGGTAGCCTGACTTGGCCCACAACTAGTTGGGTTGATCTTAAAAGCTTAAGTCTTGACTCACAATTCTACTATTGCATGAGTACAGTTCAAAGCTTACAATTACTGTTGGGCCCCGAATACCCTGTTTTCCGTTAAATGCATCTTTTGGTTTTATATCAAAACGTGGAACTGAAAGTTTTTTTCCCTTGAAAAGTTGTCAAACATTTGCCTCCATAAATTACGTACGTAGCATTCAACTGCCGAATACATCACAAGTTCTCCATAAGTTTTATTGTAGGATTTTAGTTTTTTGGAAATTCTGAAGCTTTGTTGAATATTTCTAGTACTCCGGAGTATTTGTCAACTTAAAATTACATTATTGTCACCCAGATGGCTTGTAAATCAACTTTGATGTTTAGTGAGAAGAGGACAAGTAATAAGTTTCTCTAAGTCTCGCTCGTAAGTTTAACAATAAAGATTTTTTTTGGGGGGAGAGGGAGGGGGTCTACAATAGCTACCTCCATCCATCAATAGCATACTGACTGTCCCGGCCCCTTAAAATTAAAGATCAACTTGAGTTCCTCAAAGCACTCATATTAGCTGTGTTATCCCCTTCCTCTTTGCATTAATTAAATTAAAAGGAGCATTCTGGGGAATGCAACTATGATCTACTATTAATTTTGGGAAATGGAATTTTCTTTGGACATCTTGAAATAATATATAACTATTAATTCTAGACAAAGAAAATGCTTTGCCAATTATAATTAACTTCAGTTATAAGGTATTTAAATAAAAAATTATAGTTGTTCCTCTATGTTGGAAGTTTGAGAATGAAAGGTGCTGCCCATTTATCCTTTCTTTCACTTCTTGGGTATTCTATTAAGTACAAATCATTAAATTAAATGATTATTATTGTACTTCATTTTCAAACGGGTGGGTCTGTCTGAGACAGTTGAATTATTTGTTTTTATCATGTGTACTATGTAGTATTAAGCTAACTCCTAACTGAATCATTATTGTACGATTCTTGTGTAAATCCAGGGTTTTAGATGACTTCAACTAAATTTTACTATTAAAAGTTCTGTTAGAGGTAATATTTATTATTAAATTTACTGCAGACACTAATGCAACTATAGGACATTTAATATATTTACATCATAGTATTAACTTAATAAATAATTAATCCAGTCTTTTTGAATTGTGACATTACTTTTCTTGGCTCAAGTCCTTTTTATCTCTCTCCTCTCACATGGGTTGCTCGACTTGCCTGTCTCCATATCTGTCCTCAGCATATGGGCTCTTCAATATGCGTGCCTCTCACCTTGCCTCCCCTCTGTTGCAGCTAAAAGAGAACAAAGAAAGTAACTATATTATTGTTAAGATGCAAAGACGCCTACAAGATATAGCGATTTAAGATTTCAAAAATTGTTGCTAGGGTGAATATGACATATTTAATTACTTCTATTATTTTGGTGCAGGGTTCGAGATGCTTTACAAAGATATTGATTCTGACCTTTTCAATGTAGCAAGCTGGAAGGAAGGTGCATTCTAGTGAAATGAAATTAGCCTAAGGCCAGAGATGATGTTCAGCCAGGATATCTTTGATATAGTAGATGATGGCTTTGAGGACTCAAATGATGAGATCCTCATTTCCCAGGAGGTGTTCTATGGAAATGCTTCAGTTGCCTGTGGTAAAAAATGTGAGATTCCTGGAGTTACCAGATGCTTAAATGAGCATGATGAAATGCTAGAGATTTCACCTAGTTCTCACAGTGAAAACTCTGCCGTAACCCATGAAGTTTCCTCAAAAGATCTGAGTCCGAAGGAGGGTGTTTCTGATGAACTCCAAAGGGACTTACAAGCAATAAGCTCCACAGAAGGGTCTATTATGGATGAAAGGATTGATCATGATGTTCATGCAAAGCGGATGAGATATTCAGTGAATGAGCTGTCTAATTTTAAACCTTACCTTGATAAGGCTGTGGCCTCATCTGTTCCGCTGAAGCAAGTTGTTTCTGAAACATATCATCCTGTGTTGCCTTCTCCCTGCCAAATTCTTATGTGCCATGTGGTTGAATCGTGCTGTGAAGGTGTGACATCTAGTTGTTACCTGTTAAAGCAATATCCTGAATCAGACCAAGAAGGCAACTTAGGAGATAGCGTCACTCTTAATGGTAGCTTGTCAGGCTTGGATGGAAGTGAAGTAAAGCAAGTTGGCTGCAGTAAATCTATAGCCTCACCTATTTCCCAGGAAAGTTCTGCTACCAAACTTTTGGCCCCCAGCTCCACAGCTGTTGCAGTCAGTGAGTGTGGGACACCTGAGCGTGCTGACAAAAGTACTAAAAATGAAACTTATCTTGAATGCGAAGATGATGAAATATTGAATTGTGACAACATGAAGGATGCCCATGCTATTCTTCGTTCCCGAGTATACCTCTTGCTTGAAAAAGCTGGATGGTCCCCTGAGAAGCGAATAAGAAATGATGGGAGGAACAGATATGTTTACCGATCACCAGATGGAAAGCTTGTTCGTGAATTTTCAAAAGTTTGGGACTTGGTTGGTCAGAGATTATTTGCCTATGGTAACAGTAAAGTGACTGTAGGTGATAAAGAGTGGACTAATGTTCATCAGTTCTGCTCTGATATGTATGAGACACTAAGGTATATTGACAGTACAATGACCGATGGGAAGCCTAAGTGTTCATTGAGTTGCCAATGGAGACTTCTGGATCCCTTTGTGAATGTGGTTCTCGTGAACAGAAAGATTCATGCACTCAGAGCTGGAACTGTAGTCATAGCAAAGCAAAGTTATGTACCTGATGGGGACAGAGAAGGTGGGATAGATTTTAGACCAAAATCCAGGAAAGGTGATAAGAAGAGGCCTTCCATGGACCCTAATCTTGTGGAGACTCATAATACCAAATCGTTTTATGTTTCTGAAGGAAATAGCATGCGTCTTGTAAAGACAGTTGCTAACACTGATAATCACTATGTGGGAGCTTGTACGGATGAAATTATGAATTCATGTCGCTTATCAGCATGTGGTTCTGATAGCAAATGTTTACAGCATCCTGCTTATCTGTATGACGTTCCTGTTGGCTCTACTGAGACCCATGCAATCTATAAACAGCCTTTATCTCATCAATCGAGTTGTATGAGCTCTCCAAGCTTTGATAAACATAACCTGGAATTTATCATGGAAAGCTCCAAAGATTTGTCAGTTTGTTTGTTGGAGGAAGGAGCTGAACCATCGGAAAGATCTATCATTAATGCAGGGATGAAGAAAATGGACTGTGAAACTGAAGGGTTTTCTGGTGTTGAACTCTCCAAGCTATGCCAAGCAGAAATTGATGATACTCGTCCGACCAGTGATAGGAGCAGCCAATTGAAGTTGGTTGATGTCCAGGGTTGGTCTATGGATTGTGCTGGCAATGATAGAATATCAGATAGGTTTCCAACCGGCCTCTTTGAGCATCAAAATGGATTAAAAAGGTCTATACTTGGAAAATCTCACCAAAGCAGATATCTTAGTGATTTCTGTTTAGAAAAGGTAAAAGCTGGCCATAATACCAATAAACCCCATGCATATGATGGATCTTTTGAATCTCAGTCCTGCAAGAAAAGTATGAAGCCTAAAAAGCGTCACAGCAGCAAGAGGCGATCAATTGGTTCCCGGCTTAAGGATGACGACTTGTTAATCTCCGCAATAATAAAGAAAAGAAGCTTCAGATCCAGGATTGATGAATGCGGTTCTGAGCCTGGGAAGTTTAAGTTAAAATCTCTGCAGAAGCGCAAGACTCAGAAAGGTAGTTGCAGGTTGCTTCTGCGGGGCACTGGTAAGGGTGGGAAACATGTCACAGATAGGTGGACATTGATTGATAATAGGACGGTTTTGGCGTGGTTAATTAGTGTTGGGGCTGTACTTGTAAAGGAAGCAGTTCAATACCGTGACCCGAAGGATGATGCTGTGGCTAAAGAAGGTGTTATTACAAAGAATGGGATTCTGTGTAATTGTTGCAGTGAGGTGTTTTCTGTCTCTAGGTTTAAAATCCATGCAGGTTTTAATCAGAATCGTCCTTGTTTGAATCTGTTTGTGGGGTCTGGTCGGCCATATACTCTATGCCAGCTTCAAGCATGGTCGGCTGAATACAAGGTCAGGAAAAGTGGCCCGAGACATGTGTCAGCTGATAGGTTTGACAAAAATGATGATTCTTGTGGACTTTGTGGCGATGGAGGAGAATTACTGTGTTGTGATAACTGTCCTTCCACATTCCATCAGTCATGCTTGTCAGCAGAGGTTTGTTTGTGGCTTATTTGCTTATGTTTCTTCCTTCCACTATTAATTATTCCTAATCATATTGGCTATTTTTTTAAAAAGAAATTATTGGTTACACTCCTTTATATGACATCACCTGCCCCCTAGTGCAGAATAGCCATATCGAACTGTGTCAAGGATGTGAATTAAGTGTAATATTAACTGGATAAAATTGTGCTTCTGAACTTTTTTATTGTTGCTGATGTAAGCTGTTCTAGTACACTCAGGCTCTAATTTGGATGGGAAATATGCATGCATTATGTTGTTTACGTCACTCAAATTGGTACCAAAACTTTTTTGACTGGTAATTAGCTATGATTTATCGACCTGCCTACAGAAAGGTCTCAGAATTTATTCTGCTAAAATATATATATAAGACTCCATTTGCTGACAGAGTTTCTGTCCACAGCGCTTATTTTGTTGATCAATACCTTCTGAAAATAGAGCAGCCATATTTTAGGCTGGAAAGATCTTTTTATTTATTGACTTGATTGATGAGGGTTCTGATCACGTATCAATAGATTTTTCAGGCTTCACACCATAAATAGTTATCTCAATGACTCTATCCTATCCTCCTAGGAATAAGGGATGCTTTCAGTAATAGAAGAATACATGATAAAAAGTTTATCTGGCACAAAAACTTCCCTGCTATCTATTTGTAATATGACTTTTACTAATATGGATTACTCGAGTATGGTAAGCTTTAATGCAAAGAGTACATGAGCTTTGAATTAAAGTAGAGAGCTAGAGACTATACAAGTATGTACATGAATGGAGATGTCAATCTTCATGTAAGAAGATTAAGATCTCCTACCAGGCTACTATGTATATCCTTTTTGCACTTTGTATAGGGCTATCCATTTGTTACTTTCAATCTTTACTTTGAATCCATGAACATTTACTAATATGGATGAAGGTGCAACTGGCAGCAGTCTTTGCCTTCAAATATTACTGTCGTATTTGTGGCGTAAGTCTTTCTCTCTAGCCTGCATGTGTTTAGGTGTTGTTTCTTACTTTCTGAATGGTTTGGTCTACTTTCGAATACATGAACTGGTATCAGTGTAGAATACAATAGTTGAAGCTGCCACAATGATACTTCATGTTAAAATCACTGGCAGGATTGGTATTTGTACTTATGTAAGGAGCATGTATTGTGCATGCTCCTATGCATGTATTTGTCTTAGCTGTTGAAATCTGTAGAATGTCCTGTGTTCTGGTTTAAGATTTCGGTGTTGATTATGTATATACTATATACTTTTTTCTTTATTTCACTTTGTGTTTTGCTTTTTCTAAAATTTAGCATCCTCAATATGAAGTTATTCTGATTTTTATTTGTTTGGCACAGGAGCTTCCCGAAGGAAGTTGGTATTGCCCAAACTGCACTTGTGAGGTATGTGGAGCACTAGCCAACGATGCAGGAACCTCAAGTTCTTATGCTGCACTGAAGTGTTCACAATGCGACAAAAAGTGTATACTTCTTTTACTGTTCTTGAATGTTCTTTGCTATAAGCTTCTTTCTTTCCACCTAAAAAACCCTTTCTGAATAGATTAGTCGGTTAGCCCTTTTATGAACTTATCTAAACCTATCATCTAACTTGTTGGTCCTTTTCTGAACTTTTTTGAACTTATCAGGATTAACTGTTTTTGTGAATTGAAACAAGGGTAGGCCCTTTTCAATTTTTTTAATTCCCTGAATTTGTTAATCTTTGTATTAATTTATAAAAATATATTATCTTAAAGAGGCAGGAACGGAGTATTGCTATCAGCCTATGAACCTTGGTGATAGTGGCCTGTTAATAAAAAAAAGACTTCACTTTAAAGTCTTCTTGAGATTCTCTATATTACGGGCATGATTAGTAATTTATCTTTTCCTTTGTGAAGTAATGACTGTCAATTCTGCTAATAGATCATCAAGGGTGCTTGACGGACAAGAGTATGAGTAAGCTTGGTGGTGCACCTTGGTTCTGTGGCTCAAATTGTGAACAGGTAATCTGATCTATAACTTTAGTTCCCAACTTCCCATCAGAAATGTTAATGTTGGCTGCTACATGTAGGACAAATTATAAAAGATAGTGGAAGACTGTAAGCTATCTATTATTCCATTTAGACATTTAAATTGTTCATGGATCTTCCTCAATTTTGGTTGACCTTCACAGTCCTGCAAATGATTATGCAGGTCTTTGGTGGTATACAATCTCGTATTGGCTTGTTGAACAAAATTGTTGATGACTATACCTGGACCCTTCTGAGATGCATTCATGATGACCAAAAAGTTTCTTCTGCTCAACGTTTCGCGTTAAAGGCTGAATGCAATTCTAAGTTAGCTGCTGCTGTTACCATTATGGAGGAGTGCTTCCTCTCTATGATCGATCCAAGAACAGGCATAGATATGATACCACAAGTGGTGTACAATTGGGGGCAAGTACCGTTGTTTGGATGTTAATAGCAATAATATATATAAATTTTTTTCCCATGTATTGATACCTGAGTTATGAATGCAGTAGTAAATTTGAGGTCATACTTAATTTGTCCTCATGCTCCACTCCACTTATATTGTCCTTGATGACAATCTAATAGCATGCATATATAGTGTGAAGTTTTCTCTGAGTGAAGTCTCTGATTTATTGGAAAAAAGAACAAAGACCAAACATAAGCTTCCCCAACTTTCTATAATAGGATTATTCACGAATATTCAGAAAATATATTCTTTCTGCCCCTCAGTAATTGGACCATCATGCTTTGTCCATCAAATTGCTATTATCTGATTGGCTTGAAGTAAATTTCTGTGAAGCACCCTTCTTTCATCTGTTTGACTGATTTTGATGTTACTGATGCCAGGTCAGAATTTCCAAGACTGGATTATCATGGATTTTATACTGCTGTCTTGGAGAAAGATGATGTACTGATATCAGTTGCATCTATAAGGTATCATAAGTGGTATTTATGATCCCATAGGCTCATATTTCTTCATTATTCTTGAATGATTTATACAAATCACTTACCATGTCTAATTGTCATAATCATATTCTTGTTATTGTGCTTTATTGCTGCACTTAACAACTAACTAATTAACGATAGTATTTGACCTCAACGTTTACAGAGTGCATGGAGTAGCTGTTGCAGAGATGCCACTCATCGCAACTTGTAGCAAATATCGCCGACAGGGAATGTGCCGAAGTTTGCTAAATTCTATTGAAAAGGTATTTTACTTTGTATTTGGCTGCCTTCTCTGTGGTGTTGGGTTGGTTATGGGGTTGTTTGACTTGTTTTTACCCCTGGTATCTATAACTGCAGAAGCCAATAATACTTACTTTCACCAGAATCTATATTAATAAAGTTGGATTAATGTATCTTCCCACTTTTCATGTATATGAAGAAACTCAATATTTCTTTTAACCTTTTATGGCTGTAGATGCTCATATCCCTGAAAGTTGAGAAGCTTGTGATTACTGCAATTGCTGATTTAGTAGAAACTTGGACCGTTGGTTTTGGCTTTGTTCCTGTGGAGGAAGAAGAGAAAAGAAGCTTGAACAAAATCAACCTGATGGTGTTTCCAGGAACTGTGATGCTTAAAAAGACACTCTACGTGAATCAAGCTGCAGATCTACCAAATGGTGATTTAGGTTCAATGATAGTCACAGTCATTTATCGTAGATGATGTTCTAATTACAATGATAAAATGATACTGACTAAAATTGTTCTCAATTCAGGAGTTGAAGATTTCTCTGCCGTGGGCAGTGATGAGTCTTGTAAGGTAGGTAAGTGCTTGGAAGGGAATCCTGAAACAAATGCCATGTATGGAAATGCTGGAGAGGATACTTTTAATGGAAATGCAAATGCACTAGAAGTTAAGCCGGTGACCTTATCTGATATGGAGACAGGTGAAGCTCCAAAGAGTGCTGCTGCTGATGAAATGGATACTGAAATTTTCAATGGTTTGGGTTCTTTGGAGCAGGAGGATAGGGTTACAAATGTAACAACAGGTTTTAGAAATGAGGAAGAGGTTTTCCACGTACCAGTTGGGTGTGGAATAGAAACAAATGAGTTTGAGGATAGGAAAATTTTGCAATTTGGTTTATTTAGAACGAGTGAAGGTGATATCCAGATGAAATCCCAATTTTCTGACGTGGGGTCAGAGATTGGACTTGATATAGAAGATCAGAGCAATCGTTTGCAAGCTGCTAATGACCAATACATTGTTAGTGCTGTGGAATGCGTGGAAACACCACCTGCCCAGAACAAGCCTAATAGCAGAGCTGAAATATTAACAGCAGATAAATTTTGTGGATTTCCAAAATTACTAAAATATATAAATCAAGACGACTCTCTTTCGAACCAATTCACAAGGGAGAGTCTAGATAATTTTGTCTTTAAAAAAATGGAAAAAAAGGTAGAACTTCTGCTTGATGATGCAACTCATGCTGAAAGCATGGTTATGGAAGCTGAATCAGTTTTAGAGCTCAGAAATCATGTGGGTTGTAAGGGTGGGGAAAGTGAGATCACCAATGATGCATGTAAAACAAATCAAGATGTGCAGTGTAAGTTTGAAAGTTCAGAGACAGTGAAGGGAGATGAAGGATCTGCCGAAGTCATGAAAGTTAATGCTTCAAGTAACATTCGTGAAAATGTGGCAACTGAAATGGTGATGTTGGAGGCAGAAAAGGAAGATATGCAATCTCCTGGAGGTATTGAAGTCAGGTCTGCAAGTAATGTGAGAGAAACTGTGACTATTAAGTCAGATTATATGGAAGTTGCAGAGGAAGAAGAGGAAGGTGCTGTAGGCATTAATTGTGGTGAGCTATCTTCTGGAGCTATTGATGTGAGAGAAAGTCTGTCTGTTAAGTTGATGAATTTAGAGGCTGTGAAGGAAGATGAAGAAGCTTCGGTAAGCATAGGTATAGGAGTAGCGAGTGATAGGAGTAAAATTATGGTAAATAGACTGGTGAATTTAGAAGTCGTGAACGAAGAAGAGGAAGTTGCAGAAGGCAAGGAAGCAGGGGTTGCAAGTGCCAGTAACACTTGGGAAAACATGTTGACCATGGATGATTTGGTGACAGTGAAGAAAGATGAGGAAACTAAGTTGGTGAGCTTGAAAACAGTGAGGGAAAATGATGAGGCTACAAGTAATCTTACTGAAGGTGTGATGGTCAAGTTGGCTAAAGAAGATGGGACTATCAGTAAAGGCGCTGCAAATAATATGAGAGAAGATCTGAAATTTAAGTTTGTGAAATCGGATGATTCGGATCTAGTGATGGAGGATGATGAAGATACAGAAGGCATGGAAATTGGAGCTGCGAGTATTATGAGTGATAATGTGCCTGTTAAGTTGGCAAGTTCGGGGGTGATGAAGGAAATCGAGGACGTTACCGTCTCAAGTGATTTGAACGCAAATGCAGCAACCAAGTTGGTCAACATGAATTTATCAATTAATGTCAAGGTGGTGAAGGAAGAAGAGGAAACTGCTGTAGCCATGGATTCAGAAGCTGCAAATATGACAACAAAATTGACGTATTCCGAGGCAGTTAATTATGTAAAGACTGATGAAAGCATGGAAATAATCACCACAAATAACACAAGTGATGCCGTGACTCCTCGTTTAATTAACACGGGGACAGTTCAGGAAGAAGTTGCTGTTGAAGCTATGGAAACAGGTCCTGAACTCATTGACCATGATGAATTTAGTTTAGGAAAGCGTTCACCGGAACTGTATTGTGAATATAATGTAATCCAAGAGGAGGGGGAATATGGTCAAGAAATCCAGTATGTAAATGTTGCTGAAAACCAGCTTTCTGTGGTTAAACAATCTCAGCAAGCTAGTGTTTTGCCTCCGTAGTAATAATATCAGTGCATATTCTGAATGTTTCTTGTCTTTGTTGCTGTTGAGCCCTAACCGAGTCATCGGATTCTTCTTAATCAAAGCTTGAGTCAAGGTGACCTCAAACAGACCTATGTTGGGTGACTTGGGTCCAAGCTTTAGATCAGATATACGGGATTCAGAGCAAGATTGATTGATTTTTTTTTTTTTTTTTTTTTTTGAGTGGATTGATTTTCCTTAGTTAAAAAAATAATACACACTATTATAAATAAATAATACTGGATAA
Source organism: Chenopodium quinoa (assembly GCF_001683475.1). Classification (NCBI taxonomy): domain Eukaryota; kingdom Viridiplantae; phylum Streptophyta; class Magnoliopsida; order Caryophyllales; family Amaranthaceae; genus Chenopodium; species Chenopodium quinoa. Next base: position 295,200 of record NW_018743906.1, on the reverse strand, counting down.
TATAGTTTAATAAATCAAATTATTATAATAAATTGTCGTGTATAAATTATATCATTGGTCTAAAAATATATAATCTGTTTTTGTTACTGGGAAAAATTAGTAATAGTTTTTTCTCAAAAAATAAAAAATAAATAAAAAATTTGTAATAGTTGCGAAAATTTTTAATTAAGAGATTTAAGACTAGTAGTTTGACTAGAACTCGGACTCCTAATCCAGTTAATTCTTGAATTCCAAATTTTATCTATTTATTATTTTATTTATTATATCTTGAGAGTTATAATAGGAAAATAAATTCTGTTGGAAAGAATCACTATATATATAATCGCAGAGCTGCTCACAAATCATTGCTTTGGAAAAACGTTGTTTTGCATCACAGGTTATACTCTCTCCTTTCTTTAATTTGCCCTTTTCTTTAACGCCTATGTCTTTTTTCTTTCTTCCCTGCATCAAGAATTGATCTTTTTAACTACTTGCTCTGCCCGGATATAGTTGTCGTGTTTTTAGTTCAAATTACACTATCAACAACCCGACGTACTCTTTATGTTGCGTTTTTACAATGATTGATACCGTTTTTTTTTTTTTTTAATAGAGTAGCATTTAAGAAACCAATTATACTGTAGTTTTTGCGTTTCAATTCTTGTTACTATCTAAACTTTGGGTTTGTGTTTTTGTGTGATTTACATGGTGATTTAATTTGTAAAGATTAATTAGACTATTATTAGGAATCATAATGCTAGAGTTGGTGTTTTAACGTAACAAAATAAGGTATAGTATTTATTTTTAATTTTTTAATGATGTAAAATAAGGTATAAATATTAATGTTCATAATTCTTGCATTATAACATTATTACCAGTTTTCTTATTTTATTTGAAGGCACATTATTACCAGTTTCTAATTAAGTGCTAACTTCTGAAGTTCTGAATATTGCAGATTACTTGAGTTGCACAAAATTTGGGAGTGTTGTTAATCTCCATTAAAAGCGCCATCATGTTGAACTCGATATTAAATTGCGGGTGTATGTCGTTTATTGAAGTTATATACGAGACAATCAGTGATATGTGCCGTGAAATTGATGACATAATGATCCAGGTTATTACTCTTCATGTTACTATATTAGTACGTTAGGATGTTAGTATTATCCGTTTCACTGCAAAGATCGCGGTTCTTTCAGGCCTTTGTTACTGATCAATGTTTGATTTTATTCGTTTGTAAATGCAGAATGCTCGTGGTAACGTCAGAGACCAAGTGCAAGTGCAGACAACAGGTGAGAATGACAAGAAGAAGTTAGCTGTTGCGATGAAAAAATTACCACTCTTCGATGATGATATTCAAGAGGATGATCTCTCGGTTTCATTCAGAAGAGCATATGGCCGCGATATATATGGAAGTGATTATGAGGTACTTTCAATTAAAACCTTCTTTTAGAAAGAAAGACAGTTATGAATTATAAATTTGCTGTTAGTTGATAGTTGAATTTGTGTCGAAATTTTTTTTAGGCTTGGAATTAAAGCCAAGAATTAGTATTTGTTTCCTAAAAGTGGATTCTCATTTTCTGCCTTTTCTTTTATAAAATGTTCCAGATTCCAATTAGGGAGACACTGGAAGAAAGTAAAGAGGTCCAAAAACCATATCGCAACTGTGATAGAGATTTCAGTCACCTCAGTGAAAGTGCCCAAAACATCCTGAAGAATTTCGAAACGGAGTATGTTGAAGACATAGACTGGGAGATTGTCAGATTATATGGTGTTCATGGTGATAATATATTTTGACTTGTATCTTATAAACTTGGGTAAACGGAATTTGACTTGGTTGGTTAAAGATTTAGAGAACTATTAGGTAGAAATTTCGATTACTAATACAACTTGTTTAGTAGAGCTACAAAATTTTCATTTTATCTAAATATATACTTCTTTTTTATTACTCAAATATGTAATTCTTATTCCAATGCAATTACAAGGAACAGTTTAATGAATTCTAAACTACCAAAAATTCAAAGTTTGTGATTTACAGGATAAAGTGTTACAAAATCTTATAACGTCGTGCTTTTTATTCATGCCTAATCTCCTAAAGCAAACAAAGATTTTCCCCTTCTCTTCTCTGTATAGGCTGGGATTTAACTGGTTCAGGGTGTTCTCTGCAATAGGGTCTTGAGTCAGGCTCGTTTCATAATCAACTCGAAAAATAGACCTCCTGATTTTCTCCTCTCAAAGTCTCATTGCAATGTTTCGTGTTAAAACTTTTGTTTTTGATAGAATATAGTATAGCACTATAGTAATTAATATGAATCAAAATTTGGTCCTAACAAAGAGATTAGTTATAAAACTCTTGTAACAAATGTGCATACAAAATCTCGTTCCATGTATCAGGAACTCCTGGTAAACACCAATGAATGCAATCTGCAAAGTTTTTCGGGTCAGCCTTTTGTTCCTTAGTTAAAAGTTTACCTTTCCTTTCTGTATATATTGTAGTATGTGCATCTTTTCTGAAGTCTGACAACTGTGTTATGTTCAGGAATGTTACTTCTGTCTTTAGACCTTGTATTGTTTCTTGCACTATTTTCATGATTTCACGATTCGTTCCCATCCCCCAGTATGGTCCATGGATCGGTTCCTTTTCGTTGAAGCAATTCCCGTCACTTCCTGGGTTCCATTCTGAGCTCCTGTTATTTGCAAAGAGTGACATAAATATGACATTGATTAACAAACAAGGTAATCTAGCTGCATTGTAGGCTCTAAGAAGGATTACGAGTACATGTACATGTTCGAGCTTTGAACACTGAATGTTCATTACCCTGTTTCATTCAGGGGTTAGACAAGTTCCAAACTTTTAGACCCGGACAGACTGACCTGGTTAAAACTGCCCGGCTGGAACAACAGGACTCGGACCCAAATTTAACCTGAATTGACCTCATTCGAATGTGTATTGTGTAGGAGATTAACTCGAATCATATCCAATCCGAAACAGCCTATTTATGACCTCTTAGACATTGATGCTACTTACAAATAGAAGAAAATCTTACCACAAATGTGTAGGAGACAAACTCATAAAGAAGACTTTCTGTGTCTGAGGATTGATGCTCGAGTCCAACCAGTTTCCCCATGTTTGCAATGCCATTTTGTAAGCAGTAGTAACATTATATTCTTGTACATCATTGATATTTCCGTACCTATAACATATATTTCCAACAAATTTAGCCATCCAAAGAAAAGAAAATCGCGGAAAAATCAATCAGCTAGAACACAGCATCTATAGTATAAATGAAGCACATCATTGATTGAATATGTAATTACCATTAACACTTACGTTGCATTTATGATAGGCTTGTACATCCACCAAACATAGCTTTCAAATACCAAAATGTCCACTCCTTCCCAGTTTTTGCTGTGATCAGCGATACGATCAAGCTTAACCAGCCTCTTAAGCACTGAATGATTTGTAGAATGGTCCGAATTTGACTCAATTATAAACGGAGCCCAGTAGAATTCAACTGTAGCATTATATTCCTGCGTAACAATTCCATACATAATTAATCTTCTTTTTATGTCATGAAAGTTACATTAAATTTGAATTAGTGAAAGTATTTGTAGTAAGAAATACTTGTTAATTAAAATTACCTGAGCATGGAAAATCTTCTTAGAAGGAACCTTATGAAGTGATTTCTTTCCATCAGGTATTGCAGACTGTAACATGCAAATAATCGAGTCGAATTGACCTCTTTGAATCGAGTCTCCTGCGAACATCAAGCGTTTGTTCCTTAGCATACGCAATAGCTTTACTGCATTAAACCTGTACACATCATATATGCCATCACCTTACTTTTAAAAACAGTGCGTAAATTAAAGTAGGTCTTGTATACAACAGGTGTATTCAACATAACCACTGTTTTTCCTTACAACTTTTTCGACATTAGACATTTAGATGCTCCATCCGAACAACATTTCCACATTAATTTTATCTCATATTCTCATACTCTAAACTTGTTAAGTCAAATCTTCAAAATAAATTCACATCAAAACTTTTTACCATACACTAAAAAATAATGTTACCGTGGTAAATTGCATTCATTAGGCTGCCATCTCCAATTCTGGTAAGATTTATCAGGTCTTCCATTTCTTTGACAAGTAACTTGTTTAACCAAAAACGGGCAACTCTCTTCACTATACAACGGGCGAGACACATTATCCCAAACCCATTTCCCGTCGAAAACGTTACAATCTTCTATATCTTCGTAACTATTATCATCATCATCAAATGCATTGAATATGTACCTATGAAATCCACCCCCTCGTAACCAAAATTGCCATTGGCCAAAAATACTTTCTCGGTTACTCTTTAGGTTGTCAAACACTAGCCTCGCGGTCCCTAGCACAAGTACACAGGCCAATGCGATAGGTAAGATGGAATGGTACTTAGCGCGATTGGGAGATTGTTGTGTGGTCATTTTGGATTTCGGCTAATCTTGGAAGGTTAAGGGAAGGAAGGAAGAAAGATTTGTACGAGTTTGGTACGTGTTTTGAACATGGTTTTTGCAATGTTTAGCTTTAACTTTAGATTCAAGCATTTTGAGAAGTAACCTGTTACCCATGCAACTACCGGTTGGTAAAGTATCTGAATTTAGGTGTCTTTTGCTACTATAATGTTTTATTAAAATGGTTCTTGGTGATTGTAATTATTTATAAGTAGACTTACGTATTGTAATTGTAAGATAAGAGCTAGTCGATCATTGTTAATAACATTTGGCGTGGGCAATTAGGAAATCATGGTTACATTGATTTCTCTGTTGGAAATAGGTAATGAAACGGATGCTCGCGCCCGATCGGGCGGAGGTGGCCAAGGAAAATAGGAGAACTCTCGCGGCAATCGGGCGGCCTTCGCCCGACCGGGTGGCGGACTCGAGTTTTTGACGAGCCCGATCGGGCGGCGGACTCGAGTTTTTGACGAGCCCGATCGGCCAGCTTCGCCCGGGATGGGGTTTCTAGATCGCCCGACCGAGCGGTGTTCGCCCGATCGGGCGCGACACCAGGTCTGGAGAAACTTAATCTCGTGCCCGATCGGGCGGCTGCTTGCCCGATCGGGCCCGCCTTTTTCCTAGGTCGGTTTGCTTTGCGTATTTCCTTTTTCCGGGACTCATATAAATACGAGCCTTGCCTTTTCATGAGATCATTCACTTTCTAGCCGAAAACACAAACATACCTTTTGAGATCTGAACAGTTCTTGAGCAATTCCACTCTCCGAGTTCGGGTGCACGGATTACGGAGAGAGTTGCGTTAAACTTGGGGCGCGTGCTTCACTAGGAAACTTGAACCGGTGGTGGCGTATTTCGCTTCTAAGGCAGTGGTTTTGTTCCACGGCGCGACTGTGAGTTTGGGATCTTCAATCCAGGAAAGTTCTAATCTTTGTTTGTTATTGATTTCAACAGTTATTTTACCAACAATTTAGAAGCGAAATATTTTGATTTATTCTGTTGATATCATGACTAGCAATTCTCAAACTCGTCTATACCTAGATCTGTCTAAGGTTGAGTCTCTTGATGGAATTAATTATAAGAGATGGTCACAAAGGATGTTGATTGCTTTTGAACAAGTAGAAATTGATTATGTTTTGTTTAGGGATGCTCCAAAACCTATTGAGCAGACCAATACCATGATTAAAATTCCTAGTACTCCTGTTCCTGGGAATAAAGAATCTAGCTCTAGTCAAAGGACCACTACTGTTATTGCTAATGAATCTGAAATCAAGAAATTTGATCGTAATAATAAATTTGTTAGAGGTCATCTTTTGAACAGCATGAAAAACAACATATTTGATTTGTATGTTAATATGAAATCTGCTAAGGAGATGTGGGAGTCTTTAGATAAGAAATATGGTGCTGATGATGCTGGGAAAAACAAGTATGTGATTGGAAATTGGTTGAATTTCAAATTGGTTGATACAAAGCCTATTATGGACCAAGTCCATGTGTATGAAAATTATGTTGCTGAAATTCTTGCTCAGGGTATGAAGATGTGTGAAATCCTTCATGCTAATGTTTTGATTGAAAAATTACCTGATTCCTGGTCTGATTATAGAAATCACCTCAAGCATAAAAAGAGGGATTTAACCCTAGAAGAACTTGTGAGCCACATGAAGATTGAGGAAGCCAACAGGCTTAAGGATGTTTCCTCTTAGCCAAATAATGTGTTAGCAATCAAGGCTAACCTTGTTGAATTTGGTGCTGACTCTGACAAGAAAGCAGGTGATAATCGTGCCAAGAAGGGGAGCTCTGATAAGAAGGGAAATCTCCAAGCTAAGGGCAAGATTGGAAAGAAAGTCACTGTCAAGTGTTGGTCATGTAGTGAAGTGGGGCACTTTGCTTCACAATGCAAAAACAAGAAGAAGAAAAATATGAAATCGAGTGGAGGGAACAAGGGTTAGGCTCATCTGGTTGAGAATGAGGATGAAGATGTCATCACTGCAGTTGTTTCTGAAGTCAACCTGGTTGAGAACAACAGTGAATGGATCGTGGACACTGGTGCATCTAAACACTTCTGTGCTAACAAGGACCTGTTTGTTAGTATGGAAGAATCAAAGGAAGGTGAACAAGTCTACATGGGAAATTCAAGCAGCTCTGAGGTACTTGGAAAGGGTAAAGTGGTTCTGAAGCTGACTTCAGGGAAGACCTTGGCTCTTCAAAATGTGCTGTATGTTCCTTCTCTTCGTAGAAATTTAATTTCTGGTGCTTTGTTGAACAAAGTAGGAGTTAAGTTAGTCCTTCAATGAATAATATTACTACTTTTGCTTATATTGTTGAGTCCTTTGAATTATGGCATAGTAGATTGGGTCATGTTGGTGCAACAAAATTAAAACAAATGAAAAGTTTAAATTTGCTCCCAAATATGTCATTAGATGGATTTGAAAAATGTGAAGTGTGTGCGGAGTCTAAATTCGTGAGGAAACCCTACAAATCTGTCACGAAGAGAGAGACCACACCACTTGAGCTAATTCATTCAGATTTAGCAGACTTTAAGAACTTGGAAAGTAGAGGCGGGAAGCGCTACTATATTACCTTCGTTGATGATTGTTCGAGATATAGCAAGGTGTATCTTTTAAGGACGAAGGATGAAGCTGAGTCCAAGTTTCTTGTGTATAAGGCAGAGGTAGAAAATCAGTTGGAGCGGAAAATAAAGAGAGTTCGCTCAGATAGGGGTGGAGAATATGGCTCCGATTTCCTCAAGGACTTGTGTGAAAGTGAGGGAATCATTCATGAAGTATCTGCCCCATATACTCCGCAGCAAAATGGAGTAGCAGAGAGGAAAAATAGGATCATGAAGGAAATGATGAATGCAATGCTTCTGAGTTCTGGGTTGTCAGACAATTTGTGGGGTGAAGCGGTTCTAACAGCTAATTATGTGCAGAACAGAGTAACTCACAAAAAGTTAGACAAGACTCCATATGAAATATGGAAGGGTTATTCTCCAAACTTGAATCACATGAAAGTGTGGGGGTGTCTAGCTAAGGTGGGCTATCCATCATTCAAGCGCTCAACTATAGGTTCTAGGACCTATGATACAGTATTAATTGGCTATGTTGAGAATAGTGCCGCATACAGGTTTATGAGTCTGGAAGATCGCTCTATATCTGAATCTCGTGATGCAGAGCTCTTTGAACAGGTATTCCCTTTGAAGAAAAACTTAATTACTAACGATGTTTCTTCAGTTCCTTCATCTGCAGAGCCAGAAGATGCTTCCCTTAGGATTGAAAGTGAGATTCAACCTAGGAGAAGTAAAAGGCAAAGAGTGGAGACAAGCTTTGGACCTGATTTCCTAACAGCCTTTATAGCAGAGTGCGGAAATCTAGGTGAATTCGAAGATGATCTAGATGAGATGATGTTGTGTCTACAGGTTGTGGATGAAGATCCGAAATCATTTGAAGAAGCTATGAGTTCAGTAGATGCAACCTTCTGGAAGGAAGCTGTGAATAGTGAGCTTGACTCAATCATGTCAAATGGAACCTGGGAGCTTGTGGACCTGCCAAAAGGGAGCAGAGCTATTGGGTGCAAGTGGATTTTCAAGAGAAAAATGAGAACCGACGGCACCGTGGAAAGGTTCAAAGCTAGATTGGTGATAAGAGGATTCACTCAAAAATTTGGCCTTGATTATTTTTATACTTATTCTCCTGTGACTAAAATTGCCACTATTCGTGTTTTGTTTGCCTTAGCTTCATCTTACAACTTGATTGTGCATCAGATGGGTGTTAAGACAACCTTTCTAAATGGCGATTTGGAGGAGGAGATCTACATGGAGCAACCTTCGGGTTTTGTAGTTCCTGGCATGGAGAATAAGGTGTGCAGACTAAAGAAATCCTTGTATGGCTTGAAACAAGCTCCGAAGCAATGGTATGAAAAATTTCATAAAACTGTTCTTAGTTTTGGTTTTGTCGTCAATGGTAGTGATGCATGTGTGTACTCTAAGATGTTTGGTGCGCAATGTGTGATATTATGCCTGTACGTTGACGACATGCTCCTGTTTGGCACCAACATGTATGTCATAAATGAAACTAAGAAGTATTTAAATTCAAAGTTCGAGATGAAGGATTTGGGAGAGGTAGATGTGACCCTTGGTGTTAAAGTTACTAAAACCAAGAAAGGATATTTTCTGTCTCAGTCTCATTATGTGGAGAAAATTCTGAAGAACTTTAATTGTTTTGATTTGCCTCCATTGAGAACTCCCTTTGACCCTTCTGGAACTTTGGTGAAAAATGTGAGGGACGGTGTGTCTCAAACTGAATATGCTAAGGTGCTTGGTAGTCTGACACTACAAAAAAATGTCCATATAGAAACAGAATTCTAGCGACGGAATTTTATCCGTTTCTAAATTAGAAACGGAATAACAAAATCCGTCTCTAAATTAATTTAGAAACGGAATTTAAAAATCCATTTCTAAATTAGAGACAGAATTAAAAATTCTATTGCTAAATTAGCAACGGAATTGAAAATTCGTCTCTAAATTAGAAACGGTTTTTTTTTTTTCTGTTGCTAAGTTAGCAACGGATTTTTTTTTTCCGTTGCTAAGTTAGAGACGGAATTTTTTTTTCCCGTTGCTAATATGAGCGACGGATTTTTGATTCCGTTTCTAGATAATTTTTGAAACTAATTATTTCAAAATATTACATTAGATACGAATTATGTAACTTAAATTCATCTCTAAACTAAAAACGGATTTTCAATCCGTCTCTAAACTAGAAACAGATTTTTAAATTGAAAATTCGTTTCTACATTAGAGACGGATTTTAAATTCTGTTTCTAAACTAGAGACGGATTTTAAATTCCATTTCTAAACTAGAGACGGATTTTAAATTCTGTCTCTAATATTTCTTTCATTTATCATCAATTATGTGTGTAAAAGTAAACAAATAATATTTGGTATAGTTGGTAAGAGTTTCACTATTTGACATTGAGGTCACGGGTTCGACTCCTACTAACAGCTAGCAATATTGCGATTGGAGATTCAAGGAGCGTTACATGGAAAGCTGAGTCGGGTTGACCTGAGTGAGGTCGACCCAAATAGCAGCTCTTTTTTAGATTCAAAATATTTTTTCCCGTTGCTGAATCTAGCAACGAATTTTTTTAATCCGTTGCTAAAGCTAGTGACAGATTTATTTTTCCGTTGCTAAATCCCTCGAACAGACCCTTCCAAAGGAGATTTCCGCCCGGTTCAACTTGAGTACTCCATTCGGGGACGGATTTATTTTTTCCGTTGCTAAATCCAGCGACGGATTTATTTTTCCGTTGCTAAGTCCAGCGACGGATTTTTTTTTCCTGTCTCTAAATTCATTAGCGACAAGGTTTTTACCAACGGAGTGATTCCGTCGATATATCCGTAGCTAGCTATGTCCAGCGACGGATTTTTAGCAATTAGCAACGGATTTCACCTGTTGCTAAAAGACCAAATTTTTGTAGTGTGATGTTTTTGATGAACTGCACTCGCCCCGATATTGCTTTTGCAGTTAGTAGACTTAGTCGCTATACTCATTGTCCTAGTGAGCAACATTGGGTTGCTTTGAGGCGTGTGCTCAGATATCTATGTGGAACCGTGTCTTAGGGATTGAATTTTGTTGGTCATCTTTTGGTTCTTGAAGGATATTGTGATGCAAATTGGGTAACGGATAACGATGAAACAAGTTCTACAACTGGCTATGTGTTTACCCTTAGTGGGGGTGCAGTTTCATGGATGTCTGGAAAGCAGACGTGTATAGCTAGATCAACAATGGAAGTTGAGTTCATTGCATTGGATCTTGCTACACAAGAGGCAGATTGGTTGAGAAATTTGCTTATTGATATTCCTTTGTGGGGGAAGCCGTCACCATCAGTGTCTATGCATTGTGATTCACAAGCTGCTATATGTGTTGCTAAAAACAGCATTTACAATGGTAAGAAAAGACACATAAGAGTCAGACATGAGTCTGTGAGGCAGTTTATTGTGAATGGGGTTATTTCGTTGGACTATGTTCGAACAGAGAAAAACCTGGCAGACCCTTTTACTAAGGGATTAAGTCGTAGACTAGTGGTGGAGTCATCAACTGGTATGGGTTTAGGACCCATGTTGTAATGACTTGAAATGGTAGCTATACTAGCTATGTGACATGATACTTTGGTTTTAATAAATCTGGAACTTGTTTTGGTTTGTTTGTTTCTTTGGCATGAATCATGTGGATTTGTCATTTATGTATCATGTGTTTGAATCTATTACTCTATAAGAGTGGTAAGTTTTACTAGTTAGATTCTGCTAGGATGAGTTTGTCTCTTAATGTCATTAGTCCAGTTGTTTTCTGAGCAGGGATAGATTGAGGTTCTTAAGAGAGTTAAGACCTTTGTCCCAGTAGTTCTTAAAACAGGATAGATAATGACAGCGAAAGTTGAAGGGTTGAACTTATGTTCTTAATGTTCTAGTTCCATTGCATGTAATTCTCTGGTTTGCAAGGTGCTTAAACATGTTTAAGCCTGCAGGGAAAGACCTTTGAATTTGCTGGGAACGTGTGTGAATAACACATAGGATGAACACCTACGTGAGTACAAGAGGTGGCCTCTCTCAAGGGAAGACTGGAGTATTGTTTTCCTGAAGTACTCATGAGAGCCCAAGTGTTGGCTAAGATTGGCGGAGTTGCTTAAGCTCTAAAGTCAAGGTATGTGTATTCAAGGTCCCTTCCTCGCTCCTAGGAGTTCAAATCTTAGGATACTCACTAGGGAAGTGTTGAAAGCCTTGTGCACTAATGTGTTAGTTCAAACCTTTGGATACTAGCATTTAAGTACTAAGACTTTCTTTTACTGTTCAGATTTCATGTTGAAGATCTGCTCGCATTAGTGGGGGATTGTTGGAAATAGGTAATGAAAACGGATGCTCGCGCCCGATCGGGCGGCCCTCGCCCGATCGGGCGGAGGTGGCCAAGGAAAATAGGAGAACTCTCGCGCCCAATCGGGCGGCGGACTCAATTTTTTGACGAGCCCGATCGGGTGGCTTTGCCCGATGGCTCGCCCGAGATGGGGTTTCTAGATCGCCCGACCGGGTGGTGTTTGCCCGACCGGGCGGTGTTTGCCCGATCGGGCGCGACACCAGGTCTGGAGAAACTTAATCTCGCGCCCGATCGGGTGGCTGCTTGCCCGATCGGGCCCGCCTTTTTCCTAGGTCGGTTTGCTTTGCGTATTTCCTTTTTTCGGGACTCATATAAATACGACCCTTGCCTTTTCATGAGATCATTCACTTTCTAGCTGAAAACACAAACCTACCTTTTGAGATCTGAACAGTTCTTGAGCAATTCGACTCTTCAAGTTCGGGTGCACGGATTACGGAGAGAGTTGCGTTAAACTTGGGGGGCGTGCGTCACTAGGAAACTTGTACCGGTGGTGGCGTATTTCGCTTCTAAGTCAGTGGATTTTGTTCCACGGCGCGACTGTGAGTTTGGGATCTTCAATCCAGGAAATTTCTAATCTTTGTTTGTTAATGATTTCAACAGTTATTTTACCAACATTCTCTCTATCCAAATATAGTGTAAGTTTAATTTAGAGAATAATTTAAGAGAAGGTATTGCGTGTGTATGGACGCACGAACTATTTGGTGCGAGAGGCTTGACTGATATATTTTACTCGTTGGCTATATGTTTCATGTGTTGGATGATATGTTTCATCTGTTGACTTATATGGTTTTTGTGTTGGCTATTGTTACCCTTGATGTTTTGATGATAACACAAGACAAATAAAAGGACTAATGCCTTGATCAGTTTTGTAGTTTCTTTATAATAAAGTTGCAGGATTAATTCAAGGCAAAGGAACAAGGGCTAAAAGATTAAAAGACATGTTGCAGAGTTCCTGTGTAGGAACTGGAGCTAAGGAAAGAAGACTCGGAGCAGAGACTTCTTAGAGAAATTAAAGTCTAAAATATTTTTCATGTTTTAGGTTTTATGTAAGTGAGATCAATTAAAAGTTGATGATGAGTAGAATGCGATTTTAATTTGTCAATTAGATAGAATTTCTTTGATTTCTAAAATATAGAAAATATTGTTTTCAAAAATATCTTTTCTGTCCTTATCTTTAGTTAATATCTTTTTCACATAAAATATCTTTGAAAAGTTTATAAAAACTAACTTCCTAAACTTACTTCAATACCTGTTGATTTAGTCTTCACCATCAACACAGAAAGTGCTTCTAAGAGGTTCAATGTGCCTGGTTTTTAGGACATGTTTGAAGCTTTGATAGTGGTGGAAAGTAGTGGCGTTAAGATGCAACAGTAGTGGTGTGAGTAATGGAAGTTGTGGCGTTTTAATCAAGCAATGTTTTTCTATAAATATCGAAGTTGTTCTCTGAAAAACTTCACCTTGCTCAATCATATATTTCTATCTTTCTTGTTTTCTAAAAGAGTCAAGAGTCGCATTCTACTTAAGAGTTAACTTTCTTAATTTCTTTCCCTGGAGTATTATTCATTTGGTTTGTAATTGGGGAATTGGGAGTTTGAGTGAAATCTGAGAGAAGTTAGTAGAGAAAGAGAGAGAAGAGAAGAGTGGCAAGTAGTGGGACTTGCTGCTGGGAACTTCAACTTCGTAGAGGAACTTGAAGTTAGATCCTTTACCTTGTAATAGGTTGTTTGCCCTATTATAGTGAAGAATCTTTCCTAAAATCCCGAGTGGTTGTGGTTTTTCTTCTTGTTAGGGCCAAGAGGTTTTCCATATAAAATCTCTCTGTGTTTCTTTAAAGTTCCTTTAGCTCAGTTTTATCAGTTCCGCAAATAGTTAGCTAAATTCTCCCAAACTACAATTCACCCCCTCTTGTAGTATTCCTCTAAAGTAACACTAATATATTCCTTTTGTTGGCTGATATATATATATATATATATATATATATATATATATATATATATATATATATATATATATATATATATATATATATTGAATTGCTAAATACCGCCAATATCTTTTATCAAACCACCAACAAAAATAATGAAGGGACAAAAGTACCCTTACTCATCCCCCCACTTTGCTTTCTCTCTCCTAAATTAAGCTTCAAGCCTCAAAGGCTCAATCTCAACCATCAACCACCATAAAAGCAACCACCAACGCCACCACAACCACGACCACCACCCACAACACCATCACCTCCCAAACCATTAAGAAGGAAAGAGGTTAGAATAATCAATAAGGGAGCCTTATTTAGAACAATCATTCATCAATACGAGCCCCTTTGGTTTCGTGATAGTAGCAATCGAACAGCGACGACCCACCACCTTCCTCATCGCACAGGAAGGTGGTTTTTTTTTGTTCCCAGCGATCAAATCAACCAGCATGCAAAATTGGTCACCAGGAACAGTAATCAGTTTCCAACGTCGGTTGACCACGGTAACCGACATCTAAACCAATTACCATCCCTGGTGACCGGTTTTGCACGCCGATTGACCACGGTTGACTGGGGTCCAAAATCGGTTATCGTGGTGCCGATCTTTTGGAGATATTTTTATTAAAAAAAAGATTGGAGGTGACATAATTTATTACCTTCGATCGTCATTGCCGCCACTCATAATCCACCTCTGATGTAATGCCCCCCCTTCCCTTCCACCTCCGACGTACTGTCGCCACTTGTACAACCACTGTTGTGTTGATGATGGTTGGGAAGTGGTGGTTGCAGCCCTTATGGGTGATGAGAGAGAAAAATAAAAGAGGAAGATGGGTAAGAGGTATAAATAGGGGTGTTGATGATGGTTGGGAAGTGGTGGTTGCAGCCCTTAATGTCGACAGTTTTGATCAAAATTGTTGGCGGTGTTTAACTCCCCCCTCTTTTTTTTTTCCTTTTGTTGGCTAATATCAAATATCATTTGGCTTATATGTTTCTTTAATTGGCTGATGTATTTATTTTGTTGAATGATATGTATATTTAAATTGTTGGCCTATATGTTTCATTTTGTTGGCTTACCTGTTGCTTTTCTTTGCTGAATTCATCCTTTTGTTGGCTGATACGCTTCATTTGTTGGTTGATATGTTCTTTTTGTTGCTGGTATATTCTTCTAGTTGGCTGATATATTCTTCTAGTTGGCTGATATATGTATCTTTTATTGGCTAATATATTTCTTTTGTTTGCTGATTTCATCCTTTTGTTGGCTGATATATTTCTTTTGTTAGTTGGCTTATTTGTACATTTTGTTGACGGATTTATTCCTCTTGTTGGCTTATATGTATCCTCTGTTGGCTCATAGATTTCTTTTGTTGGATAAGCTATTACGTTTATTAATGTTTGATACGTCTATATTGTTGACTAATATCAGACATCAATTGGCTTATATGTTAATTTTTATTGGCTTATATATGTCATTTATTGGCTGATATGTATACAAACAAAGAGAATCTTGAGATAAAGCCAACAATTCAGCTTCACCACTAGCCAACAATTCATCTAGGAATGGCAACGGATCGGATTCGGGTCGGATGTGGCTAAATCCGAATCCGATCCGTTTAGTAAACGGACCCTGAACTCGGATCCGAATCCGAAAAATCCGAGTCCGAATCCGATCCGACTCGTAATTTTCGGATCCGAATTCGGTCCGTTTATACGGACCTCCAAAATGATCCGAATATTTTTTTTATTTTTATTTTTTGTAATGTCATATATCTATAATCGCTTGTATTGTCATACCAATTAAAGTATAAACATAATATATTTAAATTATGAACTAAGTTACATAACAAAATTTTGCTACAAAACAAGCAAATAATTGTCCCAAGTTATAGAGCATATGATTATATTCTCGGATTCGGACTCGGATCGGACTCCATCAGACTTTGCGTAGGGTCCAAGTCCGATCCACCTCCTATTCGGATTCGAATCTATTTTATCGGATTCAGATTCAGACTAATTTTAAACAGATTTGAATCGGATTTTTTCCTTCGGATCGGATCGGATTCGAATCAAACTTGGATTAAATTGCCATCCCTAAATTCATCATACCATCATCATCATCACACAACAAACAAACAAATAAAGCCACCGTCAATATCATATCATCATCATCAACAACACCCAAAACCACTTCATCTGCCATTTTCGAACTCTAACCAAGAAATTATAGAGTCCGCATGTTTGAAGTTCCACCACCAGCTAAGAGCCCAAGATCATCGACACACCGTCCACCGAACCCAGCCACAAATTTTCACGGCACCCTACCCCACCGATCCCACCATCCAGCGAACCACACTCATAGCGCACCCAACTAACCGCCACCAAAATTTGTACCCAATTCGCACCCAAACCACACATAAACCACCACCGCAAAATCGCATCCAAAAATCACACCCAAATCGCACCCCAATCGCCACCAAAAAATCGCACCACCAAATCGCCACCAAATTAAATAGCCACCAAATCGAACCCAAATTGCACCACTGAAATACACCACCAAATCGCAGGAGAGAGAAAGGAAGAGAAGAAGGAAAAAGAAAGAGAAAGGAAGAGAAGAAGGAAAGAGAAAGAGAAGGGAAGAGAGAAGCAAGAGAGTTGTGCGACAGCCGCACAAATTGTTTGGTGCGAGTGGACGCACCTAATAGTTTGCGATAATTTAATTTCAATAAGTATAACATCATGTAACATATGTTATTATACAAGGAAATAACGGTTACATTGATGCAGAAGATGTTGCGTGAGCAATTGTGACTTATCTAACTTTGATTGTACGGAGTATACTTTTATTACTAGTACTAGTTTGGTGCGTGCCCCGTGCGATGCTCGGGTTGTTTATTGAATTTTAAGATAAACTTTTTATTTATGTACCAAGTTTTAAAATATATCATTGATACAAAAATAGGTTGAAATTGATGTGATTTTGTGACAATCTAAATTATATAGTAGGCATGTAATGCCTAATAATAGTATTGGTGAAAATATTAGATTTAAAAAATTATACTTGTAGAAAAAGAAAAAAAAAAGTCATGCTTGAAATATTAGAAATTTCTTAAAATGCAAAAAAAGAAAAAAAAAAAAAAGTTCTAAACCTGTTGGCTTAACCTAAATTCAAAATTTTGGGCTAGTGTGGATATTTCTTGGCCCGTGAACTAAAGTGATTTGACCTAAAGTGACTTGACCAAAAATGACCTATGACCCGACTCGATTGTTGTATACGTGACGCGATGTTTGGTGAAAAGTTGAACCATCAAGTGTCGTTGTCTCGTGATCTGGCTAAACTTATAATTTTTTTTAATCTATGAAATATAGGTATTTTATCAGAAATGAAACTTTAAGCCAAAAATTTAATCCTATAAATCTCTCCATATTTATTGAAAATTCAACTCTAAACTAACTTTTTTTTATCCTACAAAATCTATCCTAGTTTTTGTCCTATTAAAAATACAACCTTTTAATTCATAAAAAATATATCCAAGTAAATCTTACGTGTCATACTAATATCTAATTGTTGCCTACATGACGAGACACTTGGTGAAAATTTGAAACGCCAAGTGTCGCAGTCTCGTAACTTGGGTAAAAGTTTAGCTTTATATATTAGTTATTATATGATTTTAGCTTAGATTTGGCTTGCACCTTACTATTATCATTCACTTGGAACTTTTTTTTTGAAACGTACAAATTATATGACTATACAATTCTTTTAGTGACATCTAAGACTTAATTAACATTTTGGATGAATTCTCTTTGTTATGATGTGATTTAGGTGAATAAGAGCAATCTTTGTGTATTAATTTTACAATTGATGGTTGAAGATAAAGCATGGGAACAAGGATGAGACAAAAAAGCTTTTACTAGGTAATTTAACAAAGTGCAATACTCAACTTCATTCAGCCATATATCCTTCTTTACAAGGAATTTTCAGGTGATTCAAGTTAGAGGTGAAAGTAGAGTTCAAGATCTTTCCAATGATAAGTCACATGCCAAATTTGAGCAAGAAACGAAGAAGTTATGAACTTTTGAAGTTGAGTTGTCCAGACAGTCGCGAGGAGCGCCCGATCCACTTATAAGGAGCGCTCGCTCCTATGGGCGTCACTAAAAGTTTTAGTAGTGAGGAGCACCCGCTTCCGGGATCTTGTTTCGAGCGGGCAACTTCTTTTCTTTTGTACTTCCTTTTGGTATCTTTTAACCTTAGCCTTTCATTTGTAATCCAAGGGTTGTAATTTAACAACTTTAGGGTTTGTTTGTAAAGTCTATAGGGCTAAGATTTCTTTTTGGAAAGAACTTTTGCTTAACTTTGAAATCATTGAGCTAGATTTTCTCTCTGTACCTATAATCTTTCTGATTATATGCTTTATTCTTTACGATTGCTACTTTGTAATCTTTGTGGTTACACCTTAATCATAGCTTTACTTTGCGTTATCTATGATTAAGAACTCCTATTTCATATATCTTGGTGATTGTTGAGATAGATTTATCTTGTTTTGTATAATACTTGTACAAAGTAAAAGATACATACTAATATTTTATATAGTAAAAGAAAATATGTGAATATTTTTTTAGGAAATGAATCACAATTATATGATTTGGGATATATATATTTTTTTTTGGGAAGTGAATCACAATTATATTATTTAGTGAGTATTTATACATATTTTATAGTAAGAAATTGATGTTTGCAAAAAAAAAAAAAAAAAAAAAGGGAAAAATAAGATTTGGAGGGAAAAAAACAGAACCGAGTAATGACACGTGTCGTTCTTGGTGTCTGTTTTAGTATCATGTTATTATTAATTGATGATTAGGTATTTTTTTTAAAAAAAATTAGATTTGTTTTAACATAGATACATATGTCAAAACGACTTTTGAGTTTTATTTTGGTATATACTTTAATAATTTCCACTTAAATTAAATCTTAAACACAAGCATTCAAATTTAACTTTTGAATTATGCTTCAAAAGGTCAATATGATGAGAGTAATTGCACGTGCCCATTCGAGTCACTAGATTAGGTTCAGTTAGCTAAGTTTTTACAACCCGACAACTAATGTAAAGATTGATATGAAGTAATAATGATATTGACTTATTCAGTCGCACAACATAAATGATAGTTTTTTACGATCCTAAAGTTATTTTTACTTTTCTGTTGTCAGTTTTCAAATTTATCATGATTCATGATAAATCATAAAGTTATTTTTACTTTTCTGTTGTCAGTTTTTTTCAATCGGAATTTTATTTTTACTTTTTTGTTGTCAGTTTTCAAATTTATCATTATTTTACAGTAAATTTTAAGAAATTGGAGGTAAATAGGAGGGAAAGGTAAAGGGTGGGGCCCACATGACGTCATATGGTGAAGAAGGTGATAACTTTTGAAGTTTTTGAAAATAGAAGGTGGTAATTTAAAAAAAAAAAAATACAAGGTGGTAATTGCTAAAATGGACATAATACAAGGTGGTAATTGTCAAAATTTCCTGATTTTAATTATGTTAATTCTTTACCTTTGGTATACATGTTAATGTTCCAACCACTAAGCTATTAGTAAGTTTGAGCAATATATTTCACTTTGTATTCTATTTAAATAAATTTTAACTAACTTATTTTAGAAAAGAAAATTTTGTAGGGCACTTGTCCTACAAGGACACACACAGGGCCGTAGCAATGATTTTGGAGGCCCTGTTCCAAATCGAAAAAGAGGCCCTTAATAATGTGAAAACTATGCAATTTTTTATCGAAAATTTAAGCAATTCACAATTTTCCTATATATACATTATAAAATGAAAATGTCCTAAAAAATGATATAACAATGAAATCAAACCATATGCAAAAGATGAAAAAATTACGGAGTAATAATTATAATAATAGTGTCACATGACACATATACAATAAATACAATTATACTAAGCCCATACAAACAATCAAGATTTTAACGGATAAACAATCTAACATTCTAAGTTTCTAACCTAGAGGTTTGTAAAAAAAAAAATAATAATAAAATAAAATAAAATAATAATAATAATAATAAAATTCTAACCCAAAGGACAAAGCAAAAAACAACCTATTAAGAATCTAAAATACAAGTTGCTAAATAAAAAATAAAAAATAAATTTTCAACCACCTATGAAATAATAGATTAATAAGAACGATGAACATGCATATATACAATATATACAATCCCGCAAAAGACATAGAAACCAGCAGGCCCATACAATGGGCAAAGAAGGAAATTAATTGCTTCAATTCGTTTTTAATTTGGTTGGTTGTGTTACTTGTGTATCAATTGAGAATTGGAGGAATTGATAATTGAAGAATGATGGAAGATAACCCACCGTTTGATTGCTCATTGCCATTGAATTTGACTGAGTATGATTTAATAACCTTGAAAATCCTTGAATGGAGAAATAGGAAATACAATTTTCCATGAAATTGATTGATGTAATAATGATAGTACTAATTTGAATTGATGGAGGAATTTGGAAAATTGTAAAAATTAATATGGAAATTTGAATAGTGAGGAAAATAATAAGCGTGATAAACAATGAGACTTTACATATATATATATATATTTTTTAAATATGAATAGGAAAAAAAGTGGGTCCTTTTAAATTTGGGGGCCCTGTGCAAGGGGGCACCTTGCACTTGCTCTTCTATGGGCTTGGACACACAGAGGTTGATTTTGCAAAACAAAAAACTAAAAAAAGAAAACTACACCAGGCACCAAACAGAGAATAATTAAGCAATTTACTGTGTTAGTTGTTTTACCTGAAAAGTTTAAGGTAGTGGCGATACCATGCTTGGTACAGACAAAAAAACGCGAAAAGAGCATGTAGTTGTTTTGTATGGAAAAAAACATCCAACTTTATGATTTTTTTTATTATTTATTTATTTTTTTTGTATATCTAAAGAACATCTGTAATATTAATAAAGAACATGATAATATTATGCAATGGACATTATTTATATATACCAATCATAATTTAAATACAAAATTTAAAGAACATTTCACAATAAGCAATGATCATTATGTCACAAATAAATGCATTATACTAACAATTTAATAACATATGCATATGTTTTTTTTTCACTCTTTTTTAGCGCAAATATATTTATTTCATTCTAGGTATATATTCATTATATTTTAACATTGTGTTATTTTCACTATAACTAATTATATGTTCATTATTCTCTTATAATGAGAGTGAGGAATAACTTAAATGGTTAGAGCTTCTCTCCCGATTTCAAGGAATCCTGAGATTGATTCGTTTTTTTCGTTGTTTGTTTTTTTTTTTTTTTTTTTTTTTACGGAACGATGTGCATGGTACAGATGCCTGTAATAACTAACCACACACTATGTTTTACCTCTAATCCTTTAATAAATGGTAGGAGTACAAAATTACGCCTTTTAATTACAACTAAATAAAACTTGTACTTGTTGAACAAAATCAAAAGGGATTACCAAAAACCCATAAATTATAAAACCCTGGGTTTAAAATTTGTCATCATCAAAAACAATGAGCGGAGTAAGCGGAGGTTTACGTCAATGGGGATTGCGCCACCACTTTCAATACTCTTCCACAACCACTCATCTCCGCCGCCATTTATACTCCTCCTTCTGCTCCTCCTCTACTTCTTCTTCATTTCCGAGAAGAGAGAAAAAACAAAAAGTTATTGTCATCTCCGGCCCCACCGGCGCCGGTAAATCTCGCCTCGCTTTCGAGCTTGCTAAGCGCATTAATGGTGAAATTATCACTGCTGACTCTGTTCAGGTTTTTTTTTTTTTTTTTTCTAACTCAATTTAATTGATTTTGTTTTTGCTAATTGTTGTTTTAATAAGTTTATTAACTAGAACATTTCAATTTCCTGGGCTTTGTTTATGAATATTAATGTTATTGTTCTTAATTTTGTGTTACTGTGTCATTTTAATATTGTGTGAGTGAAGTTATAATGCGAAATACATTACTTATCATATGGACTAAGCTCATTCCATTATTTTTATTATGTGATTTGTACTGTGATATTGTGATATGGTCGATATTCAACAAAGTTTAATAGAAGAATTTTATTCATTCAGTCTCAATTTGATAGGCCACATTTTGTTAGAGGTCAATTCATTTGACCTGTTATAACTAGTATTGATAATATAGAATTGTTGAGAACAAACATGGTATTATTATGGAAAAATTGGCCACAACACCCTAAAGTATGGCCTAGGCACTGAGCACCTTGAACTATGCGTAGTAGCCAAAACACCAACAACTATGGTGTTAGGTGTGACGTGTGCATTAAATGAAGATTTCCGGCCACTTATTTCTTTGGAGAAGGTGAATCCATGGGTGTGAAGGAGATGAAAGACTACATAACTATTCTAGAGAGTGAAGATTCACCTCTTCTTGGTATAATAAGTTGCCGAAAATTTTCATTTATGGCATGCATTGCACCTAATATCATAGTTGGTGGTGTTTTGGCTACTATGCAAAGTCAGGTTGCTGGTGCACCTAAGCCATACTTCAAGGTGTTGTGGCCAATTTTGTCGAGTATTATTTGTTTTTAAAGTAAGAGTTTTATGGGAAAATATATACTTTGTATGATTTAATTTGTATGCTATGAAAGGTTTGTATATCATTTTAAAAAAAAAAGTTAAGTGGGATGGACCAATGGAGAGAGTAGTATATGTTAATGTCTTTTGAAACGGAGGAAGTGCCACTTAAATTGATTATAGCTAATTATGCTTTACTACAAAATTTTCCGGATTTGAAATTTAGCTGTAGAGTTAATTGTCCCCAGTCACTCGCTCTCAGTATTTTTTCATTTTTGGTATTGCTACTTTCCTGAATATAAGGTGTTGTTTCGTTCACTTGGGAATTAGAACTTCCCATGAATTGTAAATTTATGGGAATTAAATTCCTACAATTAAATTCATGGGAATTTTATAAAATTGTTTGGCTAACAATGAGGGAAGTAACTTCCATGGGAATTTTCACTTACCTAGGGGGGTTAGGTAAGTAAGTTCCTACATTTTGTGGGAACTCAAAATTCCTAGGAAGTTCCACTTCCCCCATTTCACCAAATTATTGTCAACCAAACAACACACTAAAATTGCAATTTCTAGGAAGTCTCACTTCCCATGTTTTTTTATGTCAAACAAACAACCCCTAAGGATGGTATAATCATGTTCTTATTTCTGGAGGCAAGTTGCTCTGAGTTCCCTTATCTTATACTTTTGTTGCATATGACATCTTTTTGCTGTTGATCACTTTATGATGCGTTAATTTTAATTAGTTTTCTTCTGATGATTTTCTCCATTTTTCCCTTATTTTTGCATGATACAGGTCTATCAAGGTCTTGATGTTGGGTCTGCAAAACCTTCACCGAGTGAGCGAAAGGTGCCTTTGATTTGTTTGTTACAAACAAATTAGTTGTTGGCAATATTGACATGCTTTCATAAGATGATTTTGTGTTTAACATAATTAAGCAAATGTGTTAGAACATATTTTATCTTTATCACATAGTAGTTTTTGATTTTTTTTTTTTCGTCCTTGTCCTGATTAGGCATTGTAGGTCTGTAGGAACCCTTTGGTAAGCAGTTGATTTCGTTACTTCTTTCAACAGCCATTTTTCACTCTTTTTTTTAATCAATTTTGTTTAATTATTTTTCAGGAGGTACCTCACCATTTGTTGGACATGTTGCACCCAGCTGAAGGTAGAAATGAGAGCTACATACTATATCTGCTTAATGAGTTACTGCTAACCTAACCTAATGCAGAAGCCTGTAAAAGTGTAAATCAAATCAATTTTGACGAAAATCATTTTTTGTGAGGAACAAAACTTCTCTAAAATTTTGAGCTATTGGATGAATAGTCTTTTAACATGCATATGTGCCTACACTGGATAAAAATGAATCAAAGTGCATGTAATTAAGTATATGCAAATGATTGATCCTTCTGATTGTAAAATACAATGGCCAATTTATGTTGCTTTGTATCTTCATTTTAATTCTTGTACCTCCCATATTTGTAGAATATTCTGTTGGTCGATTTTATGATGATGCAAGGCAAGCAACAAGAGATGTCCTTAACAAGGGCCATGTTCCTATAATTACTGGAGGAACTGGTTTGTATTTGCGTTGGTATGTTTCTACAATTTCTATTTTTTGTTTGGATGAGCTTTAAAAGTTCATTTTGCATTAAGTTTTCAGTCACACAAAAGACAAGATGCATAGTATCTCATGGATCATATTAGCTATACTTGTTTTCTACAGTTGGGTAATGCATCGTGGAACCTTGAATGTGAACTATAAGTTTCCTCTATAGATATTGCATTCTCTAATATTATTTTAAGGTTTCAACCAAAGCTGAATGTGGTATTTGGTTCAGTTGAGCATACCCTGGGTAATTGTAAGAGGATGGGTTCATATAGAGATGTCACAAATTTTTTTTCAAATGCTAGGTTCATCTATGGCAAGCCTGATGTTCCAATAGCATCGCCCAATGTTACTTCCCAAGTGTATGCAGAGCTTGAAAATTATAAATATAATGGGGATTGGGATGCAGCTGTAAAGTTGGTGCTTGAAGCGGGAGATCCGAACGCCCCGTCTTTACCAACAAACAATTGGTATCGCCTACAGCGTAGCCTTGAGATTATTAAGGTTTAATATTTTCATTGTCATTTTATTATCTGACAATCAAAGTACTTTCTCTAATTTCATTTCCCTATATATTGTGATGCCAAGTGTGATTTGAGCCATAAAGAAGATAAACTAAGTTAGATAAATCACCTTTTCACTTGTTATAGATAAAGAATTAGAGTGAATCATACTGCAAGGTTTTGTTATTGACTTTATGGTGCGTTGTTCTTTTCTAAATTTTTTGAACCTTGAAAAAGCTATATTCTCCACTAATAATTTTTATGTTGTGTTAAATCATAACCTGGCTGATTAGGCCAAGCTGCCAGGCTAATTAGCCAGGTCATTGGCTGGATTAGCTAATTTTCTGGAAACATAGGAAAGTGCACATGTGTTAGGATCCAACCTCTTTAATCATGTATTTTGCTTTCTTATGTCTTTATCTAGCTTATGTTAAACTTTTAATGTATTCGTGTAAGTAGTTTAGGCGCTAGAGGAGATTATTGTGTTACTGTCATTTCAGTGTTCACTAGTATTTCTCCATGTAAGCAATATAAAGCTCTATATGGAGCGATGGTTGAATGAATGAAAAAGCTCCTATTCGGGTTGCCTTGCTTTAAGACTTGTGTGTTGATTTAAGCCTTTATAGATATTGTGCTTGCCTTGTTTTAAAGCTCCCCACCAAACCAAGAGACTCTCAAAGACGCCTACATCCTTGTCGGTTCCGCTTGTGCCCGCTTCGAAGTATCGGCCGTCACAAGCCCCGACCCTGCACTCGTTACTAACGATTGCCTCATTGAGATACCTTTGGTCCGTGTTGCTGTGTGCCCACGAACCTCTCTCACTAGGCTTGCGTTCTTGTTTCTAAAAGATAAGAGCGCGCCGCACGATCCGGTGTCAAACCACTCGGACCGTGACAACATGCCTTAACTAAGATCCTATGCTCTTAAAAATCCTCTATTTTCTATAATTCTCCTAACCTCTGAACTAAGTTACTAATTCTCTATCAATGTGTCTTCTGATAATATTCTGATTTCATTTAAGTTATATTGGAAGCCTTCCTGAGTATTTTAAGGATTGTCATGGTTTCATGTTGTAGGAAAAGGAGCATATAAACCTGCCTGATTACTCCAAGCTTTCTCCTATTTCCACTTTTTTATATTTCCTGTCCGTTTTTGGTAGGGTAGCTCTATACTAACTAAGCAGTTGATAAAAAAAAAAAAAAAAAAAAAAAAAAAAAAAAAAAAAAAAAATTATTAAATGAATGTTCTTTTACCTGGCAGTCTAGTGGATCGCCTCCATCAGCCTTCCAAATGCCATATGATTCCTACAAAGAGAAACTCAATTTAGCTGCAACGGATGATTGTCAAAACATGGATGGAATGCAAGGGGGGCAATTAAAAGAACTAGAATATGATTTCATTTGCTTTTTCCTTTCAGGCCCCCGACTAAATTTGTATAGATCAATTGATTTGCGATGTGAAGAGATGCTTTCAGGTATGGTTTTTCTTGTTTTTTTGTTATGTTCTTCATTACAAAACCAAGTAGCACAGTGTTAAATCAAATATTTTTATTCTACACTTTAGAGCATTACCTGTTCACAACCTCAATCCCCATTCGGCCACTCCTACCCACAAAAATAATAAATGGATGCATCTCAATGTTCCAAATAGTCTTGCAGGTGTATGCATATGTTGATAATCATAGTTTTCGTATGTGATTTATGTGTCATTTCAAGTTTTGTATGTGCTTTGACGTGACTATACTCTTTAGTTCCACTTGTAAGCTGTATACTGCATCTGATTGCAGGTAGTGATGGGATTCTAGCAGAGGCCAAATGGCTTCTAGACATAGGTCTTCTTCCCAATTCAAGTCCTGCTACCCGAGCAATTGGTTATCGACAGGTGTACTTTGAATTAGCTCTACCTACCAATATTATCCTGCATTTATCAGTTCTGATTATAGAGGCATAACTGCTCATGCGAATATGGGAGGTGCATGTTGATATGTGATAAATTATACTTCCTCCGTTCCCCTAATATCGCAACATGGGGAGGGAACAAGGATTTTAAGAAGAGGAGAGAGATAGAGAGGAATAAAGATACGGAGTAGGGATCCATGTGATGAGGAGAGAGAAAGAGTAAGAACAAATGCAAATAGGAAAATGTTGAATATTTGTGAAACTTCCTAAAATGGTAATTGTTGCTATATTTGTGAAGCGGAGGAAGTATTTACCTTCATTTATGATTTGCACTAATAGTCTAAATGAGGCACTTCTTGTGTATGCTTATCTCATCCAAGTTATTGAGACATACTTTGTACTTAGTAATTCTCAGTAATGTGTTCAAATGGGACATACTAGTTACAGCAGTAAATCTGTTTGCCGGCACAGATTTGTATAACCTCACCTTAAAATTAGGTTATGTCCTTAAACATGAATCATCTTCTCAAGAGTAAAAGGGGTGTTTGGAGCAATGAAAATTAACTGCTCAAAAAAGGAGTTCACAAAATTGGTAATTAGCAAAATCAGTTGAAAGGATTGGATGTATGACAACTCTAAGATTTTTGTTTGTGTACATTTTGCTCCATGTTGATTTTCTATGTAATAAAATTGAGACTCATCCTGTCAGCTATTATTCAGGGCATGGAGTATCTCTTGGAATGCAGAAAACAAGATGGTCAGAGCTCTGCAAAGGAATTTTTTTCCTTTCTTTTTGAATTTCAGAAGGTGTCCAGGTTTGTACAGAACCCCAGGATGGAAGATTGCTCCTTGCTATTTATATATTGATAAGTGATAACTGCCTTTATTGCATTTGGGGAGGATAAGGTTGTATCAGAATCAGAAAGGCTATTGTTTGAGTTGTAGAAAATCAAGGAATTAGAAAAATTTATGACAAAGAAGAAATTTCATAGTAGAAGTCGAAATAAATTCTGTTATGATAGAAGTTTATAAAAGAAAAGAATTCCGAAAAAAAAAATTAAAAATTGTATGCCAATGTTATAGAGATTAATATGAATGATAAAAATGAGGAAGATGAAAAGGCTAGATGATAGAATAATGAAATCTAAAGGAGAAGTCACTCCAAGTTCACCTATTAAAATAGCTAAGGACTCAGTATGTATAATTAGAACAATAACAAAGGGTTTAGAAAGATAAAAGCTGTGAAATTAATCTCAATGTTAAGTCATTGTATCAGTGTAATGAGGTTCTATCTACGGCTTGTAAGGATTACTCCCTCTGTCCCAAAATAAAGGTTCACTTAACTACTGATGCAGATATTATAGGTGCATGTGACTAGAACATTTTTCCTTTTTAACATATTTACCCCTGTCAAAGGCATATATTATTACTCCAATCAATCAGTTTTTCAAGGGCATATATAGAAATTCCTGTAGGCATAGCTTTATTGCCTTGAGATATAATTTTGAAGTTTTTTCAGAAACATCTCTGAAGTGCTTAATGTGGAACTTTATTTAGGTATGGCTGGAGTAACTTGTTGTGGTTTATAAATGTTTTTATAGCTCCACCGTGGCAACACCCTAGACTCTAAGTGGCCTCTGTCTCGTCCTGAACCAGCTATAAATTACTTAAAGTTTTATTTCTTTCCTTCACATTTTCTTACCTACTACCTATTAAGGATTTGCATCTCTGCCACCTGTTGTATTGGGGTGTGTAGGAAAAGGTGGACATTCTTACATAGTATTTCCTATGCCAAGTGCATTGTGTGATATCTTCTACTCAAATAAATGAAATAAGGAGTCTTCTTTGAATATATTCCATGCTCCAAGACCAATGTGGATATGTGCTTAACGCACTGTTTTAAACCCTTTTTTTTCATCTACTGAGGCATCCTAAGCTCGATCACAATCATAACAAATAGGGTTGTGGCCAAGCTGTTGATGGCAGAACAGTCTATCCTGTTTGAGCATCATAACATAAGTCCTTAACCCTTTATATCTATCTGTAATATATTCAAACATTGGAACAATGCCTTGTTCTTTAGATACTTGGCTTCTCTAGGCACTCTGTCTATGTAATTCCGAGTT
Source organism: Chenopodium quinoa (assembly GCF_001683475.1). Classification (NCBI taxonomy): domain Eukaryota; kingdom Viridiplantae; phylum Streptophyta; class Magnoliopsida; order Caryophyllales; family Amaranthaceae; genus Chenopodium; species Chenopodium quinoa. The sequence continues at coordinate 267,127 of NW_018743906.1, read as the reverse complement.
TAGTAATTCAATGTATGACCATCTTTGTTTTGTTTTAAAAAAAGTTGCGTCTCTAACTAGTGGTCCAATACCATCTAATAAAATGAGCGATATTGAATGGCTGAATGAAATACAACTTTGCTAGTTTGTTATGTTTTGAGTGATTTTAAATTTTATTCTGGCTCCATAAAACCTCTTTAAACGACCTTTTGTTCCAAGTTAAATTATGACATTTGCATTTTGACGTAGACACTTTTACATAATTACATGGGAATGCTTTATTGATTCATCTCATCTACACAACATATAAGTCTGTTGTTTGCTTTTCTAATTTCTGTTTGCCTTGCTTTGCTACTTGTTGAACTAACTGGACTAAATGTCAGAACATTACATTTCAAATTATGAATTGAAAAACTCTGTATCACGGTGTTTACACTGCAATGCATCCCTATTTTTTATCTTATTTCAAATATTAACCAGAGAACGCCTTAAAAATATTCAGGAATTTTGCCAAAAGACAAATGATATGGTTCCGTAATGATCCTATTTATCATTGGCTTGATGCTTCTCAACCCTTGGTATGTCATCTATTACATGCGCACCATAATCTTTGATTGATTAGATACGTGAGTGTGTGCCATAAGCTTTATTACAAATATTCGTAATGCAGGAGAAGCTTCTGGACTTCATTCATGATGCGTATCATGATCAGAGTTCTACTTTAACTGTACCAGAATGGCTATGGATAAAGAAAGATGCACCCAACCGTCAAGAACAGAATGAATATAAAACTTATATGACGAAAAATAGGTACAATTTTTATAGCAAGAAAAATATTTATCATTAAATGCTTCTATGACTACTTAACTCTGTATTCTGTTTGTATTTGAAGCTATTTTGTTAAACCCGAAGATTGTGCTAATATTCTGGCATGGATAAGAACTGAAGGTAATATAGCAGGAACGCTTCCTACTAGCCGCTGCAGCACACTATAGAGGAATTATCATTTAGGAAGAATCATAGTGCCTTGCAAGAATTACTGTCAAGTGTTCGATTCCTGTCTCACGCTTGTGCCTCCCTGACTGATCTACCTAACAGAACATTTTTGTTTATACAATACGGCTACATCTGTTCGCGCTACAAAGCTTTGATGAGTGTTTATTTTTCCCACTCTTTCTGTCTTTCACCTATTCCGGTGAAAATCAGTAACACAAGCAATTGAATGTCGTCATGTACTCTTAATCCCTTTATACCATTTTTTTTGTTCATTTTAGTTATGTAATAAAATACTACGTATGTAGGTTTTTACAAAATTTGCAAAATTGCCTAAATAAACAACCGAATTCCTTCTATATGGCTTTCTAAATTAAACGTGATGCAGCTTCACTTTCATTAAAACAATTTGACCACACTTGTATTTTATTAACATTGAAGATATGCGCAAAATACATATTCATCTTCATGATGAACATGTATTGTTCATCACGAGGGTAAATGCGTTATATCCATCCCGCGTGGAAGCCAACAGAGTGACACGGGACCAAGTGACATGTTATTGTTGACACGTAAACAACACACTTATATTCACGGCGTTAGCTTAGAGATAAACGGCAGGTAGTTGCTGTAATCAATAATGTACTTTTGTGGGTCCCATTAAAATTGTACAGATAATATTTTTGAAAATGAAAAATCGAGTAAAATAGCGGCGAATTTAAATTTATCTCCGAGAGAAACGACTTTTGTTTATCTTGAGGTTAAAAATGTCTTTTTGCAACAACTTGCTACTTCACGGTTCTTAGTCGTTAGTTTCCAGTCAAATGTTTGACTAACGACTTTGTAAACAACCGTTAACCCAAACCCTAGAACCAATTCCTGGGAAGAGAGTGAATGTTGCTCATGCTAGTGACAGAATTGAGGAAGAGAATTCATCGCGAAGCGATTATTCCATTTAGGGGCACATGCAGGGAAGCCTACTCAACTCACTAACCGTTCGAGCAATTTCAAGCCGATATAGCTAATGTGGATTTGTGATTGAGTTAAAGAAATTGTTGAGTTGCATAATTATTGTTTGCGAAATCAATTGAATGAATATAACCCTTTTGGTGAATAGAATTAGCCCTAGAATAACTAATAGTTATTAATTAATTGTTGTTTGCGAAATTGAATCCAGTTATTACCCAATTGTTGTTTGCCAATTAATCTGTTATGGTTATTGCTGAGATGTTTGCGAAATCAATTGGATATGTGTTTGTGAAAAATTATTGTGTAATACTAATTGATTTAAATTATGAAGCTGCATACCTTCTGGAATAGCAAATCCATTATAAAGTGTTGTCAATTATAAGTTGATATGTACTGTGATCTTGTTTAAGTAAAAATAAAGAATTATGTCTATAATTACTATATGGAATTCAGTTTGAACATATGGATTTTGGTTGTTTATGTAGCCAAAGCTTGCTTATATTATCTGTCTTGATCGTTTGGAGTGTGGTGTGCAATTTTTTGGTGGTGGGGAACAACTTCAATGGTAAATGAGTTGTCTTTATTGTCATTGTTATTTTTTCATCCTATGGGTTAATCCTGATGATCAAGTGGCAATATTGTGTGTTGATTGAAAGCTGTGATTTTGTGATGGATACAGGCTAAGAATCGAAATTCAAGTTCTGAAATAAAAGTTCTATCAACTCAACTGTTTTTGGTATGAAATTTCATAGGGTGTATTGCTTTATATTTTCTAGAGCATTTTTTGTAGTGAGTTTGAAACTGAACTGCTGTATTTGGTTTTGAAGGATGATAGTGTTAGTGTTGGTGGCAGAGTAAAGGCAAAGGGCGAGGTCATCAAGCAACAAGTGGAAGTGTTTGGTCGGGTATGTCATGTATTCAATGTCTTCAAAAGTAAATATAATTCCTGAATTGTTGTTTATTTCTCTTATGTGGGACCTGTAATTTGCAGCCACCTAATATGAAATGTCGTATTGAGACATTTTCCAGAATATGCCACACATTTGATGAGAGGAGAACCCGTTGGGTTAACGAAATGGGTTTTGGTGGGTTGTTGAATATTCCAATGGACATGCACTTACCTCGGCAGTTGGGGTATTGGTTAATGAGTCGTATTGATCCTTTGGTTATCGGCTTGCATATAATCAAAATATGCCATCATGGCTTGTGCATCTCCACCTGCCATCTTCAATCTCCTTTGCTTATACACCTCGTGTTGAAGATCCTTCACGCTAGGCAATCGTATGTTCTCAAGCCCTAAACAACCACGAATTTGAGTAACCGTTACACCTTGCTCAAAAAAATTCACCAACCTCCTTCGAACTGTTGATGTCAATTTCTTCATCCGATACTCTTTAACCAAATTTTCCATGGTAGGGGACAGATCGTGAGTATGCTCCAAGACTACAGTTCTCAAAACTCATAAACCATCACTGTTCATACTCCCATAAACCCTAGCTAGGCACTCACATTTTTTAGATTTACGTTTTCCTTGATCAAGCTCTGTCTCACCAATAAGACCCTTCACATTTGCTCCGCTTCCCTAACTTCCATGAACTTAGCCCTTTTCTTTGCATCACGCTTTGCCCTCATATCCGGTGACTCTCAACATTCACACCTCCAAGTTATTGCTCTCCTCACTTTTGTAGTAGTGTATGATCCTTGCACCCTACTCACCCCAAATCCACACTGCTCCGCGTAAGTTTTGTAGTACAACTCAATTTCCTCCCACCGTTTAAATAGCATTCCCTCTTTAGGAGGGTCAACACTTGCATCCACAATCTCCTCAGTACTGGAAATAAGGGTTTGCAATGACTTCACCGTATGCGTTGGGGAATGGGATTGGGGTGAATTCCTAGTTTTGTCATTGAAACAAGAAGGGAGTGTGTTATTTTCTTTGGTGTGAGACAAGGTAATGTTCTCCAAAAACACTGCACTCATAGCTTCTGCTCCCTCTTGCTGATTGTCATCTACACCAATCTCCAACAGCGTACCAACCTCGTGTTCAATTTCAACTACACCTATGTCCAACAAGGGACCAACCTCTTGTTCAGTTTCCCCTACGACACACTCCATCAAGGTACCAATCTCTTCACAGTTCCCTCCTAAAGGAACTACTCCATCTTCTTCCATTTCAGACATGAGATCAAGCACCTACTAGCATATATATATATATATATAAAAAAAAAAAAAAAAAAAAACATAATGTATCCACTCAGAAAATGCAGAGTACATGCATAAGAGATAATGTCAGTGATGGGGCTTAACAGTTTTAGCCAACTACACTTCAACAAACAACAATCACAATTACTAATCAGTTGTTTCATACCAACAAAACTAGAAACCAATTAGAACAAAATTCGTTTCATAACAACAAAAATAGAAACCAATTAGAACAGAAATCGTATCATAACAACAGTACTACAATCCAATTAGAACAGAATTAGCAAATATTACAATCATGACAAACAACCTTCAGCCAGATCTACATACAGAGCGAAACCATGACATTTCCATTACAGTAATTTGGGGGAAATGCAATTCTAAAAGTATGTTGGGGATTGGGGGTCAAGTAGCGTCTAAACTCCGTCAATTTTAAAGCTAACACCGTGACTTAACCCAAATTTGGGCCCACTTTTAATACAGAGTTTTTTTATTGAATAAATGCCTAGGTGGCACTGAAAAGTGCATGAGATAAACAAAAACCATTTCTCTCGGAGATAAATGGGGGCTCGCCCGTAAAATAGTTATTCCCCAAATCTCAAACGAAGAATCCCGTAGTTGCCGGAAATATTATGCAAGTTTGTCAATCAATCGTAGCTATATATACTACAATTTTTGAAAGGTGATTTTTGATTGAACCACGAAGAACGTTCCTATCTCCGGTGCAGTTATCATTTGACGCTGTGATAAAATCGATGTAAGTGCTAATATGTTTTTTGATTTGTTTCATTTAATCAATTGAAACTGGGATGATTAGAGTCTCACATTAGTGGAATCTGTAAAATATCGAAAACGTGATAGTGATAAAGATATTGAGTAGCAGTAAGCGTATGTAGATTTGGAATGTTTGTGCATCTGATACTGTTTGATGGGTCTGCAGTTCAGTTATATAAATTATAAGGAATTTGTTGAACAAGCAAAACTGACAAAGGTACGCTGTGTAATTTGAAAAGTGAATGCGAGTAATTGAGAATGTCCTCCGTGGTATTGTGTGAATGGATTTATGGAGAGGGTTGTATGTTAATTGAAACGATTGTTACAGTTACCATATGGTGGTGGTATTAAAAAGGTTATAGATTTGCACCCGGCCTTATTTAAGGTATGTTAGTGCTTATGTTTTGTGAGCAGTTGGTGTTGAACAGAGTAAACTATGTCTTATTTGCTCTTAACAATTCATAATAATGGTAGGACAATACATTGAGCAAGGGTGGTGAAGTGAAGGGTAGAGGGCAAGTTGTGAGAGAGCATGCAAGATCAATTAGTAGAGTAAGTGTTCAGTTTTTTGTGGTTTTCAGTTCAGTGTGCATGTTTTATTAAGTTGGTTGGAAAAAATCTGTTGTTTGATATGTTGATGCTATGCTAGACAGTATTGAAAGGTTTGGTATATATACATTGGCGTGATTTTATACATTGTTTTTGAATCCACCCAATATGAATTGTCACATTCAGTCATTTGGTCGCATTTGTAAGAAATTTGATGTTAGAAGAACAAAATGGGTGAATGAGATGGGTTTTGGAGGAATTCTCCATTTAGTATCTTACTTGCATTTACCTAGGCAGTTAGCATATTGGGTTATGACCAGAATCGATCCATTGAACCGAATTTTGGTTGCTCCTAATGGGCGTGAGTTTCCAATGTCTAAGAATCAAGTAAGGTGGGTTTTAGGAACACCAGCTGGTATAAAGTCAGTACCAAATACGAAAACAATGACTAGTGAAGTTCGTGAGAAGGTTCATAATGTGATAATGAAGTATGGGAGTTCATGGAAAACTAAATCTAGTCGGGGTTGTGGCAGTGTGTATACTTCTATAGGTATACCTGTAACAACGGAGATGATGGATCGATTGGAGGGAAGACGTATGTATCTCATGATAGTATGAAATCTATAACAGATTTTGATATGGAACCAATTGAGGTAACGACGTGATTGACATACCTCCTGAAATAGGTGTGATTATACGGTCTTACTGGGTTTGTTAGTCTTCAAGCCCAATTTATAGTGGGCCTTGGTAGATGAACATAAATCTAATAATAAATGTAAGTACACAGGGTGATATGTGATGGTCCGAAATCGAATTAAAGCCTGATATAATGGGGTTAATGTAAGATACATGTTAGTCTTATCCATGTACCCATTTAAATTCTTCCTTTCGGCTGTTCAAAGGCTCATAAACTGAAAAATTGGAGTTTGTCTTGGTAACATGTTCCATTCCGGTAACAATCAATCCAGAAATTATGGGTGGTTACCCAATGTTGTCACTGCACTAGTAGCAATAGTAATACAGCTAACCTAGTCCTTAATTAATGTTGTCATTTTAAAGCTGTTACAAGGAGTACAAGGAGTACGTTAACATAAAAAGGCTTAATAGGTTATATAATTAAATTGTTGATTGGGGGAGTAAACAGTTTTGTGGGGATTCCAATACAATATTGTTCAATTGTACGACAAGTAGGTGTTAATAACCAAGAGAGTAGATATTGTTATTTAAAGTAAAATGATTAAAAATTGCAAAAATCTAAAATGGAAGTTAGATAATACATGAGATTTAATTGTCTGTCTAAAATGGAAGAACTAAAATCCACGAGTTTAGAAAGAAGGCCTGCAAGTAGTTGCTTTAGAGTTGTCTGGGCTGGACCACGGTAAAGGGCTGTAATGGGAATGGCCAGAACTAATCTTATGGACTTTAATGTACAATATATACAGTTTTCACGGATTGTTTGGTCTTAGTATAATCCCCAACAGCAGTAACAAGGGGTGGTTATTGGACAGGGTAGCCCAATGATAATAGGGTCAGGGCCAAGCTTATAGGGCTTTTAAGGGATAGGGCTATTAATGGACCAGCGCCCTTATTGGGTAGGGGTCAATATAGGGCCAACATGTGTTTTCCAATTTAGTTGATAAAGAAAATACATAACGTAAAAATAATTATATAGATTAATTTGTATTCATATGTATCTAATAAAGGCTTTGTCCAATATTTACTGTAATTGATATTTTGTAGGCCCGCTCATTATCGACCCGTGGCCCGTAATGTCCCGACCCTATATTGCCCATTTAAAATGTGACCCTCTTTGACCCTGGCCCGCAACCGACCCGCACCGACACTGACCCGATCCGCCCAATAACCAGGTCTAGCAGAGTAGCAGTAACCATTGTTAAGAATAAGACATGTCGGGACGAATATGTAATAAAAGTTCATTTGAACTACTATATGTATGTAGGTTGTTTATGAAATTACAAATCTATTGAATCTATTGATAAGAGCAAGTACCTGTGTTGTACTAACTTTGAAGTTATATATGTATGTACATTGTTTATGATATTACAAATCTACTAAAATTAAGAACTTAACTATTTAGAATTGAACTTTATCTAGATTGTATGAAAAATCAAATCGAAATTCGACTGAATCGAGGATTAACCTGAACAACAAATTGCTAATAATCTGAACTATTATGAACTGAACTGAAATGACGTAATAAGACAGAACACATGCACATGACCCCCATGAAAACTTTGATTAAAAAAATAATTGCAGTATATGGAAGTGAAATGGTTTATCACGAGTACTAGCTTCTTTGATTAATGGAATGAAAAAAAAAAACCTCGTGCGTTACATTTTACTAGGGCATTTTGCTGTGTGTTTGTTATATTCAAAACATAAACCTTTGGAGTATTTCTGTTACGAGACAAATCTAACAATATCCCACATCTGTATATATTGGCACTTATTAGGTCAATGACATTATTGGTTATATTCGCACTTATTGGGTTAATGACATTATTGTTTACAATGGTATTTACGGAAGTGTCATGCTAATTGTGATGTTAAATTTATTTATATACAGAAATACCACTAGATAAAATATGTTGAAATGGTTGAAATAAATAACCTAAGTTGAAATAAATTATCTATGTTGCAATGGTTGAATGATTGAAACTTCTTATAAAAGGAGGTTTGGAAGGTTTATAAGTTTGATTAAATTACATGATGTGAAGTGTACATTGATTTGGACATTACATTGATTTGGTAGATCTCCTAATGTATGCTATAGTGTGAATGATGTTTACAATGGTTGTGGTAGATTAGATGGTGGTGCTTGTAATGCTATGATCGAATACTATTGCTACCATATATTCATAAGTTGTGTTGTAATTATCAATATATTCATAGATGGATAACAATCATATTATGTGGTCAAACAAAATGGGTTTTATTGAATTTGAAACCCTGTAATACAAAATTGTTGTTGTATTTACTAATTGAAAAAGTTATTAATTAATGCATAATCCATACTGATGATAATGTGTAATTACTAAACATGGATTACCATTTTTTGCAGTTGAGGATTTGTCGTAATGAATGTGTGAAATATTTTGTATTATGTGCTCGAGAGTAATTTGTAATTTGTAGTGTGATTAAACGAGTTTCAAATCAATTCAAGTAGTGACAGATGCAAAGTACATGTAATGCCTCCACTCTACATGTAATGCCTAGATAATCCACTACAAGCTTATGTGCTCACGTATTTGCAAGTTAAATTACTAATTGATCAACATTAGGTAATGATAAACACAACCTTCTCAAATAACGTATTAGGGATATATATTCGACCTCGTCATTATATTCATCAAATGGGATACATCTTATCACCCATCCACCTAATAAATGTGCATGCATGACTACCTCTATATATAAGCGTTTCACCACATGTTAGCTAGCCACATACTTCCCCTTCACTTGTCTGTGGTATTCTACACTTAAGCGACATGCCTCGCCGTGCTATAACCCCATGCCACACTCCGTCATTGTTGTTATTTGATCCTCCAACGGGATTGGATTCCGAAATGGATTTCACCCAATTTGAGTACTTGTTTGTTGGTGACGATGGTGAAGTGTTAGCAACTCTATTTGAAGATACTAATTCTGCCCTTATTTTACACCCAAACAACACAGACAACGACTTGTTCAACTCCTTGTTCATGCGGGAGATTGGATCCGTAGACGTACCTCGACCTGCTCATTTTCTAAACATACACGACAACCACCCAATTCGTCATGAATTCGAAGTATTTTTGCTGTGGTGCCTAGGATCTTTACCCCCTTCTACCTTCAATCCCACAAATATGAAGCCTGCCATGCACATTCTCGAACCTAAACCCGTAATTAACTTTGATTGTCCCGTTTGGCCCTTAGACTTAGTTTCCATGTGCTTGTGTATTGGGGCATTCACAGACACATTCCAGGTTTGTAATGTACCACCAACTCCTCATATCTTACACATGAGGGTTATTTACAAAAAAAAACAACCTGAAAATGTCCCTGGATATCATATGGTTGATTTCACTCCATATGATGCTCCTGATGCAGAGCACGTTATATCGGGTTACTTTGCCACCATTCCGCTTCATACAGTTGTTTGCACTTGGAATGTAAGGGGAATTGGAAGGCCATCGCTTGTTACCAATTTTGAGGCCATGTATAAGAAGCACAAGCCTATGATAGTGGTATTGCTTGAAACTAGGCACGGATACGAAACAGTTAGGAAGCTTGTTAAGTTACTTCCCGGGAATTATTCTTTTGGCTTATCCACCCCCCAAGATGGATTATGTGGGGGGGGGGGGGTTGTGTACATGTGGACTGATAAGTTTATTGGAGTAGAACCAAAAGGTGTTTACGACTCTTCTGCTAGGGTTGATGTGTACTTTAAGGTAACAAACTCACTTGGTGTAGGTCCATTAGCACTAATTAATATTTTTTATGTTAAAACAGTATTAATATGAATTATGTCGTTTTGCAGGGCCATCCTAATGCACGACGCTGTCTATTCTAAGCGGCTACGATGTATTTTAGGGGTTCCAATTACTGATGGAATTAGATGTTTGTCCAAGATGTTATGTCACACATAAGCATATGTCGTTAACATATAATAATTGTCATGTTGTATTGTTATAAGCTATCTCTTTTCCCTTGGTTCATATCCGTAAGAAGTGTTAGTATTTGTAATTGGAACGAGTGATTTCAAGAAAATATATGTTTATGTTTACAACATTGAATCACCACACAAAGGTTTTACTATTATTCAAATATATTAGTACAACTGAGGAGTTTTACATAATTGTCCTTATTATTACTTGGGAACAACCACACAAACAAGAAATACAATCCAGGTCACAAACATATTAACGGGTGCATTTGTGGTTCGGCTAGACATGGCAACTATTTGTGCACACAATTCATTATTCATCCTACTCAATTTGAATAATTCAGGCTTAACTGTTGGAATCCCGTCCAAAAATTCTGTACTTTCATACAATGCATTAAGGGTGAACATCTCTGAATGGTGAACCACTATGGTGAGACGCATGTTCTTCTCCTTCATCCCCTTTGAAAAAGCCGCAAACCTTATTTTGATTCTGAGTTAAACAATTGACGTGTTAGTTAATCGTGTAGGATATGTACAATTAAAATGTAAAAATAGCTTTTATATGTTAAACACCAATGTTCAAGGCAATTTGGTCCTTGCCATTATTTATAAAGACAGTGTTTCTATGGTTTGGTTTAATCTTAATTAGTAAAGGTTAGGAATTGTTAAGCTTTTGTATTGTGAAAGAAATATTTTACTAAACTCTTTGTCCATTTAATTGTACATGCTCGGTATAGGTCTTGAATTCAGTAGCAATTATATCGATTCCAAATAGTGTTGTGTCACAGTTCCAAAAAAAAGGTTATTTACAATATAGTGAACCTTTTTACGCACTAATTATAATATAATTGAGAACCTTATTTTCCAGAATTAAAAAGGTTTTGTATTTTTCACATATTGGAAGCACAGTTACAATACCAGAAGTGCCCCTAATTCAGTAGAAATCACATTTTAAAGCACATACTTAAATTTTCAAGCACGTTAAAAGGAGTTTTGATTAATAGTTGTTTTCCGAGTTGTGCTACCATAACACGTTAAAAGGAGTTTTGATTAATTTGTCAAAAACTGATATGATAGATGCAACGGTCGTGAGGATAAAACAGAATGGATCGCAACCGTACATGTGTATCAATTAACGTGTCAATATTCTATCCATATGATGCTCTACTGGTGTGGAGAAGGGTGTTATTGTTGAGTAAGGAAATGCATTGAATTTGTGTTACTGTTGGAACTGATATGTGAAGGTTATATGACTCCTTTCATTGAATGAATCATTAAAAGTTTATTAATTACTTAGTAAAGGCTAACAATTCCGGAGCTATGAATGGGATAAAATGCATGACCATGGGCGTATCACTGGTGAATTGTCTTATATTAACAAAAACGAAGAATTTGAAGAAAACGTCGGAAACTATTGTTGTTTAAGGTAAATAATTGAGCTACTCAGATGTATAATAACTTTAGTGTATTTTAATGAAGTGTATATACCTAATCAAGTAGGCCCATTGGCTAAGTGGGCCCATTATCTTCGTCAATGATAATAAGAACAAGTTCATATTTGTGAACCTGTACGTACCATATGCACTTAGTACTTGTGGCTTGAACTTTGTTGTTATAGTATTTTCCAATTCCACAATATTCTTGTTTAAAGAAACCGTTAATAATTACGGGATGGTCTTTGAGCAAATTTTTCCACCTCGTATTATTCGTTAAGCGATATTAGTTTATATGTCCCAAAGATTGATCCATATCAATTTCATAATCAATCATAAATCAAAATTGTGTTAAAGTAGTGGTGAAATACTAACATATGCGACGTTGTATATTTTTTCAAAGATACCTGTGGTTTATGGCTGTATCATATTCAATGTATTGTGGTGTAAATAGCTATCCAATCAACTGTTCATGAGGTATTTAAAAAGGGCGCTTTTTCTTAACTAGTATCGAACCACCATTTCTCATTTTGATAGCTTTGTATATTTTTTAAAATGTTATGTGACACGTACCGGTATCGATGCATGGAGTTCGAAAATACCTTTGCATGAAGTTGTAACAATTTGAATATTAAACCTTTGTTGAGTGTAATTAGACGTAAATTGAATATTAAACTAGTTACACTCTGATCCGAGTGTAATTAACATTTTGCTAAATGGTCATAAAATGACGCGTAGTGTAGATTATAATAAATTGTTAAGGTAGTTTTGTAGTGGTTCTACAATTTTGAACAAGTGTGTAATAAATATATTTTAGTTAGTTGGAGCGAAAGCACTATAAAAGGCTTTGACAAAGAACATTTAATGTGATTTCCATCTAACTCTTTCAGAGAGTAAAATTTATGGCCCTTCAACCACATTTGTACACCCAACTCTTTTTTTCAAATAAACCTTTTTTATTAATTCCGAGTAATATTTGATAAATTAAATTCATTATAATGGATTGTGTATTTATTTTCTCATTCAACAAAACGTACTACAATTTAACATTGCCAAATTGTACACAAACGTGAGTGACTGGATGTTTAAATAAAATGGCTATTTATAAACAAATATTTACCATAATGACATATATGAAACGTTATTTATCGAACGAACTAATTTATTAAATTTGAAGTATTATATTTCATTCGTATGTTCCTTTGGACCACACATTGGAAAAATTCGATCCCATAAATGTTAATATGTCGTTTCCTTCACCATTAAGATTCAAGAAAATACATATCCAATCATACTCGTTGTTTAAAATAATTACACATATACAACTGTAACTCTTAACAATGACTTAAATATATGCCAGATACATAACTGGAATGTTGTGGTCGTATTGAAAATAATTGTTTAAGAAACTTTACACTTAACCAAATTTATATTGAAAAAAATTCAATACGGTGAACCCACCGTTTTCATAGGCTAATAAGAAATAGACAAATTAGTTACAACTCCTAATTATGGCCAATTACTTTTAAAACCACCCGGTTTTGTAAATGTTAAGCAGTTTTGGTAAAATGACCTCAAACTCCAATTTAGTCACGCTTTTAAAATTGTGAAGAAACACTAACTAAATTATAGAAAGACCTTGTTCATATATGGGGAAGAACCCCTCACATAATTTGGAAAATGTAGTTGGGGGTTGGTATTAAAATGTTGTAGTAAAATGGGGGAAATTAAATGACCTTTTCATCATTATAAGCCGCGGTAATACAGTAACGTATTGCAGTATAATTTAATTTTTCTTCCTTTCCTAATAACTGGAGTCAGTGAACATATTAAATTAGAGAAGCAAACAGTAGTGTAGACTTTAAGGACCACTGCAGCAGTGTGTACTCACATAAAAAGCCCCTGAACAGTAAGGAAAATCCAGCTTCATTCTATATAAACTCCCTGTATAAAGTTTTTGGGAATGTAGGACTCAAGTTGCGGTATTTGAAATGGGTATGGTAGGCCACCACATTTGGATCCGATTCGGTAATAAGTAAAGCTAAACCCAGACAAGAATGTTCCCTTTGTATCAGAGAGGAATGAGCACCGCGTTTTGTGGGAACATTGCTCCAAATGGTAAATCACCTTGACCCGGAGGGTAATACCCCATTTTGTTAACCCTGTAGGATATCTCGTTTAAGATAGTATGGTAACCTTAAAAGTTAAAAGAATACGTGACTCTTATATTTTTAGAAAAACAGTTTTATGTAATTACCTTTGTAACCAAAATTAATTTCCTTTTAGTAGGGTTGAATTGGTAATTCTGGATACGTTGTAACCCATATGTAGGTAATTAAGATTGTTTAGATCGACTATACGATTGATATTGCAATCCGCGTCATTTTTAACTGCATAATAACATTAGTACACTAAACATGTGTACTTTGAGTGTAAAATTTAATAACCAATTAAAACTTATTTTCAAACAAATTACAAATGTCCTATTAGACAAATTTTGTATGCAGATAAATAAATAGGATGAAAAAAACATAAAAAAAATAAAGAAAAATAAATTTTGCACAAAATTTATGTTTTTTTTGCATAAACCGTTAATGACCACCTTTAAGACAAACTATGACACGTTTAGTGACAATTTTAGGTTAGTTTTTTAAAAAAGACCATAAGAACCCCATCTAAACTCCCCGATCTATCGCGTCACTTAACTGGTATTATTCTTGTTAAACGAGGTCCAAAATGTGTACATGAAGCACACGAAACTTTAAAACAACATTATACGTAGAGCATCAATTGGAAATAGTATAATTTGAACACTTAAGACATGTGTTTTACCACGTCAGCCCACATCCAACTTATTCAGTCAAACCCCATGAAGTAAATCCAATATAAATTGGCACTAGCAGGATATGTCCATCACACCAAAATTGAACTACTTATTATTTCTCTCCTCCTTAAAACACCATGCCTAGGCGTAACAACCACCAAAACAACAACTCTTCACCTGTAATTCCCCACTCTTTCGTCAGAAAACGCCGCAGCCATAGACCATCCCCCCGAAAAAGCATAAGGGCATTAGCCATGCTTGCACATGCAGCTACACAATACCCTACACGTACATCACCCTGAAACCTTGGAAGTTCCTCAACAAACCCTAACCAAGAAAATCACAGGGAGGTTATTGAACTAGATGAGGCCCGTCTGTCGCTAAGGCGTTATCCGGATCTGAATCAGACAGGGGAAATTAAATGACCTTTTTATCATTAAGCCGCGGTAATACAGTAACCAAGATTATGCTAAATATGAACGACTGTCTGATTACTCCTATGCGTTTGTTATATTCATTATTTACATTCAAATTTTAGTATTCTAATGAGGATAGTACTTGTATTAGGAATAACGTTAACGTAGCCAGTACTTGGTTATATGTGTTAGTAAGTACTGAAGTTATTAACCTTAGTTACAAGGCATAATAATGTGCACATGGCCCTACTAATGAAACAAAAAGTCGACACTGATATTGGATTAATAACAGTAGAAAATTAATGCTACGGGTAGAGTGAAATTAAAATGAAATCCCAGTAATATAATTGGCCCTCGCCTTGGGGTTAATTATTGTAGAATTGATAGAAATAAGTATTGGTTGGATTCATTAGTTAATTAGTGTTGGGTAAATAATTACATTGATTATATTATGTTTTGTTAGGTGAATCATATTTCTGTCACAACGTAAGTGGCCATGGCAATTAATGATAACTGGTTTGGGTAAATATATGTTAATCAGTAGTTAGGACTGGGGATTAATTGTAAGAAAATGCAATAATCCATATATAAAAAAACCTTGATTTGCACACGGTAATTGTACGTAATATTACCTTAGTGAAAATGGTAGGGTTAACTAAAAAGATAGTGTTACATACTTTTTAACGAATACCTATAATAAATTGTGTGAAAGGCTGAGTATTGGCGAATACACATTCATTAACTAGGATTTGATTACCTGTAATGCGTTTTAAAATGTAAATTTTTGGGTTATTAATTGCACATACGCAAATTGGTTTATTTGGATTGGTTGCAGATTCAACAGTACGTATTAAAATCAATTGTTTCTTAAAGGGTACAATGGAGTTGAATTGATGTTAAGTTTATGTGATTTAATTTTAAGTTAATATTCAAACAATTAATATGACGTCATTAAATTAAGCGTCACATTAGACAACAGACATTGCCAGATGCGGCCTAGTGACACACAGAGCTTCTGAAAGTGCGTACATACTGTCAGTTGTATGATGATATTTATATTCTATTCTGTATGTTAATATGAAAATGTTAATGCTTGCTTAATCCTAACGGAAATTGGAATTTGTCAAGGACCCCAACCAGAACGTGGATACCCGCTTTAAGGTGTTTCAGATGCAAGATATGACCTCGTTCCCGGAACAGATAAGGGTCACAGCACTACATGACGACACCCTGTACACGGTGTATCAGCAATGGGGGGCACACCACAATGTGCATCCCCGACAGCTATTCGGCATGTATGAAAACACCGTGGTGACAGCCCTAGACACCGTCAAAGAAGTGGGTATCAAGAACGGTTGGCTGTTGTACGTTTTGCCTAACAACTGGAGGAACCCGTGATTACTTTAGTAAAGCTGATTGGCGTAGCATTTTGGAGGATTTGTGTACGGACTTAACTATTATGTGTTGCTAATTAAGTAATATCTATTGCTACTTATTTATGACTTTCTTAAGCTTTAAATATCGGATTGCTTTAGTACCTAAGCTCTCACACAAATTTTGTAAAGAATCGTGTTGTGGAAAGCGTGAGAGATAGATATGCTAGGTATTTGTCTGTTTTAGTTTGCTAAATGTGTGTTATGAAAACTCTATCTAGTTTAAGGATTTATGTCAATCAACCTGTTTATTTTATGGTTAGTCATTTATGTTGGTGTTTATTGTCAATCAGCTTCAATATATATATGGTTGTGTGGTACATTTATATTAATTGTGGAACATTTTTCTCTAGTAACTAAGAAGCCCGTATAATTTTCAAATACATTAAGCCATATACATTAAGCATAAATGTGCATCATGTTCATATGGCAAGTTGATTTATGTCATTTGTTTTATAATATTTTGTAATTAGAAGGAGAAATAAAGTAAAAGGTGTGTACACCAGGACCATAACTTCTATAAAGTGGAATCGATTTGGGCAGTACAGAAGTACTTTAAGTCCTTAACAAAGGTTGAAATAGGAATGGTAAGAGACCTAGTGCTATTTGTACAGCACATCAATTTTCCCGAGTTACTGTATAACGCACACATATATCGTGCGTTTAATGACTGTTCATCTGTGAGAATGAGAGGTAACGACAAAGGAGTATGCGAAGTGAATAATAACGGGTGTATAAGACAAATTTACTTCACATGCTTGCTAAGTTCTGGGGGGTGTGAGTTGATTTGTCACTTATTAACAATCATAAATAGATATGACAAGGCATTGTTAAGAAGATATAAAAAAATTGTAGTTGTAGGAGTGGGAGTAATAACACCTCTCAAAAAAATGGAAACCACTGCCACAAGTTGCTCTTCAATAGACACTATGTTGAGCGGAGGTTTCCGTTCTGGTCACATAACGGAGATTTGTGGTGATGAGGGAACGGGGAAAACTCAGTTGTGCTTGCAAATGATGTTGGCAGTGCAGTTGCCTCCGTCAATGGGGGGGTTGGGATCTGCATCGGTGTACATACAATCATTAGGAGATTTTCCTTCAGGTAGAATGATGGAAATGATCCCGCATGTTTTCGGTCCAATCCAAAGTGGAGGTCAACACCCTTTAGAGAGAATTTTAGTAAAAAAAGGTTGATTCGCCTCATGATCTAGTTGGAACTGTCCAATGGCTTGAACAATTCCTGCAAAGCTCAGTTGCTAAGGAAGCAAGTATCAAGTTGTTGTCATTGATTCTCTTGCAAATATATGTCGATTTCATTTTCCTAATACTAGAGAGTCTATGATTGAAATGACCGCAATGTTGAATGTGGTCTCCAATGGACTACACACCTTAGCAAGGAAATATAATCTTGTTATAGTCGCTGTAAATGATGTGGTAGATGTGGCGGTGAATGGTTTCGATAATTCGACCAATATGATAATGTCGAACGGAAAGAAGGTGAGACCCGCTTTAGGAAAAATGTGGTCAAAAAACATTGGGACTAGGATTTTCTTATCTAAGAAAATGAATAACAGTACTGAGGTGTGGGAAAGAACTATGTCTTTGTTATCATCACCCGTATTAGAAGTTAATGCCTGTACTTTCAAAATTACAAAGGACGGTGTAGTCAACGTACTTTAGTAATAGTGATCGTGTTTGAAATGGATGTATGTGTTATGAGTTTTAGTATCAACATTATGTCATCGTTATTTCGTGTAATCTTGTTTTAATATCACAAAGCTAATTGAAATATTTTTTTAATTTCGGTCTCTTTTTTTTTTGTTTTCCTTTTTTATATAATTATACTCCTACACATTTAGAGGGATCACGAATCACTTAATTGTGACACATCTAATCAACTAAAAAATAAGTAGGAAGAAGAATATTTATAGCAGCAGGACATAAAGTTGGTGTGTTGGGCCAAATTGTTGGACATTATCCAATGGTTGAATATCGGACTTCAAGTCCTAAGAGTTAAACACTTTGAAGTGTGTGAGTCCGTTTAAATAGTAGACTATATCTTGAGTTGCAAGTAAATACCTTGCATAACAGATTTTCCATATCTTTAAACCAAAGCCTAACAAGCCTAAGGTTTATGAATACGTACTCTGAACAAAGTTCAAATTTAATAGGTGATGTGTGTTAATAGTAGGCCAATTTTTAATGCATCCCAACAACCTGAATACCTTTATCTCCCTCTATAAATACATAAAACCACCTTTTTATAAAATAAAAACATAGAGCAAACTAAAAATTTCAATTCAAAACAAAACTATGGAAGGTGTTAGCGGTGGTCACATTTCTAGAGATTCCTACATGAAGTCAACAGTTTTTGTTGGGCCACGGGCTCGGTTGACATCTCCAACCGATTCCATAACTGCACCACCTGGTACAATCCCGACCTACGCTGAACTTTATGGTTCTATACCGACGTCGGAAGAGATTGAGGACATGCTACGTGGATTGCTTCCTTTCAACATGGGAGAAGGTGGTGATCAGGATGAAGTTGGGCCACATATTTCGCTTGGAAACTTGCTCTTCCTGCGTTCAATCCTTTCACCAACCTTCTTAAGCGAATGTGATACTGAAACACATGCAGCTACACCAAGCAACGATCTTGACATGTTGACTATAGAAGAAGAGGATGATCGGGTACAGCCTCAATGTTTCAGGGGGTATAAGATGATGTGGAAACGAGATAAAGTGAAGATGAGAACGGTTGCCAGTTCTTGGGGTAACATGTGTAGAAAAGCCAACAAGGGGCCTTTAGCCAAGGGGTATGTCATTATCAACAACGCAACCGAAGGTGAATTCGAAGCTGCTGTGTTCAGTGAGGAGTCACCGATGACTGAGCCACCCATTGGCGTATGTGTTTGTGGGTTCTACAGATCTGAGTGAATGGTATGGGTTCTGAACATGGAGTAGTTTTCTACGGTTATTAACAATTATATGTCTAATTATGTTAAGTGTTGAAATTTATATCAAATTTGGGCTCACAGTATCTACCCTTTCATTGGCAAATATTAGGCCCAATCCCGATTACTTATGGTCAACAGCGTAAGACATTATGTTTCTATTGATTATGTATGATATTATGTATGTTGTTATCTTGAATTTGTGATGTCACTAACTTCTGATAAGTTCGTTAAGCTTAAAAACATTAATGGTTATGTGATTCTGTTATTCCCTAGATCCCTAGTATCTTTTACATTTTGTCATTTAACACATAAAGAAAAATAAATTGTTCATGTAGACTACAAAATGATCTTACTAGTTGGAAGCATTTGGTATATGTAATTCTTAATTAGAACTTCAATCCTAAAGGGGTCACAACATAGTACGTATGAATTATGGGCTGGATCCAACACAACAAAACCAGTTCAAGGATGGACTGGACCCAACACGTCCATCTGTTGTGCCTTGTAGACGTTTATAATGGACTGGGTCATTTTCACACGGTCCAATATTTGGTAAAGGTATACCTCATCTTGGGTCCAATAAATATTACAGGTAAACCATTTTATTCGCTGAATTATTTTTTAAGCATATTGCTGGTTTAACCCTAAATGAGTTAATCCTCCCAATGTAGCGACTAGTATATGGAAGATTGTAGTTAAGCTTTGATGTATTAAATAAAGCTAAGCATAATGCTTAAATTTCACACTGCCACAACTCTAAGAATTATAAGATATGTACCTACATTTTCAACAACAGTTAAATGAACAAAACATGTAATAGATGTTGAAGCTGTTGTTATACCAACAACATCCAAGGGTAATGATTTTCAAAATATAGAAAACACTATTTAGAGATTTACTATCAATGCTGGATCCTTCTAGTAACGAAAATTAAACCGGCACTACTATTATCTTTGTGACAAGATCTCCAAAAGTTTTTAGCTCCAATTAAAAACACATCATTATAAGTAGGAAGTCTGAAATGTTCTTCCCCATAAGTCGTATCAGCATAAAACAAAAGCATTACAGAAACTCCCTTACACGCATAATCGGAAGGGGGGATCATACAGACATTTTTGTCAGCACCAGAACAACAACTGGTTACAAAATAAGATAAGCGGATATGAAATATCCTACTATGACCCTGCACCAGAAGTACTGGTCGTGCCTACAACAAGACAATCATTATCTGCAACGTAGCCAACGTGGTTCAACTCAGCTCCAGGTTGAGTAGCACGCTTGCGCCTCTCCTGTATTAACAATAGGAAAAGAAAAAGGCGCATAATACGTCTACAAACATCATAACCTAATACAGTTTTGAAACAGTTATCATAGTGCCAATAGGGTGATCTTACATCAATTTTCTTAGGTAAGGGAGTAAGAAATAACTCTTCTCGACCTATGTTCTCATCTTGGTTTTGTATTACCTGTACAATTTGTTTAATTAGAGACAAACATATACCCCCCCAATCATAAGCGTAATTCGAATAAAAATATCATATAAGAACTTGTCCCTCTGTGTTTTTTTATCGTTTGTAACCAATCTTAGCGAGTCCCTTTTTACACGATCCTTTGGGCCTCCCTCTGCCTCTCTTCTTCGGCATCGGGTCCATGGGTGAGCTCATAGGTCCATTTGTGCATGCCACCCCGGTCACGGTATTTGGCATTAATGGCTCTCCACAAGGGTTATGTACCGTTGATGTAGACCCATTCGCACTTGAGGTGTCATGTTGGACTATTGCTGCACCATCACCAGGAAATGTTATGGGTATTGTCTGATCAAACTTACGCTTTGCGCTACGGCGTATAGCTGCCTGAATTTGTTCAAGGCTTGACAACACCTTGCTCATTGTCTCATCATCCACCATTGCAGCCTCCTCACAGATTGACTCAAAAGCAGTCAACATCTTGTTATACCTTTTCCACAGCCCCGTCTTAGATGGATCTTGCTTCGAAACCTTCACTCCTGTATGCTTCCTTAACACATCTTTTCTCTAACGATTAAGTACATATTGTTGTGGAATGTCAGCAACTTGATTAAGGTCTAGAATACGAATAATGTGCCTGCAAATTATACCATCACTTTCAAATTTTCGGCAATCACAGCACACTATTTTGGTCTCGGTGTCATATGTAGCTGACTAAAACCGCCTCCTATTTGTCAACACAGCCTCACTCTTACCCTCTGGAACAATCCATACACGATCTTCAATTAGGTATTGAATTAGATTCTCCGACAATACATTCTCTTCACGAGGGTAGCAGTACATCAGTCTACAACATTCCGTTTGCACTTCTTGAAACTTAGTGTCCGTGTATAACTTTTGAAATAATTTTTCAACACCAAATCCACTCACCAAACGTCTTATATATTTTGCATATTTTTCATCAACTTCAATTTCATCATCCACTCTCTTCTCCACAGCCTTATCATACTTTTGTGGGAACTCGAAAAGCTTTGTTTTCCGATTTAAAAATCCATCAAAAAAACTATTTATACTCTCAACACGTTGGGTTGTCTTCATACCTTCCCAGAAAAAATCTCTCATAAAGGCCGGAACCCACATGTGACGTTCCTTGTACAGATTGTCCAGCCATTCATTGGTCTCAAGATCAAATTTAGCAACAACTTCATTCCAATTTTTCTTAAATTCATAGACGGTGAAACTTTCATACACAACACACTTCAAATGGGTTTTTATTTCCTGATACCTACAAATTTTATGCACACATAATTTAATTCATCAAAATATATTCACAAAACTATAATTTTTTCCAAATTTAACCAACACTTACTTTTTCATTTTCCTAGCTTCTCTGGGATCTTTCTCATTATGTGCCAAATGCACCACCGATGCCTCGTGGTCGGCATCACCTCCTCTAGTGGCTTCCTCATTGCAGCTGCTTGGTATGTGAGGATTGCCTTGGGAGCTTTTCCATTCATACAATGTAGCCATTGTTCAAACACCCACTTGAAAGTATCCCAATCTTCATGACTAACTAAGGCACACCCAAGGATAATTGATTGACCATGGTGATTAACTCCTACAAAGTTCGCAAACGGAAGATCATAGTCGTTTGTCAGATAAGTGGAATCGAAACACACAACGTCCCCAAACTCCTCATAAGCTACTCTACTACGAGCATCAACCCACATTACATCCTTCAGCCGACCTTCATCATCCAACCGTCGCGAAAAATAAACATTCATATTGAAGGATTGAATTTGTTGGAAAAATTTCATCATTGCAACACAATCACCACCCTCCATTTATAAAGCCTTCTTTTATACACCTCATGCTCAATGTCCTTCATAGTGAATGGTAGAGGTTCAGATTCCACCATCTCTGTCCCAATGCAACCATGTATTTGCTTCACAAGTATGCCATTCTCAAAATATTTATGTAGCTTCTTCCTTACTCTTGAGGTAAAGTGTTTCATACGATACTCTTTCACTAGACGAGCATTCCCGGGAATAGGGGCGTGACCAGTGTGCTCCAACTTCACTTGCCTTATCACCCATTCTCCTTCACGGTTCACACTTGCATAAACATTCGCAACACACTCGCATTTTTTTGACCTTCTTTTACTACGACTCAAATCATCCTCCCCCACCACTCCACCTATGACTCCACCTGAACCACTAGCTTCCATCGCTTTAGCCCTCTTTTTCGCTTCTCGTTGTGCCCTCATGTCATGTCTCCCATAGTACTCACACGTCCACGTCGTAGAGATTCGGTCCCTACCCTCCCCCTTGGAATAAACACCCTGCACCCTACTCACACCAAAACCCTTTTGCTCAGCGTATTCTTTATAATACGCTTCCACATCTTCCCACTTCTCAAAAATCATACCAACACGAGGCTCTTCCACGTAACTCACTACACTGACATGGTTACTTGCTACCATGGTTTGTACTGTCTCATAAGTTTTGACTGGTGTTACATACTGCGT
The DNA here is from genome assembly GCF_001683475.1 of Chenopodium quinoa. Lineage (NCBI taxonomy): Eukaryota > Viridiplantae > Streptophyta > Magnoliopsida > Caryophyllales > Amaranthaceae > Chenopodium > Chenopodium quinoa. The sequence continues at coordinate 243,940 of NW_018743906.1, read as the reverse complement.
CCTATCCTCATTACCTCCATTAGAGGATGTTACGTCACCCTCTACAAAAGGAACAAGCACACGACAATCCTCTAGAAACAGATCCATAATCAACACCTCATCTTTAGCCACACCATTCCTTCCACGCACACCACTACCCTTATCTTGCAACCCAGCTTGACTTCCCCTTAAAACCGGAGGAGTTTCAACACTGTTCTGCATTATACAAATTACTGCCACCTGCATTTAGCATCAGCAGATTCAACACTCAACAAATATTACTAAGGATTACAATATGAATCAGTTCAACTTCACCTTCGATCCAACAATACAATATTAGTTTTTTCAGTAACTATCCAAATGACATCCTACTTGACCTCCACTACTACTGAGACATAACACAAAAGACTAGGACTCTGTTGTTGGTACGATTATTCATTTTTCTATCTATGCTATAATTTCCATTTTTAACCAATATATATTCTACAGTTCATCAAAAAAGCCTTTACGCCTCTCCATTTTGCTAAATCAATATGAATTAACTCACACAACTTATCTTGTACCCCATCTAAATTTTATGTTGATCTATCTGCATAAATATACGTACAATTATCAACTACAATTTTACCCAGACCTAATAAATTTATAAACAATTATGTCGGGAATCATGTGTTTTATGTCACAAATTTGAACCTTATATCACCTTAACTCAAATCAGATTGCTCAATAAGATACCAACTTAATCCACTATTTTGTTATATATGGAGAACGGATGGAAATATTACCGGATATATCGACTTCAAAGCCTTTGATTCATACGAGCCCCGTTTGCTCCCCCTACTCCTCTTCGACGTTCTACCTCTTAACTTTAGATAGTGGAAGTCTGTTTGACCCACACCCATACAATGACATTAAACCCACAACCACCCCCTGCAATATGATAACAGAATTAATTAAATCCAGCTATAATCTGACTTCTCCGTTACCGATTTTCACTCTCACCGTTAGTCCACTGGCACCATGAGTCATCATACCACCTCACCCAAATATTACATCACTGTCCACATCTTCTTAATATTGTTCGCAATATTTACCAATCTGGCATAAGATAAACGTGGCCCGTTCATCATAAAGATGAATGGGAACTTGAAAGTAAATACTAGTATGTCTTTAGGTGGGAATGATAGGGAATAGTGATTTTCTACTTTCTCTCTTCTTCTTCTTTTTTTTTTTAATTGCGTACTCGTATGACAGAAAATAGATACGGAGTTTACTACTAACTACTCTGTACTGTATAAAGGAAAGTTATGTACTTTCTATGTCCTTTAATATGTGATATAGTCAAATATTGTACACATGTTAATGTATTAGTTTGACTTTATTATTAGTGAAAATTATTTTAAAGATTATTATATTACTACCTCCGGTCCAATTTAGTTGCAACTTTGGGGGTGATTGCGGAGGCTGAGGCAAAATTTCCTAATCATGTTTATTGCATACACTTAAGTATTAATCCAATTAATTAAAAAAAAAACAAATTCAACCCAATTTTAAAAAAGAAACCCACCACCACCGACACCACCTAGCTGTACAGAAACCACCCACCGGGCCACCACCACCACCTACCACTGAACCTAGCCACCCAAGCACCGACAAACCCAGCAACCACCAAACCACCACAGCCGAACCCAGCACCGCCGAAACAACCAACACCAAAACCACCAACCTCGAAACTACCAACACCAAAATCACCAACCCCGAAACCACCAACACCGAAACCACCAACCCCGAAACAACCAACATCGAAACCACCAACCCCGAAACCACCAACCCCGAAACCACCAACACCGAAACCACCATAGCCGAACCCACCAACCACCAAAACAACTAACACTGAAACTCATCGACGAGCCGCATTAACCTCCCACCTACCACCAAACCCACAAACCCACACACCCATGAACCCAAAGATCCACGAACCCACAGATCTGGAAAAAATAAAAGGAATGGTTGAAGGAGGAGATAGAAAAAAAATGGGAATGAGGAAGAAGATGTAGAAATTTAATGAATTATGGTGATGAGGATTGAGGAGGAAGATGAAGGTGGCTGGAATTGGTTTCGGTGGCCAAGGGGTTGATTTTGGTGATAATAGGTTACTTAATTAATGTTAGGGTTAAAGCTAATAGATAAAATCAGTTTTGTAATTAGGGTGTTTTAAAAAAACAATTAGGGTAAAATGGTAATTTTACCACTAAAAAGTTACTAAAAAAGGAAAGAAATGGGAGGTTGCAAGTAATGTGGACCGGCCCAAAAAGGAAATAGTTGCAACTAAATTGGACCGGAGGTAGTATAAAATTTTATATTATCTAACAACATATATTATGATAAAATATAATTTTATTATGTTTGTAAAAAGTTATAGTCAAACCTAATGCATGAATAGTGGAAAAAAGTTCAACGTCTCATATATTATGGGATGGAGGAAGAAACTAATTTGAAACTTCCGTTTTAACAAAGTGATGCAATTAAAAAAACGGAGGAAGTATTAGAAATCAAGTTACAGATTAATTTGGGTCACATAAAGAAATGAACAATAATAGCCATTTATGTTGTCAATTGATCAATTCGTTATAAATGTCACTTTTTGTTGGGGGACCAAACGGAATATTGATACAAATTCTATGTTAGGATAGTTTTCAAATGGCTACAATAAAATTGCGGCCATTGTATTAAAATAAATCACAACCGTTTATTTGTATTTACTAAAATTAATTCTTTAATCACAACCGTTATTGTTATTGATCCAATAATTCTTATTAAAAAGAATAAATTTGTTGGTTGAGGAGAAAACTACATACATAGTAATTTTTTAAGTGTATAATCGTTGTTGAGTTATACTACCTCGGTTAACGTATTTGGTACCAATTTTCAGTTAAAGTAAAAAATATAAATCACTTTTTAACTAACTTGAACATGTTATAACATAAAAATGTTGTTGTATAACTTGCACTAGCAAATAATACAACAAAATATTATCACAAGGCTAAACATTTTTAAAAAAAAGGATATATGCAAAATAACAATACAACTTTATAAACTTCTATAAATTAAAAACAAACTTTATTAATAATATCAAACTATTATAATAATACTAATAAATCATCCACTACTAATATCCTTAAATATGTGATTAACACATTTATTTCACTCTAAAGTTCCTAATGACTTTTATTGCATTATATAAAATAATAAAACTATACTAATGCTATTACGTACTAAATTATTTTCTTAAGCACTAGGAGGATATGCAACACCACTAGAGCATGCTTGGTTATAGATACTCTTGACTAAAGGACTAGGGTTTTTTTCGAGTAACGAACAACATTCATCACTCAAGGAACCTTGTTGACGATTGATAAGATAATTTCCTACTTCATTCTTGCAATCAATGCCAGCAGGCAATGGTGGCAAATCGGACAATGGTGGCAATGACCACTTCCATCCCGGGAACATGTGGCGGTGATGAGGTGGCTTAAGGAGAGGGTGTAGGCGCGGGTGTAGGAACCCCTTCGGTTGCACTTCTTGGGCAAAGGAGCCTCCTATGAAAAGAGCTAGTAAACCAATGAATATAATTGTCTTCATTGTTTTTGTTTTGGTTTGTTTTTTTTCTTCTGAATAAAGGTTGTGAAAGTTGTTAAGTTGATTTGTGTAATTTTGAAGCTAAGGTATAAGGCCAATAAGAGGGTTTATATAGAGTATTTTTAGGATTTGTTACATAAACTTGGACTCTCTAGGACTGGATATTATTAGGCAATGATATTACGAGATAAATTCTTAAGAGTTAGTATTTGATTCAATCTCAAACTCTGTTTTTACAAGCGTTTAATCATATAAATTTTATCATGTACCAAACTGTTAGTTGAGACGATTAATACAAGAGGGGGGTGAATTGTATAGAGTTCCTAATGACAACTTTTGCGGATAAACAAACAATGCGTATAGGAACTTAAGAAAACACACAGATTTTACGAAAAAACCTTCCAGGGCCCAACTAGAAGTAAAACCTCGACCCTACCTTAGGGATTTCAAACACAAAACACTTCACTATAATAGGGCAAACACCACGTTACAACCTATTAGACACAGACCTTAATTTCACAAGTTCCTCACTGGACTTGCTACTTGATAGGACCCTATCCTACCCAATCTAAGCACCACACTTAGATTCACTTGTACCACCAAAGCACTACACGTACTGCCAAAGCATAAAACACTCGTACCACCCCAGTACAAAACTAACAGCCTCACCAAGAAGCTAACACAAAACTGTATGTAATACAAACTATAGATATCACCCAAATAACCCAACCAATACAAATATAAGACACCTATTATGATAGGTAAGCAATGCACGAAATCCGAAACTAATATAATAAGTTAAAAGCTTGGTAAACTTACTCAGTTAAAGCACTGTGATTTCTCCATGCATAAACTCACAAAAACCTAATTCATTTTGTTCTCTACTATCCATACAAGTAACACTTGTATAGAAAGTAGGTTTTCTAAAAATATAAATATGTAAACTTAACTTATCTTTTAAACACCGTTTTAGCAAATCAAGTGAAATAAAATCTTTTCCGAAAATAAGTATAAAAAGATATTTATTAAGAATACTTATCTTTCTTAATAAACCGACTTTAGAGAAAAATAATATTTTTAGAAAATCTTTTCCTAAAATCTATATTTTATTATTCTCCATATTTATTTTATTTACCAAGCAAACTTATCACGTTTCTAGTAAATTTCGTGCACTAACCTACTTACCATATTAACAATAATTTCTAAGAATAAAACCTTAACTATTATTGCTACGCCGCACTCTGATCAGGTAAATTACTTGGGCTCCAAGCATATCAAGTTCCACCAAAGAACTTAACTTCCAGTCTTCAAGTTCCTGTTAGGGAACGTTCCTGTTAGGGAACTTAGCTCTTGTTAGAGAACTCTTCCTCTGATTTGTTTAACTTCTTCAATAAAGATCTTCTTCATGTCTTCTTACACTAGTAGAAAATAAGTAATGAGAAGCCCCAAATGGCAAGCGATTTTAAAAATCCGCTTGCCATTTACCCAATTTTTTTAAAATAAACCTGTAATATTAAATGGCAAGCGGTTTTGGCGCGAGCCGCTTGCCAATATATATAATGACAAGCGGTTTGGGGTTGAACCGATTGCCATTAGATATATTGGCAAGCGGTTAAACCCCAAACCGCTTGCCATTTAGGAAAAAAAAAACCGGGATCACAAACCCTAGATGCGAGCCATGGGTTTTCGAGCAAATTCGTGTGGGTTTAAATCGTGGTAGTCCGGTGGTGGTGCGTGTGGGTTTTTATGGTCGAATTCGACAATAAAAACTCTAGATCTAGAGTTTTTATGGTCGAATTTGACCCATAAAACCCAAATTTAAAGCCAATTTCTATTTTTTGGTGGTATTCAAGGTATTTCCTTTTTTTAATCTTTTATTTTGTTTTTTCAGTGTTTTTTTTAATTTTATTGTGATGGGGGTTGAATCGGTTTGTTTCAGGTCAATTTGTTGTTGGTGGGGTGTCGTGGTGGGTGGTGGTGTTGGCCGGTGTTCTGGTGTTGGTGGGGGTCGTGGGTGGACGGGTGGTGGTGGGTGGTCGTGGCTGGTGGGTGTTCTGGTATTGGTGGGGGTCGTGGCTGACGGGTGTTCTGGTATTGGTGGGGGTCGTGGTGGGTGGACGTGGCTGGTGGGTGTTCTGGTATTGGTGGGTCGTGGTGGGCCGGTGGTGTTGGTGGTCGTGGCTGGTGGTACGAAGCAACATGAGCTTGGTTTTTTTTTTTTTTTTTAATAGAGCTGATTTTTTTTGTATTAATTGTATTAATTTTATTACGTGTATTTTTTTATGTAAATGTAATATTACAACAAATAATTAATAAAAATATTAATGTTTTTACATATGTTTGGTTTGTGTATCAATTTATGTGAAAAAATCCAAAAAAATTTTTTTTTTTTAATTTTTATACCCATAATGGGCAGCGGTTTGGCGCCAAAACCGCTGCCCTTTCTCTAGTAATGGCATCTGAACCGCTTGCCATTTAAATGGAAAATGGCAAGCCCCCTAAGCCCATGCGGTTCAAAACCGCTTGCCATTAGGGGGTTTGAACCGCTTGCCATTACGTTTATTCTACTAGTGTTAGTTTCAGATGGTTCTTCAATCACCAAGATTATTTTGCACCTTGACTAATCACACACTAGAGAATCTTTATTAGTTGAGTTTGCTTTTAGTTCAAGTTCCTCATCATCAAAACCATTATGCTTCAACAATTTCCACCTTTTTGATGATGACAAACTTAAGAAAACTCTTAAAACAAGTTAAACAAAATAGAAGGTCGTATTTTTTATTTTATTTTTTTTTATTAACAAAAAGTAAACTAAAAACAATAAAACAGAGAGAAACAAAAAAACAAACTAACTAAACTACTTAAGCATCATATCAGAGAGATTTCTGATACTTTATTAACTAAAACCCAGAACAACTATAGCCTCCAAGTTTGCTTCATCTTTTCCCCCTTTAGGCATTATCAAAAAGTCTTGTTTTTCAAGTTATTAAACATCTAGCCACAGCCCCACAAGCAATTCATCGAGTGTGGGAAACTGAAGGCAGTGCTGCTAAGCAACCTCAAGCAAGGTCTACCTTTCTGCATAAGTGTTCAATACATACATAAACACACAAGAATAAGCAAAGTTCCAACTAATCATTGAAAACCAAAAGATTTATCATCCAGTTGAACAATTTTAGAAAATTTACAATCAAAATTAATTGTTCAAACACTAAAAACAGAAATTAAAGATGTTCATGACTGAGACAGAGAAAATAGGCTAGGCTAAACAAAGATTGAAAAGGAATAGGGTAGGCTAGGTTTCAAGAAACTCCAGAATTTTCTTGTAGTCTTCATTTGTCTGTTGTGCAGAAGCTTCCAGATTATCTTCAAGACTATTGAGTTTCACCAGGAACTCCTCCTTTTGTTCCTGTAGAGCCTTGTTCAGTTCTTGCTCTTGAAACTTCTTTTGCTCTTGAAGTTCCTTGTCCTGTTTAAGCACCAGCTTCTTGAGTTCCTTTAAATCCTTCCCCTGCTCCTGCACCAGCTTTTCCAGGGTCAGCATCTGAAGTTTTCCAGCAGAATCCTTCACTTGATTCTCAACCCTTTCCATCCTGTCCACCAATTCAGCAACTTGCCCATTGAGGATGCTTTCCTCAACATCCAACTCCGGTGGTTGTTCCATACTGGTTTGAGGAACAGCACTGGCAGAAATTCTCCTGCTCTTTCTCACAGGCTGCTCAGACACGGCCTTTTCCTTCCTCTTCCCAGTCACTTTCTCTTTCTTTTTCTCTCCCTTCTCAATTTTTTGAATTTTTCCTTTCACAACCTCCAAACTCAGTCCAGCCAGAGTTTCCTCATTTATCACATTTTCAGGCTTCTCATCCAAAGCACCATACTTACCCTTCAGAACTACTCCAGCATTCTCAAACACGGTAGACAAAATGGCTCCATACCCAACTTTTGTCCTACTAGGAACACAGTGTGCTAAATGCTGGTACATTAAGGAGGGAAAGTTAACCTTAATCTTCTTAGAGATGCAGAAGATTACTGCCATATCCATCAAACAAGCTTCCCCTTTCTTAGCAGTTCGAGGCAGAATAGTTTTCTTAACAAGATTAAACAACAATTTATTCATGGGACTTAGATCATTATGACTCATGACCTTCTTCCCCCTTTGACCACCTAGAGCTTCAACAATATCACCTGTTAAGTAGTTTCCTACATTGACACTGCCCTTCCCTTTGATATATGACTCACAACCCTCAGTAGGCGTTTTCAGAATTTTACCTAGGGTTTCAATATTTAATTAAATTTTTACCCCATCAACTACACTCGAAATTACCCCTAATTTTGCTTGAAAGTTTTGACAAAACTCAGTCATAGCAACAGGATACAGATAATTTGCTGAAACTCTTGATAGCAAAAATTCCCAGCCTTGGAACTTAATTAAATCAAGAAATTCTAAAAACCTTGCTTTCCTACACCAAACTAGATCAATGCGGTGTCCTACAACATACCTTCCTGCCTATGACTCAAGTTCCGCTTGACCAGTTACCTCCTCTTCTTCATCTTCCTTTTCTAAATTGTTCTCATCTTCTTTATCTTCTTCTCCCTCACTCATCTCTTCTTCCTCTTCGTTCTCCTCTTTTGTCTCTTCTGAATTTTTACCTTGAGCAAAATCGTCAACTTCCTCGATTTGCTCTTCAAGAGACTTCCCACTTTGTTTCTTCTCTTTCCACTCTTTTAGTCATAGAAAAATACTTGAGAAAGAGGATTCTCCTTGATCACTCTTACTTTCAACTTCTTTAGGTTTCGGAGGTGAGTTTTTAAGGTTTGCAGGAGTTTTGGAAGTAGAAGATGACTTGTAGTTCACCATGGCTAAAGGAGATGTTTCTTCTTGAATGGTATTTTCGGATTGTTGAGAGTTTTCTGAGGAGATAATTTCAGCAATGATGACCATTGTTGATCTGGAGAAGGTTTTAAAGTTCAAGAGGGTTTTTTTCTTTTTTTGTTTTTTTTTACTGAGAAGAAGTTAATTGATTTGACAGTGAGGTGAAAGAAGTGGATGAAATTAGCTTTTATAATTAATGAAGCGGTGTGAAGGAATTTAAGGGGTTTCACTGTTTCAGTCATTAATTGAACAAATTCAATTAATTTTCCAATTTCGAAATTACTGGATGAATCTATCTAAAAATTTTATTTTCAAATTCATTAATTTAAAAGAAACTTTCTATAAATACACAATTGGAACACGCTTTTTACATATTTGCAGTGTATATATTTAATAACTAACACAGTTAAGCAATTTAATGAACTTACCTTTGGTAGTTAACAACGGTGACACTTCAGCTATGCTTATCACACCAAGATTGTGTTAAATGCTCTTTTTGCTCTATATCCATTATTTTGACTTTTCCATATCTAGGAACTTCAGAAGCAATCAATTCAGCTTGATCATTCCAAGTTCCAGTCTCAATTTCTCAAATCTTTCTCTGTTCAAGGGTTTGGTCAAAATATCTGTAAGTTGATATTCCGTATTACAAAATTCTAATTTAATATTCCCTTGCTCCACATTATCTTTTAGAAAGTGATGCCTAATGTGGATGTGTTTTACCTTAGAGTGCTGAACTGGATCTTTAAAAATACATATGGCACTTGTGTTGTCACAGTAGATAGGTACACATTCAAAAATAAGACCAAAATCTCTAACCTGTTGTTTTATCCAAAGTACTTGTGAGCAACATGCTGCTGCCACGTATTCAGCTTCCGTTGTAGATAAAGCAACTGTGTTTTGCTTCTTGGAACCCCAAGAAACTAAACAAGGTCCTAAGAATTGTACCATTCCTGAAGTGCTTTTTCTATTCACCAAATCACCTGCATAGTCAGCATCAGTAAAGCCATGTAAATCAAATGAGTCACTTCTAGGATAGAAGAGACACAAGTCATCAGTTCCTTTCAAGTATCTAAGGATTCTCTTTACTGCTTTCAGGTGAGACTCCTTTGGGTTTGCTTCGAACCTGGCACACAAACCTACACTAAAAGATATGTCAGGTCTACTAGCTGTTAAGTAAAGTAAAGATCCTATCATACCTCTGTACATAGGTTGATCAACACAAGTTCCAGATGGATCATCATCCAATCTGGTTGCAATACCCATTGGAGTATCATTTGTCTTAGCATATTCAAGTTTGTATTTCTTGATCAGTTCCTTGATATACTTTTGTTGATGGATCATGATTCCTTTCTCATATTGCTTTATTTGCAGTCCGAGGAAGAAATTTAATTCTCCCATCATGCTCATTTCAAATTCTCCACTCATAAGGTCAGCAAAATACTTGCACAAGGATTCATTAGTTACACCAAACAAAATATCATCAACATAAATTTGTACAACTAAAATGTCAGTTCCATTTGATTTTAAAAACAAAGTTTTATCTATTTTGCCACGTTTAAAACCATTTTGTAATAGGAACTTTGACAATCTTTCATACCATGCTCTAGGAGCTTGCTTCAGCCCATAAAGAGCTTTGTCAAGCTTGTAAACATGGTTTGGGAACTCTGGGTTTTCAAATCCAGGAGGTTGTTCCACATAGACTTCTTCATTTAGAAAACCATTTAGAAATGCACATTTTACATCCATCTGGAACAACGTGAATCCCAGCAAAAGCAATAAGTAAACAAATAGCCTCTAACCTGGCTACTGGAGCAAATGTTTCTTCATAATATATTCCTTCTTGTTGATTGAAACCTTGTACAACCAGTCTTGCTTTATTTCTGACAATAATACCAAGCTCATCTAGCTTGTTCCTAAACACCCACTTTAGACCTATTGTCTTCTTATCTTTGGGTCTAGGTTCCAGATGCCATACTTTATTCCTTTCAAACTCATTTAGTTCAGCTTGCATAGCATTAATCCAGTCTGCGTCAGTTAAAGCTTCAACATAATTCTTAGGTTTCATAGAAGAAAGGAATGCATAGAATGCACAGAAGTTCCTAAGTTGAGATTTAGTCTGAGTTCCTTTTGTAATATCACTCATGATTGCATCAACACGATGTGATTTCTGATGTTTCCATCATTTGGGTGTAAAGTCCTTCACTGGATACAATCTTTCCTGATCATTGTTGACTGGTTCTTCTGTAGGAACTTGTTCTTGAGTCTCAGTTGGAACCTCAACAGGATTCTCCTCATTCTGATTTTGATCTTGTTCTTGAGAAGGAGTTCCTGGAGCATTCTCTGTTTCTGTTTCTTCATTTGCTTCCAGATTCGTTTGCTCACCAATTTCCACTTGTTACTTCTGCAATGATGTTGATTTTTCATCTGAATCTGTCTTGCGAACAAGTCCAATTTTGAAATCATTATCACACTCATGTACATCATTTAAAGACTGTTCAGTTTCACCAAATATAATATGTACAGATTCTTCAACACACATTGGCCTTTTATTATAAACTCTATATGCTTTACTATTAGAGGCATATCCTAAGAATACAGCCTCATCACTACGTTCATCAAACTTTCCCAAGTTCCTTTTACCATTATTATGAACAAAACATTTACAACCAAAAGATATAAAGTAAGAAATATTAGGTTTTCTCCCTTAGATCAGCTCATAAGGAGTTTTGTTGGTAATGGCTCTAACTGATACTCTATTAAGAATATAGCATGTTGTATTCACTGCTTCTGCCCAGAAGTTCCTAGGCAAGCTACTTGAGATCAGCATTGTTCTAGCCATATCTTCAAGGCTTCTGTTCTTGCGTTCCACCACTCCATTTTGTTGAGGGGTCCTAGGGGCAGAGAAGTTGTGATCCATTCCATGTCCAATGCAGAATTCATCAAATTTTAAATTTTCGAATTCTGTGCCATGATCTGATCTGAGGGGTATCAATAGATTGCTTGTTCTTCTCTGTTCTTTATTTACAAAAGCTACAAATTCATCAAACGTTTCATATTTACTCACAAGAAAGAAAACCCAAGTAAACCTTGAAAAGTCATCAACAATCACCATAACATATCTCTTACCACTTCTACTTTGGATTCTCATAGGACCACATAGATCCATATGAACAAGTTCCAAAGGTCTTTTGGTACTTACCATTTTCTTAGACTTAAAAGAAACTCGAGTCTGTTTTCCTCTAACACAAGCATCACACACTTTGTCATACAGGAACTTGATACATGGAAGTCCTTCCACTAGTTCCTTAGATCTCAGTTTATCTAGTAGAGTAAAGCTTGCATGTCCAAATCTTTTGTGCCATAATAAAAGATCATTCTCAATGACACTAAGACATGTTAAGCTGCTATTAGGAACTTCGTTAAGATCAACAACATATGTGTTTCCTTTACGAGTTCCTTCTAAGATGATGTTCCCAGTGTCATTGTGAATGATTCTGCACTTATTAGAAGTAAAGCTTACGGAGTTACCTTTGTCACAAAATTGTGAAATACTCAACAAGTTGTGTTTGAGACCCTCGACCCAAAATACATTATCAATTGCATGGGAACTTGACCTTCCTACCTTGCCAATAGGAACTATATCTCCTGTCATGTTATCACCAAAGGTCACAGTTCCTCCATAGTAGGCATCCAGTGAGACAAATCTAGATTTGTCTCCAGTCATGTGCTTAGAACAACCACTGTTGAGGTACCAAGTGTTATTCCCCCTCACTGGAACCTGCATGAGGTAAATCAAGCATTAGGTTTAGGAACCCAGGTTTCCTTGGGTTCTTGTGTAACAACAGTAGGTTTATTCTTTTCGATCCAAATCTGTTCTACATGCTTTTTGTTTTTCTGTGTACTCTTTTCTTTCTTAGGACACTTAACTTGTTTGTGTCCAGTATTCCCACAGAAATAACAAATTATACTACTAGGCAGGTCAACATACTTCTTTTCCTTTTAGAACTTCTTTTTGAAACCCAAACCTTCTGTTCTTTTGGTTTGAGCTTTGGTGATCCAGTCAGGAACTCTGTAATCTACAGGTTGTTTGCCTTTCCTGGCTTTCTCAAGTTCCCCCTCAAGTCTTGCTTTCTCCGCTTTTATATTTTCTAAGTCGGATTTTAGTTTTTCAAAATTCGGATATTGAGCAAGTGGAGGAACTTCATAATCAGGGGCATTAAGACAGAGTTTCATCAAGGATAGTTCCACATTCAACATTATGTTATCATGTTTTAACCTGTCTATAGTTTCTTTTAAATAATTATTATCATCAAACAGACTAAAGAATCTATATTGAATATCAAATTTCAGATTATCAACCCACTGATTGTTTTCTTTAAAAGTAACCAAAGCTTCATCACTTTTATGTTTAGCTTTATGCAAATCTTTAAGTTCTTATTGAATTTCCAAGACAGCTAATATTAAGTTTTCTTTAGAGAAATGTCTAAGTTCTTTTCGAGAAAACCATACCTCAGACTCTAGTTCCTTCAGTTTTGCATTCTCATCAATTTTGGCCATCAAACATAGATGGGCAGTTTCCTCTGGTGGTTGTTCTTCCTCTTCCTCAGAATCTGAATCTCCCCAAACAACTAACATGGCTTTCTTCACGTTGTCCTTGGTGAAGTAAGGCTTGTAGACTCTTGACTCTTTGGATTGCTCCTTGCTCTTAGTCTTTCCTTTCTCACCGTCTGGTAGTGGACAATCTTTAATGAAGTGATCTTTTAAGCCGCACTTGAAACAAGTTGTGTTTCTGGAACTTGCATATTTCTTGTTCCTATCAAACTTCTTGTAGTTCATCATCCTTTTGAACTTTCTGACTAGCATTGCCATTTCTTCCTCATCAGCATCTGATTTCTCTGAGTCTTGAGCCTTAAAACCAGACTCTTGTTTTTGGAACTTTCATAATTGGAACTCATATGTAGTTCATGAGTCATCAATGATCCAGCTAGTTGTTCCATATTGAACTTTGTGAAGTCCTTAGCTTCCTACATAGCAGTCACCTTTGATCTCCATCGTTCATCTTGTGGTAGACTCCTCAAGATCTTCCTAGCATGTTCATCAATCGGAATGTGCCTGCCAAGGGAATTCAGTTCATTAATAATATCATTGAACCTAGTAAACATTTCCTCTATAGTTTCCTTTGATTGCATTTCAAACCTTTCATATCTAGACATCAACAGATCAATCTTAGAACGTTTTACCTCATTTGTACCTTCATGAGTTACTTCTAGTAGATCCCAAATTTGTTTAGCAGGCTTGCATCCCATGATACGATTATGTTCATGAGGTCCAAGTCCACAATACAAACACTTTATGGCTAAAGCATTTAATTCAAGTTTCTGATAATCTTCTTTATCATAATCAGAAATAGGTTTAGGAACTATCTCTTTCTTTTCATTTGTTATGGTTATTTCAAAATCACCAGCTTCAATAACACGCCAAACCTGGTAATTTTCTGCCTTAATAAAGATCTCCATCCTGTTCTTCCAGTAGGTGTAGAACTTACCATTGAACATGAGTGGACATTGGGTAGAATGCCCTTCTTCAAGTTTCTCTTTGTAATTCATCTCTCCAGGACCTTACTCAGCAAAGTTATTCGCTTATACGAGAGTACCTTGCTCTGATACCAATTGTTAGTTGAGACGATTAATACAAGAGGGGGGTGAATTGTATAGAGTTCCTAATGACAACTTTTCCGGATAAATAAACAATACGTATAGGAACTTAAGAAAACACACAGATTTTACGAGAAAACCTTCCAGGGCCCAACTGGAAGTAAAACCTCGACCCTACCTTAGGGATTTCAAACACAAAACACTTCACTATAATAGGAAAAACACCAAGTTACAACCTATTAGACACAGACCTTAATTTCACAAGTTCCTCACTGGACTTGCTACTTCATAGGACCCTATCCTACCCAATCTAAGCACCACACTTAGATTCACTCGTACCACCAAAGCACTACACGTACTGCTAAAGCACAAAACACTCGTACCACCCCAGTACAAAACTCACAGCCTCACCAAGAAGCTAACACAAAACTGTATGTAATACAAACTATAGATATCACCCAAATAACCCAACCAATACAAATATAAGACACCTATTATGATAGGTAAGCAATGCACGAAATCTGTGTTGAATTATTTTGAGAATTGGAGACAAAATTCATGTAATTAATTAGATTACTTAGGATATGGTGTTGTAGATTAATTAAACAAGATTATTAAAGCAAATAACAAGAATAATTAACCTTGGTAAAAAGGTTGAAAGAAGGTAGAACACTTCACGGTTTAGAGAAGTAATAGCTGTTGGCCCGGTTCACCGCCCGATCTGGGTGGTGCTCGCCCGATCGGGCGCGAGGGTTAGTTCTGGAATCATCTCTGCCGCCCGGTCGGGCGGTGGCCGGCCCGATCGGGCGCGAGAGGAAGATAAATTCTGACGTTCCAGTTAGCCCGATCGGGCGGCGGTAGGCCCGATCGGGTGTGCGAGTCAGGGAGGACGTTTGAGGCTGTCAGTTTTCTGACAGTTTTGCTTGGCTTTTGACAGTTACATTCGTGGCTGTTGGGATGTTTTTGCTTTAATATATATATGTTCAACGAACATATGTTGGAGAGAACTTGAGAAAAATAATTAGAAATTTATTTTTCTTGAAACCTTTTTGCAACTTATTATCATCATCATAAATCCAAAGGCTTATCTACATTGAATTGTAATCATCCTACTTGTGATTGCAATTGTTCTTCGTTGTATCTCCTAAGTAAATTTCCGTGAAACCCGGTTATAGTATAGGGTCGGAATTATACTTTTGGGAAAGTGATTCCGTTCACGCCTCGAAGATTTTACCAGTTTATTTTATTTGCTTTCTTTGTGACCCTTGTTAAACACAAAATCCCCAAAAATCCAAAAGTATAATTTCTACAAAGATGGCAAATATGAAGGGTATAATGACGAATTTCCAGAAATTGAACAAGTTCGAGGGTGAAGATCTTGGTATGGAGATGGAAACGAAGATGGTGATATTTCTTGTGGAATTACAAGGAAAAAGGTTTGATGGAAGGTTTTCTCTAGTCAGTTATATGATTAAAGTCACTCCATTCAAGTAAGAGGTTTCTTATTTGTGATTAATATATATTTATATGTTTGATTATTTATCTCTATGGTTAATTCTTGACATGTTTAATTTATCTAAGTTTATTGATTGTGTCTCGATTATTATTAGAGATATGTTGTAATGTAATTATGCCCATCAAAGATGATTGGTAAAAATCATGATGGTTGGTTAAGACCATGTAATTTAACATTGTTAATGGATGAACTAAGTATTATTATAGTTCATGAAATGGGTGTGAATTACGGTTTGTTAAGACCATGTAATTTAACATTGTTAATGGATGGTATTGTATATCATGGCAAGTATAGTCTTGTGATTAATATGTTTTAATTATTAGGTTTATTAATGCCTTGTTGTCTTGATATAAAAGTAATAATGACATATGTTAAATTGATGATTAATTTGATTCAAGTTATTATTCTATGGTATAATAGAATAATGAAACTGCAATGATAAATTATGTTGTAGTTATAGTGAATTAATCATGAATTTATAGTTCCTTGGTTTTGAGGGTTATGAGTTATATGTCAAGAATGGTTGATCAATTAATAATAATGAATATTCTATGGTGAAATAGAATAAAGGTATGCAATGTGTGTCATGGTCTATGACATGAGGATTTTGTATTGAATTATTGTAATTGATCTGATTAAATCAATGTTTAATTTAATTATTGATGTTATCTTATGCCTCTATGATGATAACAGTATAATGAAGTGTTTGTTGATATTTTTGTGAGTTTATTCAAGTTATATGGATAATGATAATCTCTTTGTGATTATAAGTTTATACTCTTGGTTACAAAAGGGTATATATGCATGTATCAGACAAAAGCTATGTAAGTAGGCGAATATCACTTATGTGATTGGTCAATTGAATAGGTTCACTAGTAATTCTAGAATGCTATGTTAATGTTATGTTGGCAAACGGTTTATTGTTTGTTGTAGTATTTGTTTAAAATCATGGATTATGGCTAGTGGTTTAGTGGGTTTCCTTCGGTTATTGAAGGATATTCGGATGCAAGTTGGATCTCAAATAGAGATTGTTCATTCACAAGTGGATGGGTATTCCCATATGGGGGAGGTGTCATGTAATGGGCATCAAAGAAGAAAATTAACTTGCATTGTGCATTCTATAAGACATTGAAGGTCATTGCATTACATTCCGCTGGTAAAGAAGCAAAATGGTTAAGGGTTTTAATGCATGATGATATTTCTTTGTTGCAAAAGCCAATATCACTAATAGTAATGAATTATTGGGATAGCAATGTAAATTTGGCCAAGGAATATAGCCAAGTGTAAAATTATAAAATAATGAGTTAAGGTATATTGGTGTAAGGTATAGTTACATCAAGGACTTAATAAGGATAGTGTAAAAACTATTGTTTATTTTCGTACGAAGTTTTATCTCGCCAGTTGCTTTAAAAAGCATGGGTTAGAGATGTTAATAAAAGGATGGCAATCGGTTTAGGATTGGAGCCCCAATGTAATCACAATTAGGAGAGTCTCAACTTAACGCCCAATAAGACATTGGGTCTTAAGTTCAATGAGATCAATTCTCTTATTTGATGATTGGGTACTTGTTTATTCATCCAAGGTTAAGTTCCGGTTTTACTGTGATGAAAAGAGGTTGTTTTAACTTAATAGAATTCCTGATAGACTGCTCGGTCACAGGAGCATGTTTGGAAGTCTACCTATATAAGTACGAAGTTTAGCCGCTTCAAGAAGCTATTGGGGCATAGCTTTGATGTGCTTATGAATAGATATGGACACATGGCTTATAGTGTCAAGCTAATATGTATTTAAGTAATTAATCTTGTGTGTGTAACATCTTCAAGTTTCCAATATGTGTCGTTTTGGTTCAAATGTTTTACGATACCAAATGGATACGTATTCTTGAATTGTATGTTGCACTAAGTGGAAGTTCAAGTCTTAGTACACTTTCATTTATGCACGAGATTTTTTTGTGATGATGATGTTATTTTTGCAATGAGTCTAGTTTAATTCTCAAAATGGGGGAGGATTGTTGAATTATTTTGAGAATTTGAGACAAAATTCATGTAATTAATTAATTTACTTAGGATATGGTGTTGTAGATTAATTAAACAAGATTATTAAAGAAATAACAAGAATAATTAACCTTGGTAAAAAGGTTTAAAGAAGGCTGAACACTTCACGGTTTAGAGAAGTAATAGTTGCTGGCCCGGTTCACCGCCCGATCTGGGTGGTGCTCGCCCGATCGGGCGCGAGGGTTAGTTCTGGAATCATCTCTGCCGCCCGGTCCGGCGGTGGCCGGCCCGATCGGGCGCGAGAGGAAGATAAATTCTGACGTTCCAGTTAGCCCGATCGGGCGGCGGCAGGCTTGATCGGGTGCGCGAGTCAGGGAGGACGTTTGAGGCTGTCAGTTTTCTGACAGTTTTGCTTGGCTTTTGAAAGTTACATTCGTGGCTGTTGGGATGTTTTTGCTTTAATATATATATGTTCAAAGAACATATGTTGGAGAGAACATGAGAAAAATAATTATAAATTTACTTTTATTGAAACCTTTTTGCAACTTATTATCATCATCATAAATCCAAAGGCGTATCTACATTGAATTGTAATCATCCTACTTGTGATTGCAATTGTTCTTCGTTGTATCTCCTAAGTAAATTTTCGTGAAACCCGGTTGTAGTATAGGGTCGGAATTATACTTTTGGGAAAGTGATTCCGTTCACGCCTCGAAGATTTTACCAGTTTATTTTATTTGCTTTCTTTGTGACCCTTGTTAAACACAAAATCCCCAACAATCCGAAACTAATATAATAAGTTAAAAGCTTGGTAAACTTACTCAATTAAAGCACTGTGATTTCTCCACGCATAAACTCACAAAAACCTAATTCATTTTGTTCTCTACTATTTATACAAGTAACACTTGTATAGAAAGTAGGTTTTCTAAAAAGATAAATATGTTAACTTAACTTATCTTTTAAACACGGTTTTAGCAAATCAGGTGAAATAAAATCTTTTTTCCGAAAATAAGTATAAAAAGATATTTATTAAGAATACTTATCTTTCTTAATAAACCGACTTTAGAGAAAAGTAATATTTTTAGAAAATCTTTTCCTAAAATCTATCTTTTATTATTCTCCATATTTATTTTATTTACCAAGCAAACTTATCACGTTTCTAATAAATTTCGTGCACTAACCTACTTACCATATTAACGATAATTTCTAAGAATAAAACCTTAACTATTATTGCTGCGCCGCACTCTGATCAGATAAATTACTTGGGCTCCAAGCATATCAAGTTCCACCAAAGAACTTAACTACCAGTCTTCAAGTTCCTGTTAGGGAACGTTCCTGTTAGGGAACTTAGCTCTTGTTAGAGAACTCTTCCTCTGATTTGTTTAACTTCTTCAATAAAGATCTTCTTCATGTCTTCTTAGATTCAGATGGTTCTTCAATCACCAAGATTATTCTGCACCTTGACTAATCACACACTAGAGAATCTTTATTAGTTGAGTTTGCTTTTAGTTCAAGTTCCTCATCATCAAAACCATTATGCTTCAACACAAACTATAATTCATGTACCAAACTATAAATCATACAAAGTATAATCTTTCTTGTTACGTTTTCGCTTCTTAATTAACTTTATAATTCATTTTCAGTTTCATAATATAGTTTTGGGGTAAATAATAACACACTCCCTCCATCTCTAAATATTTGCCCCATTAATAATATTGGGGTCACATTTTTTTTACCCTTAATTGTCATTAATCTGTAACTCTATAAGAGATAGTATAATCATGTGGGATATTTATCTAATTATATATTTTATTAATATCGTGTTTTCATAATTTTTACATTTATGAAAATAGAGATAAACTAGATTAGGTCCCGTGTCATGCACGGTAATTTTTAATAACTATTTTTAAATAAATAATGAATTTTTCTAAAATATTATACGGAGTAAAAAATTTATTATAAAGGACCCTATAATTAATTATTATAAAAAAGCCTATTAGCCAGATAACTATTTTTAAAACGCATTTTGACAATATGTGTATTATTATATATTTAATTTCATCAAAAATTGGTTTAATTTTCTTGTTGTTAACCAAATGGATTTCTTAAAATGTTGTACATTACACTCTGTAGTAACTAATTCACTATATATGTCACAAGTTATGTAAAAAACCTGATTTTTTTTCTCTTAAATTTATAGTTGTTAATATTTATTTGTAGAAGGATACATCAAATCTTTTATTTTATCTATTTTTTAATATTTGAAATTCAAATTACTCTCTTAGAGCTTTTTAACATATAATAAATAATTAAATAAAAATAAATATAATTATTGTTGTAATTATGGCACAATTATGTTAAAATCTGATTTACTATTTTTATTTACTTAAGTTTATATATCTGTCAATGTACTCCACTACCCCATATATATTATGGAAAGACATATCAATTCTTTTACTTATATATTATTTTGCTATCTTTTTATTTATTTACTACGTATAAGATTTGTCAAATCTTTTCTTTATGTATTATTTTGCTATCTTTTTTATTTATGTATAAGACTTGTTTACTAAAGATTATTTTTAAAAAAATAATAATAAAGGACACACCAGAAAAATGACACATGTCATTGCTGGTGTGTCTTTTAGTATATATTATTGAATTATTGATGATGATTCGATTTGAGATGCATTTTTAAATGGGCAAAAAGAAATATTATTCATCCACTTTACATTTATTTTTTCACAAACTTTAAAAAAAATCGGGTGTACAATAATTATTGTACATCCACTATAAAGATAGACTAATTTGATCAAAAGTTACCCCTGAAATAAATAAAAGTTACCCTAATATGCATAAAAGTAATCCAATACAAATAAAAATTATTAATAAAGAATCACATTTTAAATGACTAAAAATCAATTATTAGTGATTGAATGTAATTAAATTACCATTATAAAACTTTTCTTATTGTCTATATATATAAAAATTGTATTATGTTAAAATTTACCCAAAAATAGGCAAAAAGTTACCCTAAAATTAGGTAAAAGTTACCCTTATACTACTCGATGTACAGTAATATTAGTGTAAACCGGGTGTATACAAAAGTTTTTGTTATTTTTTTAGGTAAGAAGAATTCTCTTACAAGTAAGGGGGGGAAATTGGGGATCCTACTTGCTTGGGGTGAGAATCAAACTCCTCTCACAGGGATGGAAGGAGAGCCTCCAACCAATTAGACTAACCCTCATTTATAGGTCATATTTTGTACACGTGGTAAAAAATGAGCGAGAGAAAAAAAAAAGTTCAAATTGAAATTAAAACCAATTGAATTAGAATCTTGATGTTTCCATGAAGCTTGGATAAATGGTAATCCTAAAAAATGCTTGACGAATTGTTTTATTTATTTTTCTCAAGTTTGTTTCTTATTGAAGTTCTCTCTCACCCTCTCAGAATAAACCTTGACAAAATCATTATACATTTATACCTAAGTTAAGATTCAAAAATACACTTACAAATTGTCATCAATTTTTTTTTTTTTTTTTTGATGAAATAGAGAAGTAGAGCTCCAAAACAAAGAGGAAAAAGCAACAAAAAAAAAAAGAAACAAAACAAAAGCAAAGGAAAACAACAAAACTACTAGCCTACGCAACACCTCAAGCTCCTTCCAAAACTAAGGAATTGGAACAAGCCTAGCCCTTTCCACCCCACTTAAATCCTCCAATAAAACGGTCTGAAGATCCCTTGGGACCGCCTCAAAAATCACTATCTTTTGATTGGAGCTTACTCCGAAATTAGCTAACCAATCAGCTGCTCGATTAGCTTCCCGATAGCAATGGTCGACACTAACCTCCCATCCCTGCCTCGAGATAAGAGCCTTACATCGACGGATAATATGAATAAAAGGGGAGTTAGATGGGCAATCATCTAACAAAAGTCGAACTACCACCTCCGAATCTACAGAAAGTTGAACCTTCTTATGTCCGCCATTCCAAGCTATTGCAAGTCCTCTCATCACACCAAGAAGATCTGCCTTCGTGTTAGAGCACGACCCACAATTCACAGCAAAGACCTCGAACAATTCACCATTCTGTCCTCGGACTAAACCACCAGCTCCTGCTCTTCCCGGATTGCCTTTCGAGGCTCCATCCGTGTTCAAACGCACCCATCCCACACTTGGAAATTGCCACCTGATGAAACGTTCCTCCTTTCTCTTTTTACCTTTTCCCAACTGTAAAGGGGACTTATCCAAAGCTCTAACAATGTCTCCCACTCGAGTTTTAATAAAAGTAACTTGATCAATTGGAATGTTAGGAGCCCTATTGAAGCATCGCTCATTTCTCCGCCTCCACAACCACACCTCCACAACCACCAACAAGTGACAGCAAAGATAATTGGCCACTGATCCTCTAACTTAGTCTCATCCTCGTCCAGATTAAAAAGCAACCAATCTTGGAGAGTTTGTTCTCGCAGCAAATCTTCATCCCTCCACCCCAGATCTCGCCACACCACCCTTGCAGCCGGACATCTCCGAATAATGTGCTCCGAATTCTCTTCGACCTCCCCACAAATATAACAACGAGGATCATCCGTAATCTTGCGTAAAAACCTATTAGCATTGGACATTAGCCTGTCTTGAATTGCAAGCCACAAAAAGAGCCTAATACGCTGAGGCACACTAGCTCTCCATATTAATTTCCACCCACGAACTTGTTTAACAGTAGGAGACGAAGCATTTCTCACAATATTTAGTGCAGATTTAATTGAGAACCCCCCTGATTGGGATCCATTCCAATAAATCTCATCAAATTCCTCTGCATCCATCGATAATTCATGAGAAGCTATATCACTAAGAACTTGTTCTGGAAGATAATCAGCAAACACTTCATATCTCCAACCTCTATTGTGATCCCATAACTCCTTGACAGTAAAATCCAAAATTTCAGGAAGTGGCTCAAGTAAGACCTTCGATATCAAAGGTTCTTTATCCACCCAACGATGATGCCAGAATGACGTTTGGCTACCATGACCTACAGCCATTCCAATCCCTTTCTTTAAAGTATCAATGTTCTCAATGATTCCCCGCCAGGCATTGGACGCATCACAATTCTCTTTGAACATTTTAATGTCACACCGACCTTCACAATATTTATATCATAGCACACGAGCCCACAAAGAGTTAGGCTCAGCCAACACTCTCCACCCCAACTTAGTGAGGAAAGCAGCACTTTTCGATCAATTTCATCGCAAGTGGTTCTAGGAATCTTGGTTATTTGCATCGTGTAACAAGGAATCAAAGCAAGACAAGCTTGAGCAAGTGTGTTCCTCCCAGCCATAGACAAAGTTTTTGCTTTCCATCCTGCTAGTTTAGCGTCAATTCTATCCAGCAAATATTGATATTTTTCCTTAGACGCCCTACCATTAATAGTAGGAACGCCAAGGTAAACACCCAAATCCTCTGTCTCCTCAATGCCCACTGCAGAACAAATTGCGCCCCTGATATCTCCATGAGTATTTCCAGAGAAGAAAACTCGAGATTTATCATAGCTGACCTTACTGCCAGAAGCATTACAGAACCTATCTAAGCAAGATTTCATCAGATGCGCCTGCTCAACACTCGCTTCACATAATAGGATTAAGTCATCAGCAAAAGCAAGGTTAGAAATAGCTGGCCCATTTCGACTTGCTCTCACAGGCTTCCAACCTCCAAAGCGCACTTCATGTTCAATTAAATGCGCAAGTCTTTCCATGCATACTACATATAAATATGGTGAAAGGGGATCTCCTTGTCTGATTCCACGGGTGGGGGAAAATTTTTCTGTTGGCTCACCATTCCACAAGATCTGCAAATTAGCCGAAGTAATACATTTCACAACTATTTCGACCATGTATTGAGGTAACCTCAACTCCATCAATGATTCCCTGATAAAACTCCATCTAAGCCTATCATAGGCTTTTTCGAAATCAATTTTGACCGCCATATATCCTTGCTTTCCTTGTTTTCTCCTCATCGTATGCAACATTTCTTGGACAATGATAACATTGTCTGTAATTTAACGCTTCGGAACAAAGCTGCATTGGGTGGGAGAAATTACCTTTGGTAAAATCGACTTCCATCTATTGACAATAACCTTGGTAACAATTTTGTAAATTATATTACAAAGGCCAATCGGACGAAATTGTTTCGGAGTTTGTGGAATATCAGTTTTCGGGATTAGGACCAGAAACGCGTCATTCAAACCCTCAGGGAAATTATTTCCTTCAAGCACATCCCTTACTAATCGAATCACACTCAGGGCAACTAAACTCCAATAATTCTGGAAGAAAAGCGGCTGGAAACCATCTGGTCAGGGAGCCTTAAAGGCCTTCATACTCATCAAGGCCTTTTTAATCTCACACGCAGCAAAAGGCCTGGTAAGGCAATCTCTATCAACAGCCTCAATTTCAGGAAAATAATCTACAAGCAGTCGATCCCCTGTAAACTGATTCTGTTCCTCTTAGAATAAACTACTCCAGTAATTCACTACCAAGTCTTTCACTTCACTCGGATCACTTATCCACTACCCATTAGGATCTTGCAAAGTCGAAACCTTATTCCTCTGCCTTCTAATAACTGTTACCAAGTGGAAATATCTCGTATTTCTATCTCCATCCTTAATGGCATCCATCCTGGATTTCTGGAACCACAAAAGCTCCTCTTGATCTAGAACTTCCTCTAACTCCTTTCTCAATCGACTTTCAAGCTTTAATAGGTGTCGATCTCTTCCTGTAGCCAAAATTTTCTGGATTCCTTCTATCCTAGCCCACAACTCTGATTTTTTGCGGAAAATATTATGGAAGGATTCTCTATTCCATTTCACCAGGTCTTCAGCAAGCTTCTTTAATCCTGGAATTAGAGGAACCGAATTACTCCAAGACGAATTAAGCAATTCCTCAAAACTAGCATTATTAGAGCTGTTCACAATTCCTCAAAACTGAATCAATTAAAGACCTGTTTACATTTACTGAACTGATTGGAGCTAAATTGAATTGAACTGGATTGAATAGAGCTGAAATGAATATTTAATGAGAGAAGGAAATTAGGGGCTGAACTGAACAGAAATAAACTGATTGGATCTGAACTGAACTGAACTGAACTAAACTAATTAGAGCTGAACCGAACTAAACTAAAATTAAGCTGAAGTGAACAACCCTAACTTTGTGACTCTTTAAGCTTAAAATTAGATCAAGGAGTTTGGTGGTACGGTAACCACAATACTACTACACTCGTTTTTACTTTTTGGCTTCCTTTTGAACCAACAATCAAGTATGCTTACATACAATCACAGTGAAATTAGAACTTGCACCAATATCCGGCAACCGAACTTATCATTAATCAGTCTTTTGTGTTCAACTCAACTACCTTTGGATTCGGATTCTGCATACACCTCAAAGTAATGATTTTTTTTTTTTTTTTTTTTTTTTTTTTGAGGGGAAGTAATGATATTATTTTACTTTAATTTTTTTTTTTCTAATAATTAATTAAGTTGATCTGCGATGTTTGCATCAATTGCATTGTTGATTTATTGTCAACAAAGACGGTGTCACGCCAGGACAAGTGAGATTTATGACATGCTTAAACTTGTAATATTAATCTTTTTTGTAAAAATTCTAGAAAATTCCTTTGAGTTCTAATAAGATATTAGTCATATTACAGATTATTAATATACAAATTTTTAAAACAAAAAAAAAACATATATATATATATATCAAGATGAGATGATATACTGCAGTTTCAATTTAGGAAACATATAATTAGATACCTACTTGAAAACAAACTCTACTCCAAATCAAATTTGCTTCGGTCTTGTATATAATAAATATATAAATAGTTACATGAATAATTATTATATACATACATTATAAAGTGTAAGGTGAAGCGAGAGAAAGTAATTAAATTAAATCAACGAACAAAGATGAATATAAATTTCTCGAAGCTCTATGAATGGCCTATTTCGGATGTTGAATTTTTAAAGGAAATAACTCAAAGAGAAGAGAGAAGTCGCGACAACGAAAAACATTACTCTAAATTTTCCATACCATCACTACCATCGCCGTCACAATCGTTGTTGTTGAAATTGCAATATGCTTCTAGACAAAGGTATCTAAGAAGCTACACTTTCACCAAAGAAAACGGGAATACAAAGAGCAGAAGCATGAATAAGAGGTGGTTAAAGGTTGATAATATGAAGAATAAATGGAATAAGTATTTACAAATAATTAATGGTAAACCATTCTTTAAAAAGAATGGTAACAAGGGATGTTTATGTGGGTTAGATACAATTTTACGTATGAATTTTTAAGCTTTGATCTTGATTGTTTAATTAGTGTTCAATTTTCTTTTTTTATACTCGAGTAGATTATATATCAAGAGTGTATTTTTCAATTGCATTAAAATTAATAAAGTTATAGAAAACATTAAATCAATTATATTATAGTACTATTTTTTACGACGTATAGAGAATAACAACTCGCACGTAACATAGGCATTCAGTCCTAACCCTAAAGATATTAATAAAATTTACGGACTTCTAATATGAATCCAAGTCGCAATTTACTATTGTTCTTAGATAAGATGGCCCTAAACTATCCACGGCTCCACCGGTAGAGTTCTTGCTGAATTCAATTTGGATTATTGTAGTTTCTAAATCAGGCAGTCCAAAACATACCACTTAGAATAGAGTTTGATTGGCCATGCACCGTTGATTCAAAATTGTCAGCAATCAAGAAATTGGATAAAATATACGGAGTAAAGTTTCTGTTCAGCCTTTTTTTTTCTTACTAGCTAGGGGCTACTATCTTTATCTTTACTTGTATAAAGGGCGTAACCGGCTGTCGAGTAGGGGTGAGTAAAAATTCTGGGTACCCAGAGTTAAAACTGGAATCGGTTAGGAAATTGGTGGGTTCGGATCTGAAATTGGACCCGATGGTTTCAATTCCGGGTGATAAATTTAGGAACCGGTTGCAACCGGTTTCATTCCAATTTTCAATTATGTGGACCCGAAACCGATTGGGTACCCGCTTACTCAATATATATTAAACTAAATATATTTTTTTAAGAAAAAAAAATGTTAAATGTATCTAGTTAGTAAAATAAAAATATATATATTATTAATATCTAACCTAAATGAAATAGCTCATGCAATCATTCATATATAAATATAAGTATTAAACGCTAAAAATGAAAATGGATCAAAATAAGTATTAAATTTGTATTAAAATTTAATAATTATGTATATAAGTGGGTACCCGGAACCGAACCCGGTACCCGGCACTTCTAATTCCAATACATAAAGTTTAGAACCCGGTTGAAGTGGTTCCAATTCCAATTCCGAATTTTAGGACCCGGTATCAACCAATTTCGGGTCTGGTCCTAAAAATTTGATCGGATACCTGGTTTGCTCACTCCTAGCGTTTAGTGGCTTGACTTGTCTAAACCATTAATTAGTAAAAAAAAAAAAAAAATAGGAATATTTATTAATAATGTACAGTTTTTGTCAACATTTAATATTATATTAGCTTCTATGAAAACATAATATGATTAGCCTTTGTGAAAGCTATGTAGCTGTTTGAATTTTCTATTGTAATCGTATTTTTTTAAAATAAATTGTGATCTTCCTCTCATTTGTTATATATTTTGATAATATTCCTAATCTCAAAAGATAAAATTTAATATTTAATTACACTTGAAAATCTCATTCGCCAATTATGCTTATGGGACATTTGAATTATTTAATTCTAAAAGAAATTATAAATTTGTTATATAATTGGTTATAACTAATATTTATAATCCTACATGGTGTGTTGAAAATTTTTTACCCTACGTGACTCTATAAAAACTCAGGAAACAACTCCCCTTTATTTCTTTAAACAAGACACAGCTTGTACCTGGCTTGCTACAACATGTTACGCCTAGGTTACAAACTCTTAAATGGACCTAGCCCACCCTAATTTATTATGGACTATTAGTATTAGAGACACTATGATTATTTAATTAATTAAAAAAAAGTCACTATATTAAAATAAAGGTTATTAGGTTGAAATAAAAGTGACAATGACTTTTTTTTACAAGTTATTAGGGAATTATAAAGGCTCTAAGAGGTATTTTATTCAATGAAATATTTTATATACTGGTCAATATGTATAATAAAGGTCGCCATGTTAAAATTAGGGTCATTATGTTCAACATAACGTCACGTTTTAGGTTCACAATAATATTAAAGGTCGCACAAGTTTTAATAAAGGTTACTATGTTAAAAATAAGGTTGATATATATGTTCATATTAGTGTTACTATGTCAAATATAACGTGAACTGCGTGCATATAAACCTCAAGTCCATAATAATATTATTGTGGATAAGGTCCACGCAAGTTTTTTCCCATATAGGTTATGTGTATTGTAATAAATAATCATCCTAATTAGCTGACTAACTAATACACAATTTTACCTAATGTTTTAAATAAAGTTTAATTAAATCCTTAATAAAACCTAACTAACACAACTAATCAAACTATTTTAAAATAAATAAATAAATCTAAAATTACTCATGAATAATAGAAAGTATGCTAAAGGTACACTTGGTGTAAAAAAAAAACTATGTACACCAAGCTCCCAATTAGTTAAAAGAGAATTTTATTTTGAAGTGGATCATCCTTCTATTCCTTTCCTTCTTGTACATCAAGTGTACCCCTATATTTTCTTGTAAATTTTTCCTATTCGAAATTAAACTTAAATTCAATTGAAATTGGAATCATCGATGTTCCCATGAGGCC
The DNA here is from genome assembly GCF_001683475.1 of Chenopodium quinoa. Lineage (NCBI taxonomy): Eukaryota > Viridiplantae > Streptophyta > Magnoliopsida > Caryophyllales > Amaranthaceae > Chenopodium > Chenopodium quinoa. Next base: position 215,473 of record NW_018743906.1, on the reverse strand, counting down.
ATGAAGCTTGGATTAATAGAAACCTGTTAGAGGACCAACTCAACCAAAAGCTTAAGCTGATGGTTGAGGCCCAGAAATATGTTTTATACTCTATCACTCCCCCTCACACGAGAGCCCGTTTGGGCTAGAAGTGTGGATGCAGCATGGGCCCTCCTCATACCCAACGCTTAATATTCCACTTGAAAGTGGGGGTGGATGAGATTCGAACCTGTGACCTTTGTGTCACCCTCCTCTATCCATGGCCGACACTAGCAAAATTCACCCAGCCACCATTGTGACAAATATCAAAGCTTGCATTCCTGTCACGCTTGATTATGAAGGCAAACAATACAATAGCTGGTCTACCCTCTTTCAACTGCATTGCCCCGCCAATTTGGTGATTGACCATATTCTTCCTCCGACAGTTGATCCCTCAGCCAAGGTTTCCGCTCCGACGGAAGCCGACAAAGCCTTCACTCAGCGCCTTGATGATATTGTCCGTCAATGGATTTATGGGACTATCTCCTATGACCTACTCAATTCTATTCTCGACCCTGATGACTCGGCCGCTGATGCGTGGAACCGGTTGAAGAATTTCTTCCTCAACAACAAATCTGCGCGAGCCCTTCAATTTGATGCGTAATTTACAAACACTCGGCTTGATCATTTTGATGGAGTCAAGTCTTATTGCACACATTTAAAACCCCTAGCTGATAATTTGAGAAATGTTGGTGATAAGGTCTCCGACAATCGGATGGCTCTACAACTTTTGAAAGGTCTTTCGGAGGAGTATAAACCCTTTCGTACGTCCGTCCGTCATCTCAATCCTCTGCCCTCTTTTGATGCACTTCATTCCATGCTTGAATTAGAAGAACAAGGGAATGCCACTGATCTCTCTCTTGAGTCTCAAGCCGAGGCTCACATCACGCAAACCCATACTGCATCGCAAAACCATGCTGAAATTACCCAACAATCTTCTCGTGGGTCAAATCAGCGCGGTGGAGGAAATGGCCGGAAATCCACCAAGGGTAAAGGTGGCTCCGGCAAGGGCAAGGGAAGCGGTGGTTCCGGGCAGCAGCGCGGTGGCTCAGGGCAGCAGCCACCCCAGCACAGACCACCGTCGCAGCAACAGCAGCAGACAGGGTGGATGTATCCTCCGCCTTGGGTGTACTGCAGCAGCAGCAGGGCCCTTGGGCTCTTCCTCCCTGCCCCTATCCGTCAGCAGGTTCGGGCTCCTCTCCTTGGGCAACTCGACCACAGCAGCAGCAAGGCAACCAAGCCGGTGTTCTTAGACCACGACCACCTCAAGCCTATTATATGTCGGATCCGACTTCCTCGGGGTACACGCCTACTAACATTGATCAGGCGATGCACGCTATGAGTTTGACTGATCCGAACTACTACATGGATACGGGTGCTACTTCTCACATGACAAACTCTCAAGGTAATCTGTCTTCCTATTTTCCTTTGAGCAATGGTCCTCATAATTCAATTATTGTTGGTGATGGTAGGAAAATTCCAATTTATGGTTATGGTCACAAATCCTTAAACCAAAACACACTCCACCTCAAAAACGTTCTTCATGTTCCCAAATTAGTCAAAAATCTCATTTCTGTTAGGAAATTCACTATTGACAATAATGTTTCCATTGAGTTTGATCCTTTTGGGTTTTCTGTGAAGGACTTGCAGACGGGGAGCAAGCTAGTGAGATTTAATAGCAGTGGTGATCTTTATCCCTTCTTCACTGATCGTCAAGTCCTCTCAAACTCCATTCCGTCAACTTTTACAGTCATATCTCATAGTGTGTGGCATTCCCGTCTAGGTCATCCGGGACATGCGGTTCTTAGTTCATTGCGTAGTAGTAATTTCATTCAATGTAATAAGGCTAAACATGTCTATCATTCTTGCCCTTTGGGTAAATTAATAAAATCGCCTTTTTACGATTCGATGTCTCATACTACTATGCCTTTTGATATTATACATAGTGATTTGTGGACCTCTCCCGTTCTTAGTTCTCTTGGACATAAATACTATGTCCTCTTTCTTGATGACTACACAAATTTTTTGTGGACTTTTCCGATCTCTTCTAAATCTCAAGTCTTCGATCTTTTTAATCGTGTTCGCACATATATTCGAACTCAATTTGAAAGAGAAATTAAATCTTTTCAATGTGACAATGGTACAGAATTTAAAAATGCTCCATTTCAAAAATTGGTCACCAACATGGCATGGTTTTCCGTCTCTCTTGTCCTCACACCTCTCCTCAAAATGGCAAAGCGGAAATAAAAATCAAAACGATCAATAATATTGTTCGTACTCTTCTTTGTCATACATCCATGCCACCCTCTTTTTGGCATCATGCTCTCGAAATGGCCACTTACCTTCACAATATCTTACCTACAAAGCTCCTTGGTTATTATTCTCCGACACAAATTTTGTATCAAAAACAACCCGATTACTGTCACCTTCGAGTTTTTGGTTGTTTATGTTATCCTCTATTTCCTTCATCCAAAATTCACAAGCTTCAATCTCGTTCATCTCCTTGTGTCTTTTTGGAATATCCATCTAATCATAGGGGATATAAGTGTTTTGATATGTCAACAAGGAAGATTATTATAGCCAAGCATGTATGGTTTGATGAGTCGGTCTTTCCTTTTGCTAATATTCACACTACGAAATCTCATTCTTATGATTTTTTAAGTTATGATTCGGACAACCTTGACAACCCTCATTTTTTGAGTCAAATTATTGCGCAACAAGAGCTGCAGCAGCACCCCGATGCTTCTGGTCAGCCCAATGGCTTTCCAGCGGCCGAGGGAGAGCTACGGCCTGCTGCTACTGCTCCTTTACAGCCCACACCGCAGGCTGGTTGTGGTGGGACTGCTCAAGCCGCAGCCACCCTGCGGTCTTCTCTGCCTCCCCCTAATCTCGAGCAGCGCACTCCCCCGCTCTCTCTCATTCCTTCCCACTCACCTACGCAAGGGTGTGACACCCCCCCTAGCACTCGGCAGCCTGGTAATTTTTCATCAACTGCCATCCCAGCTGGGTCACACGCGGGTGATGGCGTGGGGGGTGAACCCTTTGCCGAGGTTGAGTTGCCTATCCCTCCTCCTCCTCTCAATCCCGTGCCCTCTCATCCCATGGATACTCGTAGTCACCATGGGATTGTAAAACCAAATCCGAAATATACCAATCATTCCCTGCTTACTACCACCTCCATATCTCTAATTCCAAAAAATCCCGTACATGCCTTACGTGACCATAATTGGAAAGTTGCTATGCAGGAAGAATTTGATGCTCTTATTGATAATGGTACTTGGGAATTGGTCCCGCGACCATCCAATGTGAATGTGATTCCTTCGCTCTGGATTTTTCGGCATAAAACGAAGTCTGATGGCTCCTTTGAGAGACATAAGGCTCGTCTGGTTGGTGATGGGAAAACTCAAAGAGAGGGGATTGATTGTGATGAGACTTTTAGTCCGGTTGTGAAACCGGCAACTATACAGACGGTTCTTAGTATTGCTTTGGCTAAGGATTGGTCTATTCATCAACTTGATGTGAAAAATGCTTTCTTACATGGTAACTTGAATGAGAGTGTACATGTATCAACCTTTGGGGTTCAAGGATCCGACTCGACCTGATCATGTGTGTCTTTTGCGTAAGTCTCTCTATGGTTTGAAGCAGGCACCCCGGGCTTGTTATCAACGTTTTGCTGATTTTGTTGCCTCCTTTGGTTTTGTTCACAGTAAATCGGATACTTCTCTGTTCATTTATCGCCGTGGTAAAGACACTGCTTATATTCTTCTTTATGTTGATGATATTGTGCTCACGGCCTCTTCAAAGTCCCTTCGGAAATATGTCATTTTTTGAGTTTGCCATGAAGGATTTGGGTCCTTTGAGTTATTTCTTGGGTATTGCTGTCACTCGGAGCAAAAGTGGTCTATTTTTGTCTCAAAAGAAATATACTCATGACATTATTCACAAAGCAGGTATGACAAACTGCAATCCCTTTTAGACTACGGTAGATTCAAAAGGGAAAATGAGCACTCAATCCGGCACTCCCTATTCTGATCCTACTACTTATCGCTCATTGTGTGGGGCGTTACAGTACTTGACATTCACTCGTCCGGATATCTCTTATGCTGTGCAACAGGTTTGCTTATTTATGCATGCTCCTCAGGTTGCTCACATGAATGCTTTGAAACGAATTATTCGTTATCTTCGAGGTACTTCTGATTATGGTTTAACTTTATATAAGTCATCCGTAGCTTCTCTTGTCTCTTATACGGATGCCGATTGGGGCGGGTGTCCTAATACTCGTCGCTCTACATCAGGTTATTGTGTTTTTCTTGGTGATAACTTGATTTCTTGGTCCTTTAAAAGACAACCCACTTTGTCGAAGTCTAGCGCCGAAGCAGAATACAGGGGGTTGCAAATGTTGTCTCGGAGTCATGTTGGATTCGTAACTTATTGTTAGAACTTCTATGTCCGATTAAGAAGGCAACCTTGGTTTATTGCGACAATGTTAGTGTCGTTCACCTCTCTAATAATCCGGTACAACATCAACGCACTAAGCATATTGAAATGGACATTCACTTCGTTCGTGAAAAGGTTCAACGAGGCGAAGTTCGTGTCTTACATGTCCCATCCCGATATCAGATTGCAGATATTTTCACTAAAGGCCTTCCTAAGGTCTTATTTGATGATTTTCGGGCCAGTCTCAGCGTTCGCAAAGCTCACGTATCGACTGAGGGGGTGTGTTAGATTATGTAAATAATCTATAGTATTTAGTTTGTAATTATCTTGTAATTTATATAGTTAAAGGGCTGTCAATTAGTTCCTATTTTGTAGCCTACAACTATGCCTAAGTTAAGGCTTATAGCTTGTATATATTTGACAGAGGTGATCAATACTAATCACGGCAAATATTCTTATAAAACCCTAATAAATGCTTAACCAATTTTTATTTATTTTTCTCAAGTTTGTTTCTTATTAATTTGATTATACCTTATTAAATACAACCAGCTATATGGTACGAGTACATGACATTATACTCATGTTGTCTTTTTTTTTCGTTTTTTTTGGAAACATGGCTGGTATCTTAATATCCAACTAAATTGATTTACTTTGTGACATCTTAAGCTTTACACACCTTAAAATTAGATCAAGGAGTTAGGGGTATGTAGCCCGATAATTTATAGCAATGTTGACAGTTGACACCAGCAAACACATGAAACAACCACGGACCACACAATTCCACCATACTGATGCATTCAAACCAGGCTCCACCTCTAAAAACTATCTTAAATTACTGCTTAACCATTGTTACTATCTTTATTCTTTAGTAGTTTCGAATTTGTGGAAGGCATTATCAAAAAAAGGCTCTTCCTTTTTCTTATTTCCCCTTCTGAGAAGGGTTAAGGAACACAACTTTCGGAAATCAAATAACTACTATGTACGACATGAGGGGAAGGAGGTGTAAGGAAGCATAAAGTTCATGCTGAAATTGACTGACACAAGACGTACAGTAACCACAATACTACTACATTCGTTTATACTTTTAATTTCCTTTCGAACCAACAATCAAGTAAGCTTGCATACAATCACAGTGAAAATAGAACTTGCAGATGGATGTCTGCCACTAAAGAAACTGAAGTTTAATCAGTCTTCTGGCTGTGCAACTCAACTGGCTTTGGATTCGGATCTGTCGTTGAAGATTCGGATTCTACATTCACCTGTTAAGTTCAAAGTAATGAGATAACCTATAGTCCAACTGAATAAAGTTGATAAACTCAAAAGCAGCATGCTCCAAACAGCACTAGATGATAACAGAAGATTCACATATAAAACAAAACTTAATTTAAGATTGCAACTAAATTTAGTCTTCCTACAGTGCACATGATCTCATATAGGTAAGACCATAACAGCATAAGCCCAACCAACCAAACACAAAACGAAAACTTAGCAGCCATTTAAAAGTAAGCATCACCATTAACTTTGTAAAACATATCCAACTTCGAAAAAACTTTATACTTAGAAATTTAATTTGCCTCCTAAAGTAAACTTTTGTAATCTATATTTATAGCCTGTGTATCTTGTTGAAGACTAAATCTCACCGGCCAGAACGTAAAATTGCTACTCCAGTACCTCAAGGCACATTATCAAGAATATCAAAGCTTCTTCCTGCATGAGCTTGAAAGCTTCGTCATCACAATTTTCATGAATAATTCATTTTGTGTTGCTATTGCCTCCAAGGAGGGAAACATCAACTCATTCAAGGACACTAGCTCATATGACCTCTATAATAGAAATTCAAAGGAAAGCTACAAACTACAGTAGATCAGTTTACTTATCTATGAGGAAAGTTATAGTAGGAGATTTTCTTCCATAGGTAAAGAAAGTATATAACGATAAGTTCAACTTATTCATAGTAACAGATATGGCCAGCATTGCAAAGGAAGATACATTAGATACTAAGAGAAATTCAGGTTTAAAATCTAAGCCACACCTTACAAACTAAAGTGGAGAAGCTTCACTTTTGCATACATCTGATTATGTGAAAATATGTGGGTTATCAAGCATGAAACCTTGAATAATTTCACACTCTGGGCATCAAGCGGCACAGGGATTGATAAGATAGGATGCCATCTTTTTTTTAAGCTACTGCCTACCTCTTTCAAAAGCATACTTCAAAAACCCCTAGTCACAATAGACTATTTTCTTGACATCACAATGTCATTCATAGCGCCCTTATCAATTTCACCATCTCCCAAGCAAACAAACATATTTTTTTATTACTGATTAGCTTTATGCTCTAACTACTGGCATTACCACAACAAATAAAATGATGGTAGCATCACATCAGAAGTATTGACAGCCTATGTTTCTGGCATGATGCTACACTATAATCCAATAAAATGGTGTCATATGCAGATTATATGCATCAAAACAGAGATTAAAGGCAGCAAACAAGTTACTCATAGGCCATATACAAAGTACGAGGTAAAAAATTAAAAACTTGGGCAGTCACGTAAGTTGGTACAGTTTGAGAAACCAGTCAACTCTAATTCACATTTAAAATACCAAATTTTAAATCCAATTGGTTCTTATGTCATAGCTCATTACATCTCATTAAAGCTATTCCACCAAGTCACCAACCTTTTGTAATAGTTTAAACAAAATTTTGTAACTTGCATGCATAAAAGGCTTCAAAACCAGATATCTCTCCAACATCCAAATAACTGAATAAACGCAGACATAATTAATGGATAAATTGGTGCAAATATTTTCTTGATTAATTAGCCTTAAAACTACAGCAGAACAAGGGTAAGAAAGGAAGGATTCATGTAATTGTAATTTCTCTTTTGGAATAAGTACACCATTTGCCATAAATGATCCCACCTTTTGAATGCATATAAATCATCTCAACTTTTTAATCATTCCAAAAAGCAGGGCATCAATCCTCCCTAATGCCAAAATCTCAACATTTTTTTCTAAATTTTTTTTTAAAAAAAGTATTGATAGCAAAAACAAATCAATTAAAGCCTCTATGGAGGAATTACTCGATTTTGTTGAAGAAATGCAGTCAATGGAGTACATAGCCAACTAAGTATCAGTAATTACATATTTACATGTACAAAAAAAAGTGTTTTAAGCCCAAGAAGATAGGGGTCAGGCACTAAGGCACTTTTAGAGAGGTGCGAGGGAGGCACACAACAGCATTAATTACACCAATTGTTTTAATTAAAATAATTGTGCCTCAAATCTGTGAGGCAAGTACCACACTGGCACACCCTCCGCTTTGCACAATGACTCTTAGACTCTAATCTCCTAAAATTAATAAACTAATATGTTCCAACAAATTAGTTTAATTTAGCAAAAATAAGTAAAGTTCACCAAAAAGATTGAGTCTAGATAAGTCAACAGTTGAACTTCTCAACAAACTGTGATATACTCAATATCTAGCTTATAATATTAAGTGAGCGACTTCTTAATCCTATCATTCAATCTAAAACTTCAAAATGGATTAATATGATTCACTTATATTACCAAAAGGGTATAAACTTTACACAGCTATTTGGTCAATTGGCTTTCTAACGCCAAATAAACTGTATACATAATACATGTATTGAAGAAGCTAGCTCCCAAACCACCCCGCCGCAATCAAGAGGCTAAGATTTTGCAAACAATTCGACATTGGAACAGCCCAGAAGTTAAGTAATCCTCAAAACACCTTCCACAGTTCTTTCCTAAATATAAGCATATACCAATAATACCATCATCATCATACAATTCTACAAATAAAGAATTCACACCAAAAGATCACAAATTTATAGACAACCATCATCATTGGTATATTGGTTTACAAACAATCATCACTCATAACTTGATTTTAAGATCCAAAAACAACAAGATTATTAATTCATACAGCAAAAAAAATCATAAAAATTACTTAAAAAATGTAACTTACCCCAGATTTATTAGTGTTGTTGGACATTCCTGGCTTGAAAGGGCATGCTGGAGGAACCCTCTCAGGTTTCCTATATTCCCAGCCTAATAATCGATACACTCTTGCCTGAAATCCCCAAAATTAATCAATTAACACAATCAAATTAACCTAAATTCAGATTAAATTCATAAAAAAAACAATTTTTACAAAAACCCAGAAAAATCAAGAACAGGAGAAAGGCTTACCATGAGAATATGATACAGAAGAGGAAGAGCATTAACAACTGGGATCAGAAAAAGAGGCAACAAACATGCCAAACAAACCTACAAATTATATTCAAAAAATCACAAATTAAATTAGAAAAAAATCAAAGAAGATACAAAATTCAACCAAGTATGATAAATTAAAAGGGGTTAAGATAAATTTACCATTTTTTTCAAATTGTGTAAAGTTGATAGAAGTGAACAAGTTGGATTGTTCTGGTTTTTAGGAAGAAAAAATATGAAGGAGATGGAAATGGTGCGATGCGAGGCTGTTTTTTTTAAAGTATTATTTGGATGAAATCACACGATTGCGCACTCGTTGAATTTTATTGATGTCGTTAGAGTTAGTACCTTCGGGTAATTGGATCTGGTCTATTCTAAGGGTGATAAAAAAAAATCAATCCGTGTCGGACCTTAACATCATATCTCGTGTCTAAATCCGTAAAAAAGTAACGGCCTTGTTACGCAAAAATTTAATTTTATTTTTATTGAGTTCAGATTTTTAACTAAAAATGCGTTTTATGCATGCCCAAACTTGACCTATTTTCGAGCCGGGCTAACGGGACGGACCGATATTGATCACCTCTAATCATTTTCAAATTTAAGTCACTCACTTCATATTTTTTTTAAGTGTTACATTTTTTATCGGCATATAATTTTTGGCATTTTTTTAAACAATAGTGTTAGACAATTTTCTCCTTAAAGCATCTCCAAAGTTGGGTTAGTTTTTTACACCTTTATAGCATCTCTAATGGTTGCAGAGACTTGCTATAAATTAGCTTAGTGTTAGCTATTTTGACTTGATGATCATAATTAGTTGTGTTGTGTTAAAGTGTTATGTAAATATTTGCTAATATTGTTTTAGTGTATAAACAACCAAAAGAGTAAAAGGCATTGTCTGGCAATTAGCTTATATTGTTAGTTGTTTTGACTAATTGCTAGCCGGTAAATGTTTGCATTAACTGTTTTGACAAGATGATTGTAATTAGTTGTTTGTGAAAAAGTGTTTGGTAAATAGTTGTCAACTACTCCATATTAATTATTTCAGTATATAAGCAACCAATAGCAAACACTTCAAGCTTTTTGATATGTTCGAACAACATTTTTTTTACTCCTAAAAGCTCTTAACCAAAAACCATCTGTATTACTCCCTCCGTGTTTTAATAAGTGTTACACTTACCAAATCTGGCCGTATTCTAATAAGTGTTACACTTCTTTTTTTTTTGGCAAAAAGCTATATTAAAAATTTATATATCTCTCCTCTCATGGTCCCCACCTAAACCGACTACTATTTTTTTTATTATATCTTTCTTCTCACATTCATTGTTTTTCAATAAATTATTAACCCCAGCATCTTTCTTGTACAATTTTTAATACTCCAACCACCCCACTTACCTCTTAATTTATTTAAGTCAATTAAATTGTCTAAAACTATGTGTCGGTCAAACTATGACACTTAAAAAAACACGGAGGGAGTACAAATTTTTTTTTATTACCAAAACCAAACAATAATTTAATAATAAAACCTTTTTGACGCAGTCTTACAAAGAGAGTGTTTGATTAAGAGTTTGGAGCAAAAAGGGCTTTTTAGATTAAAAAGAGTCATTTGTCCTTTCTAAAAAAACTCTAAGATACTTAGTAAAGAGTTATAAAGTATTTGAAAACACTTTTTTGGTCTAATAAGCTCTTTTTTCAAATGAGAAAATACATGTTCGCAAGCCTGATATACTAACAAGGGTATATAAGATATTTCACTTATTTATCTTGAGGCAAACTAGTACTTTCTTCCTTTTCTTACTCCCTTATTCAATTATCCCTCCTCCATCACAGTCCATCCCAATTTCTTCCTCCTCCATCACAGCAATGCCATCACCACCTATGGTGATTAAAAATTCTGTTGCGGAGAAGATGCTTCTCCATAGGGAATGATATGGTCCTATTTGACACTCTTTTTACTAGGGTTTTGTTCCGTCACAAATCAGCTTTGAGGCCATTATTGTCGGGGAAGGAAGATAAAGAGGACGACAAGGGTTAGAAGAAGAGGACGACGAGAAAACAAATAGATTGATGGGAAGACGAAGAGAGGATTTCGGCTTGATATGGTTGTGATGATATTTATGGCTGTGACGATGATTGAAGAAATGGTTTATTTTCATTTTTTTTTTCAAAAAAAGAATAATAAAAAAGTATTACCCCCCGTTTCATAATACAATGTCACTATTTCTTTTTTGGTAAACCAAAATACAATACCACTTTTTATTTATTTATTTATGAATAGGATGCCTCTTTTTATTTAAAGTTTGTACTTTTTAACCTTATTACTCTTATTTTTGATGAGTTTAATTTTTTTTTTTTTTGTACTTTTAACATTAATTTTCAACCCTTTTTATCTCTATCTGTTCAATTATTTTCAAAGGAATTTTCAACTTTCTTAATTTTTGCATAAAAACCTAAAGAACATCGTATAATGACGGAGAGAGTATAAAATAATTTAGTGATCAAGGCCCACAAGAGTATTGGTTTGATCATATGGGCACTACCGTTTCAAATTGGTAATTTCTTAAAGGGATTTTTAATAAAAAGGCTAAAATAATAATAATACTACCTAATAAAAAAAAAAAAAAAAAACACACATTAAAAAATCCTTTTTTGTTTTGATGCAATCTACATCTAACAAGAGTGACAAATATCAACATAAATAACCCCACCTTTCTTCTATCGCCTCCCCCATTTCATTTTCGACTCTTTCTTCCTTGCTTCCTTCCATTTTCTCTCTCATCCATTTTTAACCTGCAACAATGAGGTCCCAAATCCTGAGATCCGTCCAATCAGTTGCTCGCAAATCCAACTACACCCGCAATTATGCCTCCGCCGCTAGTCCCGAGCGCAAAGTCACCATCCTCGGCGCCGCCGGTGGCATCGGCCAGTCTCTCTCCATGCTTATGAAGCTCAACCCTCTTGTTTCCACCCTTTCTCTTTACGATCTTGCTGGTACTCCTGGTGTTGCCGCCGATGTCAGCCATATCAATACTCGTGCTCAGGTTTACCCCTCTTTCTCCGTCATTTTTTGATTTTGGATTCTGGGTCGTGTTTGTTATGGTGAATTTGTTCTTGTTTGTATCTGATCTTGTACATTTTGATGGTTTTGATTGTAGATTGATGCATTTTCAGGGTTTTTTATTTTTGATTTTTCTGGGTTTATGTGATTCAGTTTTAGGGTTTTGGTTTAATTACTTATTTGCTTGATATTTATGGAATTTTTTAGTGTTGTGGTTTATTGCATTATACGAATTTAATGGGGTTTTAAGGGTCATTGTTATATTTCTAGGGTTTTTGTAAAAAATATTTTCTGGGTTTATGTGATTCATTTCTAGGGTTTTGGTTTAGTTGCTTACTTAATTGCTAATGTTTTGGATTATTGGTGTCATATTTTTTTATAACGGTTGTTGTTTTGAAATTGGGGTTTTGTCAAAAACTCAAAAACCATTTCATTTTGTTTGTTCAATTTTGGATGAATAGGGATTTTGGTGCTTGTATTTTTTAATTTTAGTTGTAGTTAGAAATGATTCTGGTAGCTAGGTGGTGAGGTTGTGTATTATCATTGGGTACCATTAATACCGGTACAATGTGTGCATGAATTGTTTTATTGAAAGTTTGATACTTTTTATTTCTATTACATGGAAAGAATGATACTTTGATTAGCTTGAATCTTAGCTTCTCACTTCACTGATACAGCGGAATGTAATGGTACAATGTGTGCATGAATTATTTTATTGAAAGTTTGATACTTTTTATTTCTATTACATGGAATGAATGATACTTTGATTAGCTTGAATCTTTGCTAAAGCTTCTCACATCACTGATACGGCGGAATGTAATGTGATAGATAGTTTTGACATGGTAGCTTTACATATTATCTGTTAATACCATATTTGTTCCTAATTAATGGTTCTGCAGTGTAGGATGTGTAATGGAAATTTAATTTGTAGATGTGATTTATATTTTGCACAGGTTTTTGGTTATGCAGAGGACAAAGAATTGGGCAAGGCACTTGAAGGATCAGATGTTGTTATAATTCCTGCCGGTGTGCCTAGGAAGCCTGGTATGACTCGCGATGACCTCTTTAAAATCAATGCTGGTATCGTGAAAAATCTCTGCAAATCTGTTGCCAAGTACTGTCCTAATGTGAGTTCAAACTTGCTTTTCATTTTTTTTTTTCATGTTTAGTGTATTCTGTAATCTGCTGAACGAATTATGCATCCTATATCTTACGTAGTGATCTTTCTGGTGACTGTCTGAATTAGGCTCTTGTCAACATGATTAGCAATCCCGTGAACTCAACAGTTCCTATTGCATCTGAGGTTTTCAAGAATGCTGGAACTTATGACCCCAAAAGGTTGTTTGGTGTGACAACCCTGGATGTCGTTAGGGCTAAGACTTTCTATGCTACAAAGGCTGGCCTTCCAGTTGAAGGTATGCCATTAAAGTCACATTGTAACATTGCTTGAGGGTCCATGTCCATGTGTGCTGATTTACATTGTAACATGTTATGCTGGCCTTTTCAATTGTCTCATATCCATGTAGAGGTAGTTGGCAATATATTGATTGTTTGTCAAGTGGCCTTTTGTTCAAGTGATATGATTTTGCTAATTTATATTGTCTGCTTACTTGCAGAGGTCAATGTGCCTGTTGTTGGAGGTCATGCTGGCATAACCATTCTTCCATTGTTTTCTCAAGTATGTACATGGACTGTGTTCATCCTTTCCGCTTAACCTCACTTTTTTAACAATGTTGTTTACAGGGCAGTAATTGGCTCATTTAATATGTCTTTAAACTTCATTGGTTCTAAGTTTTCTTGTTGCCCTGTTAGGCTCACCCACAAGCCAATCTTTCCAACGCTGACATTCAGTATCTTACAAAGCGAACACAAGATGGAGGAACAGAGGTGGTTGAGGCTAAGGCTGGAAAGGGTTCAGCAACATTGTCTATGGCGTAAGTCTGATCTTCTAAGAAACCTCTTATGCTTAATTACTGAGGATTTAGGAACAATATATCGCTAGTTTTCATTCTAGAGATAGGTTTTACTTGAAATATCAATGTCAAATCTAGTTGTCCCTTTTTATTGCAAATGGAGTGAAAGTTATGGCAACTTGACACAAGTATGATTTCATGTGAAATCAGTTGAGGTCAGGCAGAAGTCGCAGAACATTTCTGACCCTTCATATTAGATACACAGAATATTTGGAGGCCAATATGTGGCCACTTTGTTAATAATAATTCTGATTTAATATTCTTCTTTTCTCAAAATATTACAATGACAGCTGTTCTTTTCGTCTATATGATTGCTGATGCTCCTGGCTTAAATTCTTATCCTCTGTAGTTATGCTGGAGCCATATTTGCCGATGCCTGCTTGAAGGGACTTAATGGTGTGCCAGATGTTGTGGAGTGTTCTTACGTAGCATCAACTGTCACTGATTTGCCCTTCTTTGCTTCTAAGGTATTAAATGTTACTGGTTGAATATCCAGCAGTGGTAGCTTCAATTCTGTTTTCCCTCTTTGCGTACTTGTAATTTTTCGTAGCTGTCTTTGCTCTTTCTTGTTACTGGTCTGGTCTGGTCTGGTCTGGTCACTCAACAAATCTACTTGTAGAGTTCTAGTAATAGCGTGTGTCACCCTCTATTTGGTTCCACTAAACTACTCAAATCCCTTTATTTCTATTTTAGAATGTACTGACTGTTGTAATGAGCAAGATATGCCTAGCTGTTTACGTATCGTCTTTGTAATTTATGTTCTCTACTGCATAGTTCCAAGTTAAGGCTGATGAAATTGGCAAATAAAATTCTTGTGTGATACATATTATGTATGTTTAAGTGATGAAGTGGCTGCTGATTGTCATTGATAAAAAATAATATGTAGACTTGTTACTGGCAGAAAATCAGAAACCTTTGCCATGTAGGGATTGGATGGTGTTCTGTTACATTTGTGTTTCCTTACCTGTGTCGGGATTGGATTACTGTACACTTGACTAAATAGCTGATACATTTGGAACTTGTCTGTTTGCTTTATAATAAGATTTGATTATTTTTTGTTTAATTGGTAACAAGAAAATGCCATTGCAAACTATTCTCGCACTATTTTTTCCAGTCAATTACAAATGTTAAGTTTAAGGCTCAAAAATGGATAATGTGTGGTTGTATTGGTTTCGGTGGTTAGATGATCCTGTATTTTTCGCATTTCTTTGCTGTGGTTATTTTGGTGTCGTTTTCAGTCTTGTGATTGGATGATTCCTTCAAAGTCGACTTCCTCTGAATGATTAGCATTCCCATTTTGTTTTTTTTCTTTAGTCTATAATTTTACTAGTGGGGTGGTAAAAGGTATCTTTGTGAGTTGTGATGTTGAGTACATGTAACTCCTCTGTTATTTAATTTTGGTTGAAAAATACATGGAATCATGAAGTGCTGATACATCATTCTAGTGGCTTTCCTTTTGCTATATACATAGTCACATAGATCTAGGTTATGTATATGTTTATATACAATTTTTCCTAACATTGCTCTACTTGCAGGTAAGATTGGGGAAGAATGGAGTGGAAGAAATATATGGATTGGGCACTCTATCCCAGTATGAGCAAGAAAGTCTAGAAAAACTCAAGGCTGAACTTAAATCATCCATTGATAAGGGAATTGAGTTCGCCAGCAACGAATGAGAGTTGCGAGAACATCCCTCTTTTGTGTAGAGGTGAATATAAGTCCTTGTTTTAGGAATTGAACCATTTAAGATTTTTAGTTGGTTCCGGCTCTTTAAACTATATAATTTTGCTCGCTGCCATGTTGTATTGAGTGTGGCACTATTTGAAAATCTCCCAAATGCTCGCCGTTTTTTGTTTCGGCTGGATTCAAATGTCAATAAAGAATCGTGAACCTTGCCATTTGTTGGGTTTAGTTCTACTATCAATAACCTTCTAACAAAATCATTTTGATCAACAAACTTTATTTCTAGACCTGTGAAAATCTTTCATGCTTACCAATGCATATTTTAAATACAATTGTACATGGCTAATTTATAAAAGTTAAAAAAAACATAGTAAGTATGGGTAAGACAGGGTAAAATTTCCAGATTAAAACAGAACGAAGATCATTATTATTTTGTATAGTTGAAATTTTATATCAACTACCGTACAGTTTGACAGCAAGTCCAGAAAGAACAGGAGGCCACAAACCCAAAACAGAAAGAGTTCCACTCTTTCACGAATTGAAAAGGCGAATTGAACTACAGATAACACCCCTAATATAGCTAAACAAGATGGATGAATGGATCTTTAAACTGAGAATGAACATAACTGCGAACAATCTAGTCACTGAAAGAATTCCATCTATCCTCATACAACAAAATTAAACTGTACAACAGCTAAAGCTAATTCAAAGATAGAAATTCAACTCCAAGCCTAACCACCTACACGCTACAGCGAAATCCTGAACTTACCACCCTATATGTACGCCAGTGACAATCAAGTATAGTCATTTGCTTGCCTATCACATACTTAGGCAGAAATGTGAGTAACAAAATCTAGGGAAAAATATACAATTGCTACACCAGCATCTTGAAACTGCCAATGTATAGATTATGATACAGATACAGGTATTATAGAGCCATCAAATAAAAAAAGTTCTATTTATGAGGGGCAAGCTGAAATCCCCCAGGATGGGCAGCAACTTCAAAAGGAAGGCTTCATAATGCAAAGGCAATTCGGCTATCCATCAACTGCAGCATGCACCATTTGCATCTAACTACCTAACACTGTCAAGTAACAAAAGAAAGTTCATATAAGAATCACATACATGTATCACTATTAATAATTTATATAAAACCTAAGCGAAACATGCTAGACAACTTGTCAGTTGTCACAAAAAATTTCAAACTAACACCTATACTGGAAGTATTCCTTCAAGAATATCAATCTCAGATGATTGCCATGAACTACTCTCACTTCCACAAAGGGAAATATCACATCAAAACAGATAAAATGACCCTCAGAAATTCAAAAGACAAAGCCAAGCAACTTAACAAGATGCCAAAAAAGTTCTACATGCATTATGTTTTACTTCATCACTCTAGATGTCAAAAAATTCAAAATTACATATGCACAACAATTCCAATACTGACATCAGTCTATTTAGTAGAGGCTTAATTCAAGAAATTGAATGCATAGGCAGTGCTGTAAAAAAGCACAAGAAATACAAAGATCATTAAGGCCCCTGTAACTAAGCAAAAGTAAAAGTACAGTGACACCTTTTTAATAATTAAAAAGCTTATAGCATGGAGTACAATATAAGCTAAATAAAACTCACTAAACTTTCAAAAAGAGGCACCAAATTATGCATTACAATATCATGTAAAGTAAAAAGGATTTGTGGTTTTCATTATTATGGAAAACATTAATTAATAAATACTCTAAAGATAACCAATTAGGTTGAAGTGCCTTAAGACACCTTACAGGCAATCATCTCCAATTAATTCAGTGCCTTAAGCTAGGCCGAGGCATGCTTTCATATAAACAGGGTCCAGATTGAACTGTGTGCCAGGATCACAACTTAATTACGTGGATTTAAGCCAGATGCTAAAACATAGTTTATACAAAATATACTAGTTACAACAGAGACCCCAAAGGTAATTGTGTCAGTAAATAGATGAATGCAAAGTAGGGTGAGCCCCTACAAATCATTCCCTTTACAAGAATGGCGAGGCCAATAGAATTTTACTTGGGGTAGGTCTTACACATATTTGGCATGCAGGTTATCAAACTATCACAATAAGCAAGTAAAATATACAAAGTACAAGCTAGCAAACCAAAATTAGCTTCTCAAATGCTAAAAACTCGAATTATATGAAGAAAGGAAGAGGAAATTACTCAAAAGTAGTTGCTACCCACCTTAACAAACATTAGATCCTATGTTAATGGCCTCCATCTGAATCAGAGCCAGAAGAGCTATCACTATCTGAATCTGCAAGAAAATAATCAGGGTAAGATTGAATGTTTTTTTATTTTTTTTCTAAAGAAAGGAGGGTGGTTTGGCACTAGAAGTTTACCACTTGAAGATCCCGAATCACTACTAGAACTGCTTGAGCTACTTGAACCACTTTCATTATCACTGCGCCTCTCTTGCTGAGCAGGAGGAGAAGCGGCAACATTTCCTTTATCTAGGAGACATTCATTTAAACCAATTATTCATAAGAAAAAATAATAATCAAACTAGTGAAACATCCTGATCCAAATCTTTTAGCTAGTTACCTGCTGTGGTTTCTCTAGGCACTTCAACAGTGGCAGGAACTTGAATCTGTAACAAGCGAACATACAATTCATTTAGCATACAAAGATCCACATGATAATTATCGATCTAAGACTGCAAGCTGAGGATTTAAAAAAAAAAAAAACTCACTGTTTCTTGAACAGCCTGCGCTGCTGCTGCTCTAGCCTGAGCAAGTTCAGCTCTCCTCTTATGCTTGCTTAGGCTCTTCTTGTAATTAGTCACAAATCTATCCAGCTCCCAAAGTGTCTCTGCATCAACACTGTCAATATCCACTTCAATCTCATCATCATGTTGTGATAGAGCTGAATTCCTCTTCTTAATGATCTGCACTATAGCATCAAGCTTCTCTGAAGGCAAGCTCTGAAGATGAGTGCTAAGCTTTTGCTTTTCCTCAAAGGTCATGTCCCTTTTGTGGGGATCCTTGGCTTTAGGCTTCTTTGGAGCAGGCTTCCTTCCTGCCGAATATGCAGGCCTTGGCCTAGATTCCTGTCTAACAGGCATAGATTGAGACCTCTCCAGATTTCTTATCTCTTGAATGGTTGGAGGGGGGTGAAGAAGCGGAGGTGGAGCAAAGGACATAGGCACTGAAACATGAGCAGGAGCATATGTCTTCTTTGATGTTGGGGTTGGCAAATCACGAATCATTTCGTACCTCAACTTACGATCATATTCACTCTCAATAGCAGGCCACTTATCTTCAAAAATATTTAGCAACTCTGTAGCCATGATGTGAACATCCTGGCCAGGAGGATTATAGGTAAGAGCATTATGAAAAGTAAGTCTTACATCCTCGGCAAACTCCCTCGGAGTTTTGTACCAATTCTTGGTCAACCTACCCTTCACTGTACCCAAATCCATTGGATGCTTTATAATATCGAAATAATCACGAAGACCAAGCCTCTTCACATCCACAGGTTGATTAAACACCCACCCATGCTTATGGTTCATTATCTGCTTCAGCAAGCTGCTACATTTGCTAAAAAATTTCTTATCAATTCTGTAAGCAAAATCCATTTCTCCTCCCCCATGCTTCTTACCGCCACTTGACTTTGTTTTCCTATTACTCTCAGCAGGTGGGAGCCGATCTTTACCCAAAAGGAACTCTGAATTTCGATAGTATTGATTCGCTTTGGGAGTCCTCTTTTCTTTCTCGACAATTTCACCTCCGACTCCATGGTGATTGTTATCCATCACAGAAACTGACAGTTGCCTGAATGACCTCGAATTACTATAACCAGCAGAACCCGCTTCTGAATGCATTCTAATACTACCACCCACCCCCTTTTCAACTCCACCATTAACCGGAAAATGCAAGCGCCCAACAACAGGAGGTGTTGTTTCAACAACCATACTTGAATACGTACTAAGCTGATTCTCTTTGTCCTCAAGTTTCTTCGCCATTTTCCTAACTTGATCAAGCTCATCCACTAACTTCCTTTTCAACCCTTTAACCTCCTCTTTCGACCTAGCAGCCGAAACACTAATACTCAACCTATCATCTACTTGAGTAACCAACGGTCTCAGCACCACCCCATTTTCCAAATTCTCATCATGCCCATTCGGAACAGGAGCTGCCTCGCCTGGATTAAGACTCGATGAATCCCCCGACAAAGTCCCCAATCGCGGTGAATTCTGCTGGGGTTGCGAGGAATTTGCTCCCTCAGCCGGCAATTCAAGCGGCAAGGACACATTTTCCTGACCATCCTCACCATTCTTCTCATTTTCACCCTCCTTACCATTGTTGTCTACATTCTGACTGCTGTTGCTGCAGCTACTGTTGTTAATAGCCGCAACACCATTACCATTACCGTTGTCAACACGATCATTTTCGATGTTATTATCATTCAACGCATCATTATCGATGTTGTTGGTGGCAATGACAGTATGTTCCGTTTCACGGCTTTCGACAGCGGCAGCAGCGGCAGAAGTTGTGGTGGTGGTGGTGGAATCATCAAGATTTTTGACATCATTGTTTTTCTTGATGTTATTTTTATACTTTCGAGTATAAACCTTATAATTCTCACTCCAACGATGTCTTTCCCTAGGAAGCTCATCAGCTCCTAAAGTCTCCGAAGCCATACATGTACGGTTTGCTTCCTTAATTTTTCCAAAACCCCTAAAAACTTTGGACACTTCTTAAAAACCCTAAATTCTTCAATCCCTTCGAACAAGATTCCAACTTTAAGGGTCTGAAAAAAAAAAATAGGGTTTTGGATTTGAAATTGGATAGGATTTCATGAAAACCCTTACCCCTAAAACATTCATACAAAAGATAAGAACTTTACACCAGATCTCACCATAAACCCTAAATTCAATAATACCCAGATGCAGAATTAAATTTAAAAAAGCATAAAACAGAATAAAAAACGGATCTTTCTGATTTTTTTTTATCTCCCAAATAAAAATAATAAATAAAAATCAAAACTTTATAATAAAAAGTACATCAAAATGAAATTAATTTACAAACCTTAATCTTTGATTGATGAAGATTCACCCAAGCAATTGAACAAAGGGGTGTTTGTGAATTTGGGGATTTTTTTTTTTTTTTTTTTTTGAGAGAGAGAGAAAAGGGGCCGAAGGAGGCCGTCGAGGAGAGAGAAAGAAAAAAATTAGGGTTTGCGAAATTGCGAGAATATTTGCAAAGAAGGCCCTTCGAAAACACAGAAATTGAATTAATTTCTTTGTCTAAAAAATTTTCAAGTGTGTATTTATAATTTTCTCCCTCTTATTGTAGTTTTTTTCTCCCACGCACCGACAAGGATTTCTTGTGTTGTTGTTGATTAAGGTTTTGAGTTTGAAGATCACCTACTCATAGTCATAGTTAGTTGGTAACACTAACTAAAAGATTTTAAGAGTTGTACTAAAGATTCTAAAGTAGTGATATAAGGGAGGAGTTTAAAAGATTTCAAGCTTTTGATATTATCATTATTGCTTTTGCTTTTTGAGAATTTGTGAAATAGCTATATCGTTGTCCGAGTAAGATTCTAAAATGGTGTTAACAGTTCAGAAGTGTTTAACCTTTTGGTAGTGTTTCTTTTGTAGACCATTGAAATGGATTACTATTGTCTGAAAATTAGATACAACAACTATTTTATGCTTTTAATTTTGATTTTTTTTTCCCTACTCTTTCGTGAACCAGTGAAATAGTTACACCGCTGTCTGAAAAATGAAATTCTAAAGCGGTATAAAGAGTACCAAATATTCAAGCTTTAGATATCTCTCTTTCAGAAACCACTAATGTAGTTGTACATCTGTTTGAAAATAAAATATATAATTACTGCTAAGATAACCAGTGAAATAGTTAAATCGCTGTCTGAAAAGGAAATTTTAAAGTAAAGTGTATAAAAGATTTCAAGCTTTAACTTGTATTTTTTTCTCTTCTGGGAACTAGTGAAATAATTGTATCATTGTCTAAAAAGATGAGAAATGGTCAAATAATTGTACCACCTTATGAAAGTGGAGATTTTAAAATAGTGTTTAGAGTAAAAAAAAATCTTCAGATATTGCTCTTCTAAGAACTATTGAAATAATTTTACTACTATCTAAAATGTATGTGATTCTTAAATAGTAGTAAGAGTATCAAAGATTTCAAAAATTTTGATTTTCTATAAAAAAAAAAATTATCCTTTTGAGTGCTAGTGAAAATGAATGAAGCTGAATTGAGGCATTTATGATCATGATCAGATTAGGCAATATGAGATATTCAACCCTGGAAGTATTAAACTTTAATGATACAATTTTATTCCATATTGAAACATTGATAATTTATTCATGAGATCAGAGGTGAGTTAAAAAAAGAGATAGGAATAGGAAATTGTAGACACCTGATTATGTCTTCCCAAAAACAATACTCAGTGACGAGTATCTTTCACGTCTTTGATTATCGAGTCAGGTGAAGAGTTAAAGAGTCTCGTGAATTTCCCTTTAGCCTTAACTATCTATAACATTTCTTAAAATGTTTTATTCTAAAATCATTCATTTCGTGTTTTTAAACCCAAAATCATTCATTTTGTGTCCCTTGAAATCATTCATTTCATGTCAAATCATAAAAACATCCAAACCTGATTATTTTGGTCCATAATCTCGGTCCAATTATTATTCAGTTGGATGAGGCTTGAAAAGAGCTTTCTAATGATATATTATAAGTCCAAATCCGTCTTATAACGAAGAAGTTATGGCCAAATCACTAAGCCAAGCCCAAACCGGACCTAGCCTACTGTTTCTCAAGAGGCTAGTAGACCTGCTGATCCACCTATCTCTACTCCTGCCCCAGATCATAGTAATGTGAACTTTGATAATGGTTGTAGAATGGTTGGGAAGAAGACTAAAACTCATAACACTAGACAGACTCAACAGGTACTTACAAGGGTGAATGCTTACAATTCTCTAATGGCTGATGAGGTGGCTGCTATTCCTAGCAAGGGTGAAGGTAATCCCCCTCTGGTTCCATGATTATTACATCTTGGAACATTAGGGGTCTCAATGACCCTAATAAAGTAACTAATGTAAAGCAGGTACTTAGAGATCAATCAGTTGATGTTTTAGTTATCCTTGAAACTAAGGTTAAGGTGCATAATTAAGCTTCCGTCCAAAAGAAATTTGGTAGAGCTTGGGAATGGGTTTGTAATTACTCTTTCTCTCTTAAGGGTAGAATTTGGGTAGGGTGGAAACATGATGCTATTTCTTCTGAGGTCATTGTTGTTACTGAACAATTCATTCATGCCATCATCACTCCTAAAGACTTGCAGCATCATATTGCTTATACTTTTGTTTATGTCCTTCGTTCATTTCAACATAGATCGTCTATGTGGACTGGTATAAAGGCTTTACGCAACATTCAGCTTCCATGGCTTTGTATTGGTGATAATTCTGTTTTATCTGCTCAAGACATTTTTAATGGGAATCCGGTTATTGATTTTGAGATCAGAGATTTTCAAGATTTTATCCATGACTTAGAGCTGGTTGAAATCAAGAGTAAAGATTCTTTTTATTCTTAGAATAATAAAGGTCATGTCACTAGTAGAAAAAGATAAATAGGCACCGACAAATACCCACCGGTATTGAAAACCGGTGGTAAAAATGCAAGACTAGACAAAAAAAATAAAACAAGTTTAATAACCGGTGCCCTTTTCCCAAATATATAAATAACCCCTAAAATTAGAACACTCACGCTCTCTCTCCTCACCTCTCTACTCTCGAACTCTCTCGTTCTCTCTCCTCACTCTTCACTCTCCTGTTTCCTCTCCCCTCTCTCCTCTCAAACTCTATGTCTCCTCTCTCTTCTCGCGCCACCGCAGCCACCACCAACGCAACCATCCTCTCTCTCCTCTTTCTCCATCATAGCTTCCCACCACAGCCACCACCAGTGCAACCCTCCTCTCTCTCCATCCTAGCTTCCCACCACCAGCCACCACCACCGCAGTCGTCACTAATGGAGATGTTAAAGCAAGCCCTTAAAAAACTAGGAGAACGATGCCTAGATCTCTACTGGCAACGCTGCTCCTCACAAGGTTTATCCCTCCTTTTTTTTTGTTAATTTTGTAAAATTTGGGTTAGGGTTTCAATTTCGTTGAGTTTTTGGATTTTGATTTTGGATTTTGTGATTTGGTTGTTGTTTTTTAGTTTGAATTTGTATGTGATGTTTGATTTTGTCCCTTTTTTTGATTTTGAGTTTTCGCGGCATACTCAAACAAAGGTATCATCGTCAAAAAATCATCGCTTAATGAGTTAATTCTAATGTTATCTAGTTAAAAATGTGTTGATTTTGCTTCAATTTGGTTTAATCTTTTAGGTATTCGGATTTCATTGCAATTGTGATGAAGTTGATTTGGATGGAAATGTTGTGCATTTAACTTCATTGCATGTTTCTCCTGAGGTATTTACCTAATTAGTACGAAGTATTAGTTTAAGTTTAGGTGTTCTTCAATTTTCGGATTAGTTTGTGATTGTGAAATTTGAGTTTTGTTTGATATTGTTAGTCGGCTGAGAATAAGGAAGATATTGTAGCTGAGCAATCAGATGAAAGTTACACTGAAGAGTGAAGAAGGTGAGTCATTTCGGTTGTTAATTTTATTTGTTGATTGTATATTGTATTATTTAATTTATGAATTATTTAAGTTAATTTAATTTAATTTGGTGATTGGGGGTAGGCTTGAGCAAGAGTCAGGGTTTTTCTTCAATATGAAATACTTTGAGGAGAAAGTGCAAGCAGGGGAGTGGGATGAGGTTGAAAAGTATTTATCTGGGTTTACCAAAGTGGATGACAACAGATATTCAATGAAGATATTCTTTGAGATTAGGAAGCAAAAGTATCTCGAAGCTCTTGACCGGTATGTTTGATTTCGGTTTTGTTTTCATCGAGTTTGATTGATTTGCTGTCATTATATGGGGGAGTGAAATTGGTATTAAAATTATGGTGTTTGTTTGAATTTGTTAGGCAAGACAAGTCCAAGGCGGTTGAGATACTTGTTGGTGATTTGAAAGTATTTTCGACATTCAATGAAGAGCTCTACAAGGAAATCACATAGTTTTTAGCTCTAACTAACTTCAGGTATACTTTACAAACCCCACAATGGTTCGTTTAATGCTTTATAGGATATAACACATGTGGACAATTGATAGACTGTTTTGTGCCCTTGACTTGTGTCTTTTGGATTTTGGAAAATTAGTTAGTGAACACTGGGGTATTCTCCGGTAGTTTATCGAGCTATTGCTCCCTGGTGATGGTAATAATTTAAGGATGGATCCTTGTATCCTTTTAATTTGTACGGTTGTACCATGCCAGTTGGGAATAGAAAATATTGCATGCACCCGGGGAGATCTATCGTGCAAGACCTCAACTCCCAAAGTGGAGTGGTCACAAGAGCTATAGTAATAATTTGGAAAATTAGTGTTTCTAGCTAATGTGGTAATAATTTAGTTCTTGTCATGTCAGTTGGGAGCAGGAAATCTTGTTTGCTCTCGATTTCAAATGTTTTATCTAATGGGGAGATTTCCCTGAAAAAACATTTCTAGTGTGCGATGTGATCTGCAGTCTTCCTTTGATTGCCTTTTATAAAATTGT
Organism: Chenopodium quinoa; assembly: GCF_001683475.1. Taxonomy (NCBI): domain Eukaryota; kingdom Viridiplantae; phylum Streptophyta; class Magnoliopsida; order Caryophyllales; family Amaranthaceae; genus Chenopodium; species Chenopodium quinoa. Next base: position 190,410 of record NW_018743906.1, on the reverse strand, counting down.
TACAGTTCTTAGAACTTTTTTGGATACCTCAGGGAAAACAAGCAGCTTTCAAAGTATGGTGACACCAAAACTGCTCGTAACATAATGTTGGTAGAGCTTAAAAAGCTGATAGAAGCAAACCCGCTTTTCCGTGACAAGTTGGTGTTCCTGACTCTGAGATCGTCAAGACTGCGTACACTAATTAATCAAAGGTAAAAGGCCCTGCTGTCAGTTTGTTTGTTGGTTGAATGGTTTTATGTTCATGGTGATATTTATGTTCATAAATTCTGTCATACACGGCAAGAGTGACTTATTATGTCTCAGTCTCTTCAAACTTTAGATAAGGCCAATGTCTAATAAATGAGTGAGGTAGTGTGTTTGTTTGATTTGCTGAAAATTATGAAAAGCACGTAAAATAAATGGAAAAGATTAGGGTGAGGAATAGTGTTATCTAAGTTGCTCTCACTTACCCAGTCACCCCCCATGAACCGTGAACTGGAAAAGCATATTATAGTAATAAACAATGTTACTTTGATTTTTAATTTAGTCTTCCTTACTTGACACGTCAATCATCTTGAACCACATAACCGTAGAAGAAAATTTAAAATCAGAAGGATCAGTGTTTTGAAAAGCACACCTAAGGCGCGTCTAGGCACTAAGGAATTAGGGCAAAGCGTATTTTTTTATCTAGGCTTGAAGTATTTAATAGGCGCACCTAATGCGCACCTAATTGTCATGTATATTCTTAAAAAGACTTGATCTATTTGGTATCTGATTGTTATGTATGACTGCATTTGTTGTATCAAATAAGATTGTGTATATATGTTTACAGATTTTTTAACTATCTGATTTGTGCAGCTTGAATTGGCAGCATCAGCTTTGTAAGAATCCCAGACCAAACCCTAATATCAAGACGTTGTTCACTGATCATACGTGAACTCCTCCAAATAGAGCTGTTGCACCTGCTCTTGTAACTCTTCCAGTTGCTGCTGTTGCAAAGCCTGCTGCTTATACGCAGCTAAGAGCTCATGGTGTATGTTGTCTACAATCATTTGCTAGTTTGTTTGTTTGTTTTTTTTACTTTTTTTTTTCTTTTTGAAGTTTGCTTTGGATTTGTAAAATAGCTTATGGTGATATGTAAACCTGTTGTTCATGTGACCTTTAAATCCCAAGGCCTAGAGGTTTAAACCTGCTGCTGCAACTGCTGCCTCGCAAGGCTTTAACATTATGCAAGGCTGCTGCTGCCTCCGCTGCCTCGCAAGGCTTATGCAAGGCTGCTGCTGCTGCAGCCACTGCCTCGCAAGGGGGCTGTTGTTGCATGCTTCTATGCTCCTGCTGCTGTTCTGGTCTACGCTACTGCTTCTATGCTCCTGATGCTGCTGCTATGCTCTACGCCACTACTGTTCTACTCTCGCTGTAGCTAATCTGCTCTACGCTACTGTTGTAATATTATTACAGTCTGTCTATTGATAATATAAAACTATTTTCTGTAAATTTTTTTTTGAATTAAAATTGTCATGTACTCATGTTACAGCTTTATATTAATGAAAATAATAAGTTTATATATATGTAAGTGTTTATCTATCAATTTAAGTAAAAAAAATGCAAAAAAAATTTTATTTTTTATTTTTTTAGGGCATTTAGGGCACCTGTTCTGAACTGAACTGGTGCTAATAATTGTGTTATTGCCACTGATTCTGAACCGAACCGGTGCTAATAACTGTGTTATTGCCACCGGTTCAGAACCGGTGGCAAAAACTTTCACTTATGGGCATCCCTCAAATGAACACCGGTTCAAAACCGGTGCAATAGGGGGGTTTTGAACCGGTGCTCTTTTACATTTTTCTACTAGTGTGTTATGGATAGGATTGCTACCAAACTAGATAGAGGGATGATTAATGAGGCTTGGCTACTGGCTTATGGTCAAACTGAGGCTCTATATCTTCCTCCTTCTCTTTCTGATCATTGTCCTATCCTTGTGGATATTTCTCATTATGCTCCTGAGAAGGGTATACCCTTTCATTTTCTTAATTGCTTAGCTTTTCGTGATGAGTTCCAAGATACTATTTGCTCTCATTGGGACATTCCTGTTTCTAGTAACTCTATGCTGCAGGTATGAAAAAGTTGAAGTCTATTAAGATCGGTCTTAAAAGTCTTAATACTAAGCATTTTTTTAATATAACTGATAGGATGGAAGCTGCTAGACCCTCTTTGCATTAAACTCAGGCTAAACTTGCTGATGATTACACTAATAGTTCTATTCATAATCAAGAAGCTGCAGATATTGAGAAGGTGAAATATTAGATGATACTCATGAGAGTATTTTGAAACAGAAGTCAAGAGTTGATTGGATTAAGTTAGGTGATTCTAACTCTCACTACTTATTTTCTGTTCTAAAGCAAAGACAGAAGAGGAAGAGAATTGATTCTATATATATTGATGATGATGTGTTACTTAAGGAGCGTGATCTGGTAAAAGCTGAAATTCTTGGTTTTTATCAGAACTTGCTTGGCTCTGCTACTAGTAGTTTACCTGCTGTTGATATTACTACTATATATGAGGGCTGGGATATAGGGTTTTAGGTACTATAAGAGGAATTGCATGAATCATATTCATAAGCACCTAAGCAGGATCTACAAGCATGCATAACACATAAAGAACCACATAATTCATACCTTTAATGCGTGATTTCCACGAGCGATCAACCACGAACAATTAGGAGAATAATAACCCCAAATGTGATTCCTCTACTTGGTCCACAAGCAAGGACCGAACCTCCATTAATGCTAATTAGTTGTGATTGAACCTTTCAACCAACCTTCTACAGAGAGGAGAGGAACGAACAAACCACGAACCACCACCACCTCCGAGCAACCACGTTGCGTCAGCGTCCGTACTGTACGAATATGAACAATGAGGAGGGGAGAGGCGTGTGAGATAGAGAGGGGTTGGGAGTTAGTTGCTTGCTTCACAATCTACTGCTTAGGTTAGTTATGATTTGTATCCATAACCTAGGCAAGACCTCTATTTATATATCACATATATAATTAGAGTCCATGTGAAGCATAAACCCCTAACCCAATCCAAACTACTCTAGCCTTACTACTTATGTGGCTTGTCATTACCTCATGAGGCCCATTAATGGGATTCATACTTTGTGCAATCCATAACCCTTGTGTGTGATGACCTCATAGGATTAGACCTAACAAATGGGTCATTCGGGTCGGGTCTAGGTCAAGTCACTTTCAGGTCGGGTATGGGTCGGGTTGGGTCTATTCAGGTTTCGGGCATGACTCGGTTCAGGTATCAGGTCAAGTTCGGGTCGATTCAATTTTGGGTCGGGTATGTTTGGGTGGGCTCAAGTATGTTCGGGTCATACTTGGGTCAGGTCAAAATCTGGTCGGGTCATGTTCGGGTTGTTTCATTTTTGGATCAAGCTCAAATCAATAATTTTATACGGAGTATATATTTTGTTATAATAAAGACTGTCAATCTTGGCTAGGGTTGAAGATGAACATTTTGAGTTATTTTTGGCACAAGACATTTTTAGTTCAATTATAAGGTAATTTTAGTTCGGTACATTTCGGGTATCGGGTCTGTTTGGGTCAATTTTGGGTTTCGGGTCTATTCGAGTCAAATACTTCAGGTCAATTTCGGTTCGGGTCAACTTCAGGTTGTGTTAAGTTGGGTGTCGGGTTAGGATCAGGTCAACAAAATTTTCGGGTCGGTATGGGTCAAGTCAGCTCAATTCCGAGTCGATATTTTTAGGTCAATTTTGGGTCATTCAGGTCAGGCCATCAGGTTTAGGTTAGGATTGCTAGGTCTAAATAGGATCTATTCTATTGGGCTTTGAACTATTTGACTAGCCCAAAGATTATTTATCATATCTAGCAACAAACAATGACGATCCAAAAGAATGAACTAATTATCTCCATAATAATAATCCTTGATATATCTAGTAATTGCACTTGATGAAGACATAAGTCCTTCATGGGAAGCAACATAACTTTGAAGATGTTACTTTGTTTTCTGTTCCTGTTACTCACAATGAGATTGATCAAGCTCTTTCTTTAATGTTGTTTTTTATAAGCATGCCTGGAGCCATGTAAAATTTGATGTGTACAAGGCTATTCTGGAATTCTTTGATCATGGTGTTTTGGCTAGGAATGGAACAGTACTACCATTACCTTGGTTCCAAAGGTTTAAAACCCTTCCTATGTGAAATAATATAGACCTATAGCATGTTACACTCTAGTTTATAAGCTTAATTCTAAGGTCATTACAGCTAGATTGGTAAAAGTTATAGGTTTTGTGGTGAATGATCTCAGGATGGGTTTATCCCAAGCAAACATATAGGTGATAATATATTGCTTACAACAGAGTTGATCAAAGGATGTTCTCATAGATTTATCACTCCTATATGCTTGTTAAAAATTGATCTCAAGAAGGCCTAGGACTTTGTTAAATGGAAGTTTCTAGAGGTTGTTCTTGGTGAATTGGGGTTCCCCAACAAGGTTATTAGTTGGATTATGGGATGTATAACTTTAGTTTCATATTCAGTCCTGATCAATGGCTACACCACTGTTCCTTTCAGGCTAAGAAAGGGTTAAGGCTAGGTGACCCTATGTCCCTTTTCCTTTTTGCTATCTGTAAGGTTGTTTGCTAAAGTTGACAAAATTAATGCGTACTTTAATTTGGTGGCATATCTGAACATGACCAATCAATTTTATAGCAGGTGCTAGGAATGACTAGTGGCTCTCTACCCTTTAGGTACCTTGGGGTTCCCCTCTCCTCTAAGAAGCTTACAATTTCTCAATGTAGGCCCCTTGTTGAAAGGGTAGCCACTACAATTGATACTTGGGTCGCTAAGAATTTGTAATACTCCGTATTTTGTAATATTTTTTTTTATATATAATTATTTATTTTATTTATTAAAATGATTCGTTTCATTTTAAAAGAATTTTTTTTGGTGTTTAGAGAGCCACAAGGGCGGGGTGAGAATCGATCCTAAGACCTCCTGGAATCGAGAGGGAAGCTCTAACCACTTGAGCTATCCCTTAATATCAAAAGAAATTAATTATTTAAAATAATATGTAAGTGTGTATAAAATTAAACGAGTCATGAATTGAGGCAATCGAAATATTTTGAATTGGGTCAATCTTGTTTAAATGATTTGACCAACCTATTGGGAAATTAAGGAAACTTTAGAGCCCAATAAGTTGGCCCCTAAAGGAAAAGTTAAGGGGAAGTAGGATTTAATAACAGTTTTTACACCACATACCCCTGAGTTTTTTGTTTATTTACCATATACCTATGAAAATTTTCAAATTCACCATATACCCCTAAGTTGTTACAAAAATTCACTATATACCCCTAATGAAAATAAGATGAGTGGAATTTGGTTAATTAAACCTTGAAACTACCTTAGATCTCTCCCTCTCATCCCAAAATCACCCCTCTCCTTTTTCCAGCCTCCGAAACCACTCCAAATCTCTCAAAATCTCGATAACCATATCCGTATGATTGATTTTTAGGATGAGAAAAGGAAATTTAAGATGGTTTTGGGGGTGGGAAAAAAGAATGTGGGTGGTTTCAAGGGGTAGGGGAATGTATTTAGAGTGGTTTCCTTTAATAATTAACTCTAATGATTAACAATATTAACAATCATTAGTCATCAAGGGTATATGATGTATTTTAATAAAAACTCGGGGGTATATGATGAATTTAAAAAAGTTCAGGGGTATATGGTGAATAAACAAAAAAATTAGGGGCATATGGTGAAAATCCCGATTAATAATGGCAGTTTTGTAATTATTAGTTTTTGTTTTAAAAGAGGAGTATAAATACTTTAAAACCTCAAAATTTTTCCACTCAAGAATCATTATTGTCAGATTTCACAAAAACTTCAAAAGTTCTCTCTTTATTTTTCCTCTCCTTTTTCTCTCTCTTTCCCACGCATCTCTCTCTCCTCTTTTCTCTCTAACTGGTGACCACCAGCGCCACCACCTACTTCCGGCGATCAGCAGAAGCACCGGCGACAACTGCTGGCCACCGTGCTCCCTTCTCTCCCCTTCTTCTTTTCGATTTTGGTAGTTATAAAAAAAACTCTTTCTCTTCCTCATTTAAATTAATTGTATTGATTTATTGTTTTCAAAGCATGATTTTAATTATGTTTTGGTATTGATTTGGGATTAAAATGTTAAATTATTCTCATAAATTTCAGATTTTTATTTAATAAAAAAATCCTAAATTATGAATCCTAGAAATTGGGGATTTTATGTAATTGGTTAGGGTTTGATGTTAGGTTGTTGTTATTGATTAATTCATGATTTAAACATGTTTTAATGAGTTTAAAGCCCTCAATGTACAAATGTAATTTAATTATACACACTACTTTTTAATTATTGAGTTAGGGTTTGATTACCCATAAAAGGGAAATAGGTTTTAATGATATAAATATTATTTCCTAGTCTAAAAGTGGTGTTTTATATTAAATAAGTATGCTAGAATTTTATTTAAGTCATAAAAACTAAGTCTTTTTATTTGAAAGGATTTAAGGTACCCACTTAAAGAAAATGTTTTAGGGCTTTTATGTCATTACATTGGGTTGAATATTAGTAAGGTTTAAAGAGTATTATAGTTGCTGGAAATTTGTGAGAATAGTGGATTAAATATAGTTATGTATTTTATTTGTAGAAAGCTTCGAGCTAAGTGTAGGGAATATTTCAAGCCATCCCAAAACTTGAACCCCACCGTGATCATACACTTAAGTATGGTGGCGTCCAAAGAGAAGAAAGCTAGAGCAGAAGAGTCGCCAATAAGTTTTAGAAACTTGTAAACCGTTCACAGGGTGAAGGTTACACCCCTTCACGATCCATGAGATCGCTAACTCCATAGTGGTCTGGAACCATGACTGGATATTTGGGGATAGATGAAGGTACGAATTCAATCTAAAAGAGAAAGAACTCGCCCTAAAATAGGCCTCTACTTTATTCTTCTCATATTCATGTGCGCTTTCTGACTAACATGCAATCAATAAGTTAACCCTAAACCTGTTTAATCTATCTATGTTGGTTTAATATTAATGCACAAACAAAACTATTACTGGCGATCACTTGAATTAAAATCATATTAGCCTAAACAAGATTATTAATTATCTTATTAAGCATGATTACAAGTACAAATTCCCTTTAAACATGCATAAAAAGCGTGATCAAGCAATAACAACAATATATATTAAGCAACATGATAAAACAATCATCATCATAATAATTATAAAGCTTTATAATAATAGCAAGATCCTAGGCATGATACTAACATGATTAATACCAAATCCTAGCATGTCACTGAACATAAAGATCAAAACTTTATCCCTAACATGATATTAACATGATATTAGAAAGATTAGGAAGCACCCTAAACATGATACTAGAAAGCAAATAAAGCATCCTAAGATTCCTAACATGATATTAGAAATTAAAATAATATAAACATGCTTTTTATATCAAAAGAACAATAAATAAATGATTAGATTACATACTTTGTTGCCTCGTATCTCTTTTTAATAACAAAATACACGCGTTAGTAACTTCAAAGAAAATATTAAATCGAATAATTAAATAAAATAATTGAAATAGGGATTTGGGACCAAACCCTCAGAAATTATCAACCTTTCACGTCTAGGGCGAAAGCAACTTCGAACTTGGCTAGGTGTGTCAAGAACTTGTGAATGCGGAATTTTGTAAAAAAGGTAGGCTTAGAAATAGAGAGAAAGAAAATATCTTAGTTTAAGAGAGAGAAGAATAGAATTAGATGATGATTGTTGATTGTGAATTGTTGGTGATTTGAAAACGGGGGTCAAGGACCCTATTTATAGAAAAATAGTCCGGAAACGATAAAAAATACTCCAAATTCTATACGGAATAAAACTGGCATCTATCGCCAGGCGACAGACATCAGCGCTAGGCGACAGGATTAGCGCCATGCGACAGACATTAGCGCCATGCGACAACTCTGTCGTCTGGCGACAAACTTTGTCGTTTGGCACTAATAAAAAGATAAGACGCACTTTGTGCGGAATCCTTTTCCTAATATAATTAAGTAATTGGAATCCGCGTAAAACAGTTTTAAGATCAGATTACCAAAAAACACTTACTTTATCCCAAATAAAACTCTTTAAAATATAATTATCAATCCTAATTCCATTAGAATTTAAAAGGACCTTCTAGATTATTCTAGAAGACTAAATTCAATCTTAATAACTTTAGGAATAATAATTAATAATAGGCCCTCCTCTAGATCATTGGGCCGCATATAGAAATCATTTCGGCCCCAACTTAGTATTTTGGCCATAACTTCCTCATTATTCATCGGAATTGGGCTTATAATATATAGTTGGAAAGCTCTTTTCGAGCCCAATCCAACTACACTATTATTGGACCTTTATCATGGACCAAACTAAATTGGACTGGCTATTTTCATAAATAGAGTACATTTTCAAAAACAGAAAGAAGGTTTTAAATAAAAACAACCGCGTCACTAGACTTTTCACACTTTCACTTCGTTCGATAATCAAATGACGTGAAAAATACTCATCACTGGGTTTGGTTTTGGGGAGACACATTTGGGTGTCTACACTAGGTGATTTCTAGTGAGTGTGCCGATTTTAGGCAATATTCAAGATACATATATATGTGCGCAAAAATATTTGTATATGCGTAGTATCATGTTTGGTTAAAGTGATGGTTTAGTAGCATGTTTGGTTGATTATATGCTTGGAATCGATGTTGAATGAACATGATTTATTATGCAAGTATGTGAATATGTTATTTGAAGCATGATACAAGTTGAATATGTACGAATCATGAAAGTATGTTTTATTTTCAAGTATCAAGAAAGCATGAAATTAATAAGCAAGGCTTATGTATGTTTTAAAGAGCTATGATTAGAATTATTGAGCATGATTCATGAATTTAATTCTCACCCATTTATTATTGGTATTGAGTCAAGAAATTAGTTTATATATTTACTCGCTCAAGTAAGTTGAGATTGAGTCAAGGAAGTTAATTAGCGCATTCTATGCACCAAGGTAGTAATCATGCAATTTTGTGCACAAAACTAGACAAGAAACCTTAATTAAAATAAATAGTATGTGCTCACTAATTAATTCAAGAATGAATTGGAAGTGTGTGTGTGTGAATGTTGTTATGATTATTCTTGATTGATTGGCTGGAGTCTTCACATGTTAAATTGGTAAATCACGTAAAGTGTAAGAGGATTCGCACTAAAACTCTTGGAATGTATATACCTTGAGTATGAACATATGGGGGGAGTTATGGGGACGCTGTACTTTCTTTGTTCATTAGTATGCGCTGGAATTCTGTCACAAGGTCACACTAGTTGGTACTCGCTTGGTTAGCTCCTAAGTGAGGGGTCCCTTATTATTTTAAGGGATAGTTAAGACAAGGAAACTCGTTCGATGCGTAATTCAAAGCTATTAATAATAATTAATATTATTAGTTATGAGTCAAAGGTAAGTTGACGTGTGATTGAATGGCAAGCATGTTTTAATTATTTCTATTGATGTTAGGATGTTCATGTTATTGTGGTGCATATGTACTCAACTTTTGTTGATTCGTACTCTTGTGTTTGTTTTTGGCTTATCTTTGGTTGGTCCTACTATGACTTATTTATATGGTGAGTAGAGGGTTGAAATAAAGGGGAAGTGACAGGTACTTGAAGCATGAAGAGCATGATGGGAATTAGTGCGGAAAGTTACTTGTTATGCTTTCCTAGTTTATGTTTAGATTTATTGGATTGATTATGGACTAACATTGACGTGTTTATTTTTAAGTTGGATTTTAAAAGGGCCATCTTTTGAATTGGTTCCAACTTGTGAACTATTTAATACTACTTTGTTGTGAGGTTTTGAACTCAAGTTTTATTTTAAAAGTTGGTTTTTATTTGAGTCTTCCGCTATGTGTCTTTGAAAAATATCCTTAGACGTTATCACGGTGGCGGTAATATTTTGGATATTTCCTAAAAAAGACTTTTATTGCCTGGAAGTTCTTGTGTTTGCCTAAGTCTTGTGGAGGATGGAATGTCACCTCTCTTGAGGACTGGAATAAGGCAAATATTGTTAAGATTCTCTGGGACTTGGCTCACAAATTCGATAATCTATGGGTGAAATGGGTGTATATTTACTATTTTGCTAACAAAGACATGTGGACTGCTTCTATTCCACAGAAATATTCATGGATCCTAAAGAAGATCCTTTCTTGCAGAGACATGGTGAATGATATTGGTGGTTGGGCTAGTATTAGTGTAAATGGCAAAATGAAGATCAGGAAGCTCTACATTATTATTTAGCCTCAATGTCTTGGAAGAGAATTATTTGCAATAACCAGGCTTCCCCAAATAGTGTCTTTATTACCTGGTTAGCATTGTTAAACATGTTGGTTACTAAGGATAGGCTTCTATCCAAACAAATCTCTTGTGATCCTGGGTGCTTTCTTTACTCTGATAATGATGAAACTGTTGACCACCTATTTTTTTACTGTAAGTATTCTAAAGAGGTCTAGTCAGTTGTGCTGCAGACTCTTGGTTTCTCTAGACATATCTTTGGCTTCTCTGAAGAACAACAATGGATTTCCAAATGCTGCAAAAATTCTACTATAAGAAAAAAAATTGCTGCTATGTGTTTTGTTGAATGTCTCTATAATATTTGGCTTTGGAGAATTTCTATGATGTTCACAGGAAGTTGCAAGCCTATTACTGCTCTATTCAGAGATATAATTTTCTTAGTAGCTTGTAGATGTAATAGTAGTGATAGACACTTACTGTATTTTCTGTAGGCTTTATTGTCTTGTCTTGGCTTCTTAAAAGGTGGCTAGTTGCTTGAGTCAAGTAGCTATTCATGGTTTAGTTTAGAAACCTTTCTAGAAGGTGGTGAACTTGATTGGTCTTGTGGTGTTTTGGTGTTTGTTTGTTGCTGCTTCTTTTGTAAGTTGTAACTCCTTATTCTTTGGTAATACAATCTCTATTTACCAAAAAAAAGATAGATCTATAAAACAATACACTAGTTAGCATATGAGATATTTAAGGAAAAGCTTAATTATGTTACCAAAACACATGCATGACTTATTGTAGACACCTAAAATGTCATACCCGTCCCGCTAAAATAGCAATTTCGTGGGACGGGACATGGGCCACACTGTGCTTATCTCGGGTACCCAAATACCCGGTAAAAAATAAATAAAAAAAATCGTTACTCTCTTACCTAGCCCAGCCCACTTAGACCTAGGGTTTTATTTTTCTCACTCCCAATAAAATAGAACACCGTCTTCTGTCGGAACTCTCTCTTGCGCCGCATCTCCTATCTCAAAAAACCACCTCACTCAATTCCTCAAGCTTTCATTCAGTCGATTCATCCTCACAGTTCACTCATCTCAGGTTAGTTTAATTTGTAGTATTTTCGTGGTATTTTTGTAGTATTTTTCATGGTATTTATTTTAGTATCTATGAATCTAATTATTTTCTTTAATATCAATTGGTAGATCCAAATCATTTCGTGGTCCTCATTTTCTTCAGTTCACTCTATCTTCTTACCACCTCAGGTTAGTTTGTTGTAATTTTTGTTCATTATAATTTGTTATGTTGCTGATTATGGATGGGTATTTGCAATTTTTCATGGGTAATTGAATATTGATTGTGAATGAGTTGTTGATTATAGTATGAAACTAATTTGGGTCGATTTTGTGTTTGTTTGATTTTTTTAAAACTTCCTATTTTTCGTCCTAATGAGAAATTTGCATGGGTTGTTGATTTTTTTTACTTCCTGTAATTGTAAGGAAAAATTGAATTTTGGTACCTCGAAAATAGTGGGTCTTGAATTTTGGTCCCGTTTAAAACTTTACTTTAAATTGGTACCTCCAAAGACACATAACTGTAGCTTTCAGTACCTCTATCCAACTTCTGTTAAGATTTCCGTTAGTGGGGCCCAGCCATGGTCATGCCACCTTCCACCCACCCCCTCCTCCTCATCAGCCACTACACTGCCAGCCTCCCTCCTTATACCAGCTGCCGGCAACCACCAAGCTACAACAGCTTACAGCTGCGGACAGGCCGAAGCCCAGCCACAGCAGCTGCCGCCGCGGCCAGGCACGAAGCCCAGCCACAGCAGCTGCCGCCGCAGCCAGGCATGAGGGAGAGAGGGAAGGTGGTGATTGCGCTAGGGTTTTAGGGAAGGGGATAACAGGGGTTCTAGGCCCTTATGGTTAAGATTGGAGGAGGGAAAGGGAGGGGGTGGGGTGGCCGGCGCCGGTACCCGGGGAATTCGACCACCAACAACCGGAAGTCGACACAGGGGAAGGGTGGCAGTACTGGTGTTTTTTTTTAATTATTATTTTTTAAGTTATTTTTTTTTATAAAAAGTTTTTTCTTTTTTTTAATAAATTAAATTATTAAATAATTAGATAATGGGCCCCACTAACGGAAAACTTAACAAAAGTTGGACGGAGGTACTGAAAGCTAAAGTTATGTGTCTTTGGAGGTACCAATTTAAAATAAAGTTTTAAACGGGTACCAAAATTCAAAATCCCCTATTTTTGAGGTATCAAAATTCAATTTTTCCTAATTGTAACTAATTTGTTTTTGTTTGACTTTTATTTTTAAGTTCCTGTTTTTGCTTTTTCTTTTAAAGTTCCTGTTATTGCCTTTTTTTTTTTAGTTTCTGTTTTCGTTTACTTCTTATAATTTTGTTTTTGTTTTTTTATTCTGTTTTTATTTATTTTTTAAACTGTTTGAATTTTTTATATTCTATTTTTATTACTACGTATTTAGTTTATATTATTCAGTTTTTGTGTGTTCTGTTATATGTGATATTTAATTATTTTATTGCATTATTTTTGTTTTTGTAGGAATGATTTGGCTTGGTTTTGGAACAACCGACGAATGTTATTGAAGAGACAATTGAAATATCGGATCTCACAAGTGAATGAATCGATCCCCTACCATTTTGTTTGTTGTGTGACTTAGTGCCATTATTTGTGCTTTGTATGTTTTGAAGTTGTAACTAAAGACTTAAAAACTTTGTATTCCCGTCCTACTTTGATTCTTAGTTTATAACTTTAAGTTATTAATTAGTATGTCATCAAATTTAAAAAAAAAACATTACAGGTATTTTGCAGGCTATATCCAGGCCTACAACAAGAGGTTGTCTTTTTTAAAAAAATACAATAATTTTTTTTATTTTAAATTCGACAAATATATATTTTTTTAAAAACACAGCAGGTTTATTAAAAGAAAAATTTGCAAATTGCAGCCATTTAAAGTTCGTATTTTGTAAATTACAGCCATTAATTTTTTTTTTTTTTACAAATTGCAGCCCAAAAGTTCGTATAAATTGTAACTTGCAGTCCGATTTAACTTTTTTATCGGTTTATATGTCGAAAAATCATTGGTTAAGCTTTTAGGGGTCATTTTAGCCATTAGGGGCCTGAATTGATTTCGAAATTAGCAAAAAAATAACATAAGTGTCTTATTTTTACAGTTTCCCACAAATCGATGCATTTTTGTTACGCAAAACGAGGCACTTGTGTTATTTTTTTGCTAATTCCGAGCTCAATTCGGATTCTTAAGGGCTAAAATGGCCCTAATACCTTAATCGAAGATTTTTCGACTTGTAAACTGATGAAAAAGTTGAATCGGGCTGCAATTTACAATTTGTACAAACTTTTGGGCTGCAATTTGCAATTTTTCTTTAAATGGCTGCAATTTGCAAAATACGCACTTTAAATGACTGTAATTTGCAAATTTTCCTTATTAAAATGAAAACAACACAAAGTACAACTTGCCAAATAAAAAAGATTTTAGGTACAAACTTATTTATAAATAAATAATTTAAAAAAATCCGGGTACCCGTGTCCCGTCCCGGATAATTCGGGTACCCGGACACGGGCCGACTTATTAACTACCTAAAGATCCGGGTACTCGAGAATTTGGGTACCCGAACATCCGGATACCCGGATTTGAACAATCCTACACCCAATCGAGTAACCGAACCGAAAGGACGAATTCATCCGAAGGATTAAATGAGTCATTAGAGTATTACGAACATAAACGTCGAATTTTGAGTTGTGTTGGAACCGAGCGTCGGAGGTCGAGTCGAATTTAGAAATCGTCGAGACAAGAATCAAACAAACAAGTTACAAATATACCCCTAGCCTCGGATCGGAATGCCCCGAGCAATCCGAGGGCCAAAGGGTAATATTGCTACCCAAAGCTGCTAGCATGCAAGGCATGACCGCAAGCCCAGCCGAAAGCATTCACATGCTAGCTGGGCAGTCGCACCATGCCGAGATGTGCTAGCAGCATGTGCATGCTAAGCATCGCAAGCTAGAAGCAGCTGGCGCAACATGGCAGTATAGCTAACGCGCCAGCAAGCTAGCATGCGAGTAGCTAGCAAAGCATGCTGGGCCTCTCTAGCTGCTGCTAGCAGTACTCGACCAGTGGCTTGCAAGCACGCGCAGAGCGTTGGGTCGAGTATGTTGGCGCGACGAGCTGACAGGCCCAGCCAAAGGGCCAGGTCGCCAGCAAAGGCATCCTTGGCGCCCAAAGTTGGCCATACCAGCTGGCGCGTGGTGATTGGCCGCGGGTGTTGGAAGCCGGTTTGTGTGGGTTTGCTTGGGGAGCAAGGGGAGGGTGGTCCCCCCCTTTTGGTCCTCACCTAACCCCTTGCTCTCCACTTGACACTTGTTGTTTGTTGATTCATTTGCATTTTAATTTAATTTTAGATTTAAAATTAAATTGAATTATGTCTTTTATCAATTCTCCCACATTGATTAGAGATGGGAATTTTTGAGGGGATTCCTATAAATACCCATCATGGGGTATTGGGAAAATCACTTGAGTTGTGAACTTGAAAGGATCTCCAAAAGCGAGAACACTTTGGTTTAATACTCTAAGTACCTTTTTGTTCTAGCCCCGACTAAGCTTCGGGGTAGGGGCCGTTCGGGCCGAGTCTCGAGGGTGAGAGTCATTGGAGGCTTGGGAATTGCAGGGCTCTGCACTTTTAAGTACGAGCTCTAAGAAAGAGTGAAGCACACATCAAGGGTATTATTGTCTTTTTCTCTTTCTCCCTCTTTGGTTATTAATCAATTATGTGATTATTAATATGCATGTTTAGTTACATTGATTTGTGTGCGGATCATGGGCAGATTTTTATTTCGCGTGATGTTGGACATTATGAAACCCAACAGTGGTATCGGAGTCGGGCTCATTTAATTATTGTAACTAATAATTAATTAAGGTGATTTAAATGGAGTTAAATTTCTGCTTTGCTTTCCAATTAGATTAGAAGCTCGTTTTTAATTAGTTTTAATCTCGTTTTTATTATCCTAATTTTGGCTAAAGAACCCATATTTCAACTCAAAAGTAGTGAATTTTGGGTGGAATCGATGTTTTAAATCAGACTTCGAGGGTGCTCCAGGAGCCAAAATCCACCTAGAAACATGTTTTTCGAGGGGTTTTTCGTTTTTGACGAAATTTTTTTAAAGTTTTAAACCTTGATTAGTTATGGCATGTTAATGTTAGATTATGTGTGTGGTTACAACATTAATCTAAGCCTCATTAAGCATGATTATAAAGTTATAATAGGTGCTTAATTTATTTGGTGGCTCTTTTTTCACATAAACTTGCAATTTCACATTTTTGCAAAATTATTGCTTTGAGTGTGAATGTTTGTTGTGAAAATGCATTTTTGAAGCTCTAAAATACTAAAGATCTAATCTTTAATTGTTTATTTGGTTGGATCTTGACTTTCTAAATTCCATATTGAACTAATTTTGATTTAATCATTTTGAGTTGATTAAAGTCTTAAAAGTTCGAAACTTGTGATTGAAATTTGATTACTTTTCATATTGGAAGATGTACTTTTTCAAGTTTACACAAGTTAGTGTTGGAAAAATTTTCATTGGATGATTGTGTTCATATTTCCAACTCCTTTTATTTTGTCAAATCTCATTATTAATTTAAGTTTGGTTCAATTAATTGTGAGTATAGCCCTCATTTTTGTAGCATCAAGTTGAGCCAAAATTATTTAAAGAATGGTTCTTGAATTAATTTTTTGTGCACTAAAAATTGAAATTATTTAAGTTAGACTTGTTTTATTTTCATTTTGCTCAGGCCCCTTTCTGAGATTTCGGTGGTGTAGACACCTAAAAATGTCTCCCCAAAACCAAACCCGATGATAAATAACCTTTCACCGCCACTATTGGTCGGGTTTAGTATTTAATCCTGAGAGTGCTTGAAAAATCGTAAATTCATATTTTCGAAAGGTCTATGGATCAGTCTTGGTGTTTGGTAAAAGCATAGTTTTAATTTTAGCCCAAACTTGTTAATTAATTTTAA
This sequence comes from Chenopodium quinoa, assembly GCF_001683475.1. Lineage (NCBI taxonomy): Eukaryota > Viridiplantae > Streptophyta > Magnoliopsida > Caryophyllales > Amaranthaceae > Chenopodium > Chenopodium quinoa. The sequence goes on along the minus strand of NW_018743906.1, from coordinate 174,024 downwards.
GCCCAAACCTTTTTATTTTATTATTTTATTATTTATTTTTGGCCCAAATATTTTATTTATTTTTAGTTTATTATTTTCTTATTTTAGCCCGAATAATAAAGTAAAAAAAAAGCCCGAAATTATCAATCGGCACTTAAAAAGCCGAAAGAAATTAGCGTTAAAAATGAATTTAGACGGAAAAATGGACTGGAACTGACCATGTCACGGTACAGTTTGACCGTGTCACGGGAACTGTTCCCGTCTGACGGTAGGACTTTCCGTGACTCGGGAGGTCTGCCGTGACACGGGAAGTTCCGTGTCCTTTCCGCGTAAACCCTTAACGCGTTTTTCGTTCCGTTTTCTGAAAATTTCCCGTGTCACTCCAAAACTGTACCGTGTCATGGGAATGTGTACCGTCTGACGGTACTGTCTAACCGTGTCACGGTACAGTCTGACCGTGTCACGGGATACTTTTTTAGGGTTTTTATCATTTTAGGGTTCCGTGTGCTCCCTCAGCACATTTCCCTATAAATACCCCCTCATTTCTGATGTACGGGGCAACCAGAATTTTATTATTCTTATTTTCTCTCCTCTATGCTATTAACCTAAACACTAGTCTACCCTTTTCACTTCAAAATTCCTTCTTCAAGCACTCAAAGGAGTCCATATTTTACTCGAGGTTCTGTCCTTAAGCCAAGGCGTGAAAGGTAGAATCGTTTGAGGGTTTGGCCCCAAAATCAACTTTAGTTTTATTTAATTTAATTTAATTATTGTTTTATTATTTCTTTGAAGTTACTAACTCGTTTATTATTTTGTAGTTGCAAGAAAACAGATTCAAAGTAAGGATCATGCTCTTTTATTGTTATTATTATTTTTCTAACAATTTTATGTTGTTGGGATTGTGATTAAATTGGTATTAATGTTGATTCTCTTATTGTTTTTATTATGATCACCATATTGCATGTTTAAAGGGAATATGTAATTGAAAATCACGACTAATAAGATAATTTGGACGACCGGTTTAGGATCCTTTTTAATCTTATTATTAATTGAAGTGATCACCAATTTTTAGAATTATGTGTGCATAATTTTAAACCAATTTAGTTAAATAATAGTTTGGAGCAAATTGAATTATTGTTTGTATGCCTTTGAGATCACAGGAATGCCTTATAATATAAGAATCGAGTAGAGGACAATACGGGCGAATGTGACTCCATGACTCACTTCGTACCATCATCCCCGATCCTCCTTTCGTGGTTCCGAACCATATGGAGTTAATAATCTCATGGATTATGAATGGGGTGTAACCTTCACGGGTCAATCGTTGTTGCCTATCGTTGTCCCTTATCGTGGTTGCCTTCTTATGATCCGTGAACGATTTACAAGTTCCTAAAAAAACTTGTTGGCGGCTCCCTACTTTATTTGTCCCTAATCGTATATGTCAATTCCCACTTCCTATGAGTGCCAAGCATATTCACAACATGCTTTTTAACGTAGGCGCACTTCGAGCGATGCCTACAATTTGGCGACTCCACTGGGGAGGATTCTTAATTATTTATCGATTTGAGTGATCGGTATTTAATTAAGATGAGTGGATGAGACTTGAAAGATTCTTGAAAAAATATTCCTGTGATTAATTTGGCATTTTTGCATATGCATAGACGTTTTAACGTCGCATTCAAGTCTGTCCCGTAGGAAAAATTGGATAACTTGGTTGCGCGCAAAAGTAAATAGGGCACCAGTCAGATTTTCGGACTGTCGTGTCACGGTAGAGTCTGCCGTGTCACGGTACAGTGTACCGTCTGACGGCACACTGTACCGTGACACAGGAATTTCTGCTGTGTCACGGCAATCCTAAAATCTGTCTGGTGGCCTATTTTCTTTTCTCACAGTCGACTTCCTTCGATTTTTCTGAAAAAAACGTATGTGTTCTACATGCGTCTTAGCCCCGAGGGATTTAAGCTCTATCAACCTAAAAACGCTCATGGCAATAAGGGTTCATCCGAGTCATTAAATCCACCAAAACCATGGAGTCGAGTTCGATTTCATCACGAACTCGCGGAGCCGCCCGTTGGCATACACCCTCAAGGGAGGCTGCCTTGCTAACGCGTCCAAACTCTTAACCATGGTATCCTTTTGACACCCAAAGCTTGACCAATAGTTGAACATAGATCTTTACTTTAGGTTGCGAACTTTTTTTTTACATCATCGTGCCTAAATGCTATGTGTTTGTTCGGTGCTAACCCTAATGTGTTTGCTCTTTTTGTTTGACCCATGACCGAGGGTTTTTATTCTCACATAGTAATTAGTACGGACTTAAAATCGATTAAAATCTGAAAAAAAAAATCACAAAACTGACCTGGAACTGCGCACCGTGTCACGACATTGTCTGCCGTGTCACGGTTAATAGTGCCGTGACACGGGAGAGTCTACCGTCTGACGGTAGGCTTAACCGTGTCACGCCAGTCTGCACCGTGACACGGTGCCCAGGAAAGTGTCCCGTCAGTCTTTTTTCTCGATTTTTGTGTCCAGTATTGAGTCGTGTCTATCTATACGGTCAAAACACGCGTCTATAACCTCACCTAATCACTCACATATTATGTCCACACTTTTTTTTAGTCATGCACCACTTTTGACCGTATTTTAGGGAAGTTTCGTTTTTTTTTTGTGTCGTTTTTTTTTTCGGAGTAATTCGGATGGTATCCTCCCATATTTTCTTTTTTTTAATAAGTAGAGCTTCAATAAAAACAATAAAAAAAGTTTTTAAATTTTTTTTTTCTTTAATCCGGATAGGTTAAGGTCAAGTTTGGTCATTAAAGGTGTGTTTGTTTCGGTGTCACAGCACTTGGGCAAGAAGCAAGGGTAGATTGTTACGGTTCGAGTCTATACCTCAACAACCTCTTATACCAAAGAGGCGAAAAGGAAACCACCTCAGTCATCTCCACAAGATCCGTCTCCAGTCTACTTTCAACCAATGGCCACTAAGGAAGACATCGAGAACCTCAACAGGACAATCGAAAGATTGTCTGACATGATGCAGATACTCACTACTAGAGTTAGCACTGTAGAGCAAGACAAGCAAAACAGTGTCAATACTGCTGCAATGGATAAGATCAAGGAACAGATGAGCAAGATTTCCGAAGAGTTCACTTATGTGGAACAGCCTATCACCTCCTCGTCTATAAGAGAGAAGCTTCCTGAGAAGTTTTCCACTGCTGATATTCCCAAGTTCAAGCCTACTGATAATCCACTTTTCCATTTGAAGGCTTTTTCTGCAACTATGGCTCTTAAGGGAGTATATGTGACACTCTTCCCTACGGTGTTTCCTCTTTCCTTAGAACATGCCTGTCAACAGTGGTTCTATTCTATGGAATCCAAGCATGTCGCGACCTGGGAGGATGTTACTGAAAGCTTTATGAATCGGTACAAGTGTAACATCCAGGCCAAGACTTCTGAACGTGAACTCTCCATTCTCAAATAGAAAGAGAATGAAGGCTTCACCACTTACCTAAGCAGGTGGAGAGAAACAGCTGCGCTCTTGGTGGATCCTCCCAAGGAGAAGGAAATGGTTCGCTTGTTCATTGCCAACCTGACTCATAAGTACAAGCAACACCTGAAGTTTCTGCCTCTAAGTACCTTTGATGTTGTATACGATATTGGAATCAATATCGAAGACGAACTGATGAAGTCTGTTGGTAGCAACAATAACAACAGCACTTGGAAAAACAAGAAGAACGACACTCCTTCTTCTTCGTCTTCTAAGCCCAATAATGCTACCAACAATATCAACATCAATGATGTGCTGGCCCTTAATGCTCCTCCTCAAAGATTCCAAAGGCAAAGGAGGGTTTATACGCCTTTGGGAATGACTTATGATGCTGCTTATGACCGTCTTCATGGTCAGGGATTGATTATGCCAATCAGACCATTTCCAGAACCTCAACCTGAGAATAGGACCGCTAACTATGACCCCAATGCTTATTGCAAGTATCATCAAGGCAAGGGTCATAACACTGAGAAGTGTTGGAGGCTGAAAGACGCAATCCAAGACCTGATTGATGCTAACCAACTTCCTGTCCCTCCAGGGGGCAAGAAGCCTAACATTCAAACAGGTCCTATTTCTGATGCTTTGGCTATCATGGGAGATGAAGTCTCCTTTGATCCGTCAAAACTCATTCAACCTGTGAATAAACCTCTGCCGGAAGTTGTATTTATCTCAAACACTGAAGAAGTGAATGGGATTTGGGATAGTGATGATGAAGACGTCTATCTCAAAGACATAGCCTGTTCATCTCTCAGCATCAGTGAAGATGTTTGGGGGGACCTTGAGGTCAAGGTTCTCACCAGAATTGGACGGTTGCAACAACCTAACCCACCTACACCTCCACCACAATCAAATCCGATAGTTGATCCCGTCGACCCTGTGAATAGCGATGTGGTCAAACAGCTGCAAAAGACCAAGGTGGAGATGAATGTATGGAAGCTTTTGGCCACTTCCCACGAGCATCGAAAGGCTGTAATGAATTCTCTGGTGAAGATAGGAGTTGATGACGACATGACTCCTCAAGGATTGGTCAACTTTCTCACTACTGAGCTGCCGAGTACCAGCAATCTGATCTCCTTTTCTGATAAGGATCTACCCCCGGAAGGGGACCAACATAATAAGGCCTTACACCTCACTGTAGTGTGTAGGAAGATGAATGTTCCTATGAGCCTGGTTGATAATGGTTCTGCAATCAATGTGTGCCCACTCCGTACTGCAAGGAAGTTGGGTATAAAGAACGAAGAGTTGACTCCCTTCACTCAAGGGATTCGAGCTTACGATAATACTCGCCGTCAAGCCGTGGGTACTATCGTACTGAATATAACTATTGGGGCTATTGAACGTTGCACCAAGTTTCAGGTGGTGGACATTAAGGCCTCTTTTAATCTGTTATTAGGACGCCCTTGGCTTCATGAGCTAAAGGCGATTCCGTCGTCGCTTCACCAGAAAGTGAAAGCCATAGTGGGAGGGATTCCGATTACTATCGATGCTTCTCCTATGCGCATTCAAGTTATTAATACCCCTATCGTCCATGTTGAACACGATGAGGAAGATGAAGATCTGTGGGGGTTTTCTATAGATGATGTTCTTGCGATCGAAAAAGAGGAAAAGTGTCATCTCGACTTCGATCCTTATTCAAACACTAGTATCAACGCCATTCTGAAGAAGCAAGGTCACTTTCCTGGAATGACCCTTGGGCTCAAGAAGAAAATGGCTAAATCTTGGGGCCATCCTGGTGCAGTCAAGAAGGACACTTTTGGCTTAGGATTCGAGCCGACAAAGGAAGACCTGAAACGGGCTGCGTTGAAATTGAAGGCTCGCAACAATGCTCGAATCACGAAGACAGAAATGGCCATGGATCCATATCTGTTCACTCTCAACGGCCAGTAAATCAAAGAAGGGGAAGAATTCCCATGCTATGAATTCCCCGAACCATTTGTCCATGATGGAATCCGTGAACCAGGATTCGAGGTATTCCTTGATTGTGACTTCATTGATGAAGAACTCTCCACAGTCGAGAAGTCAGCTAGCCTGAACTCTGATGATCTGGGAATTAACCTTCTTTTTGGAATGGAGAAAAATGAATCCAAGCCGGTCTGCAATGATAACTCTGAGTTCGTTTAAGCGGTCATAGCAAACAAGGAGTTTGATCCCTCCGAGTTAATCGTCCAAGCTGACAACATTTCAAGGGGATGGCGCAAGACATTGAGGATCACTACGCCAAGTGGAGAGAAGTTGGAAATAACCGCTGGCGAGGGTCCTATGTTTGATGAGTCTGAATCGTCTGGGTCCGAGTCCGAGTCTGAGTCTAAGTCTGTAGATGAGTCCTTAGAGTTTGAGGCCGACCCTCTTTCTGCTATAAAGTTCAACCCTGAGTCTCTTGTTGAGCCTTATCCTTCTAGTCTTAATAATTCTGGTGAGGTCGCAGCTGACCTTGCCTCTCTTGATGTATTAGCCAGTGAATTCAATGAAATGAATACCTTTGCTTACGATGTGTGCCATTCCCCTAGCCCTGATCAATATTGCTTTTCTAATGATAAAAATGACAAAGAAATAATAAAAGCAATGGAAGAACACGAAAATAAAACAGCAGTTATTGAAGATACAGAAACAGTTAATATTTCCAATGATACGACTGTTAAAGAAGTAAAAATTGGATTAACACTAAGTCAAGATGAACGCAAAGAGCTAATTAACTTGCTTAGTGAATTTGTTGATGTATTTGCTTGGTCATACCAAGATATGCCAGGAATTGACAGGGATATAGCTCAACATATGATACCACTCATTCCAGGTATGAAGCCTGTCAAACAAAAGCTGCGCCGAATGAAACCAGATGTGGCTCTCAAAATCAAAGAAGAAATCAGGAAGTAATTGGCCGCAGGTTTCATCAGAGTATCCAAGTATCCGGAATGGATAGCAAATGTGGTCCCAGTTCCAAAGAAGGATGGAAGGGTCAGAATGTGTGTTGATTACAGGGATCTCAATAAAGTAAGCCCAAAAGATGGGTTCCCTCTACCTCACATTGACATTCTGGTCGATAATACAGCAAACCATGCACTCCTGTCATTCATGGATGGTTACGCCGGGTATAATCAAGTATTGATGGCCGAAGAAGACATGGAGAAAACCACATTCATCACACAGTGGGGTACATATTGCTATACGGTAATGCCATTTGGGTTGAAAAACGCAGGTGCCACCTACCAAAGAGCAGCTACAACACTTTTACATGACATGATGCACAAAGAGGTGGAGGTCTATGTTGATGATATGATTTTCAAGTCTAAAGATCGCCCAGGCCATATTGTCGCACTTCGCAAATTTTTGGCAAGACTCCGTAAGTACAACATGAGATTAAATCCAGCAAAATGTGCATTCGGAGTCACGTCAGGAAAATTACTTGGATATGTGATCAGTTCTCGAGGGATTGAAATAGATCCTTCAAAAGTAAAAGCGATCATGGCCATGCCACCACCCAAAAATGAGAAGGAGATTCGAGGCTTCATGTTGCAGTACATAAGTAGGTTCATATCAAAGCTCACAGCGATATGCGAACCTATATTCAAGAAGCTTAAGAAGAATGTCCCAGTCACATGGGATGATGACTGCCAAAAGGCTTTCGACAAAATCAAAGAGTGTTTGGCAAACCCACCCGTGCTAACGCCAGCAATACCTGACTTTCCTCTTCGACTCTACCTTACAGTCACAAGAGAAACGATGGGGGCAATGCTAGCACAAGAGATTGAAAGCAAGGAGAATGCAATCTATTACTTGAGCAAGAAACTCCAAGGATATGAGACACGATACACGCCTCTCGAGAAGTTGTGTCTCGCACTTGTATGGGCCGCACAAAAACTGAGACATTACATGCTCACTCATACAGTGCATGTCGTGTCTAAGATGGATCCTCTCAAATATCTGTTCGAGAAAGCAACACTCAACGGCAGATTATCAAGATGCATAGTCAATCTAGCTCAATTTGATTTGAGATTTGTGCCACAAAAGGTTCTGCAGTTTCTGACTTCTTAGCAGACTTTTCGCTAGAAGAAGCTGAAAAAGAAGAAGATGAGTATGATTTCCCTGACGAAGATTTACTCATGACCGAAGACGATAGTTGGACGCTCTATTTCGATGGAGCTTCAAACCAAAAGGGATGTGGTGTGGGAGTCTTGCTCGTATCTCCCAATGAAGAACACATCCCAATTTCCATGAAGCTCGACTTTGATGTCACCAACAATACCGCAGAATATGAAGCATGCATTTTGGGATTAGAAACAGGTGTCGCCTTGGGAATCAAGAAACTCAGAATCTACGGTGACTCTTCACTAATCATTAACCAAATCTCTAAGAGGTGGAAAGTGAGGAGTGAAAGTCTTGCTACATATCAAGCTCATCTGGAAACTCTCACGGAGCAACTAGATGAAGTGGAATATACGTATCTGCCAAGAGAAGAAAACCAGTTCGCTGACGCACTAGCTAAGTTAGCATCAATGGTGCGAATTCCAGCTGACAAGATCAGAATGCCATTGACCATAGAGAGAAGGTATGAACCAGCTTATGTTCATGCACTTGATGAGGAACAAGAATCACAGGAGGAAGATGAAGAACCATGGAATACAGACATCCTTAATTATATGACAAGAGCAGAATATCCTCCTAATACTGATAAAAGGGCACGCCGTGCTTTGAGGCTCCTGGCCTCACAGTATGTGCTCATTAGGGGAGAACTCCACAAGAGAACCGCAACAGGAAGGAATCTCTTATGTATAACCAAGAAAGGAGCACATAAAACCATGGAAAACCTTCATGCTGGTATATGTGGAACTCACATAAATGCAAAGATGTTAGTCCAAAAAATTCAACGACAAGGTTACTATTGGACTACTATGGAGCGAGATTGTCACGAGTACGTCAAAAAATGTATGAAGTGTCAAATCTATGCAAACTTACAGCATGTTCCACCTTCACTTCTCTACACGTATACTTCTCCATGGCCTTTCTCCACTTGGGGCATTGACATCATTGGGAAAATCACACCACCAGGACAAGGGGGGCATGAATTCATTCTCGTAGCAATCGACTACTTCACCAAATCGGTTGAGGCAGCCTCATATGCCAAGCTGACGGCAAAACATGTAGCTCAATTCATTGAGAAAAATATTATATGCCGCTATGGGGTACCACATGAGATGATCAGTGACAATGGAACACATTTCCAAGCCGAATGCGCGGAATTGTTGCAGAAATATCATATCAAACATCATCGATCATCACCTTACAGACCACAAACGAACGGAGTAGTCGAATCAGCCAACAAAAACGTGAAGACCATCATCGAAAAGAAGACGGAAAATTATAAAGATTGGCCAAGTAAGCTACATTTTTCCCTTTGGGGTTATCGAACCTTTGTTCGTACATCGACAGGGGCTACCCCCTTCTCCTTGGTCTATGGCGTCGAAGCTGTACAACCAATCGAGCTCGAGATACCTTCTCTCCGAATCGCATTGGAAAGCCAACTAGATGAAGTCGTCTGGATTAGAGCAAGATACGACGAACTGGTCTTGCTTGATGAAAAACGCTTGGCAGCTTTGCATCATGTCCAAACCTACCAACAGCGTATGGCATGACATTTTAATAAAAAAGTCAAGACTAGGAATATCAAAGAGGGTGACCTAGTGCTTAAGGCACTTCGCAAAAATGTGTTAGATCCAAGAGGAAAATTCAAACCGAACTGGTCAGGCCCGTACATTGTTAAAGCCATCCTGTCTGGCGGAGCGGCACAATTGGTAGACATGGACGGCAACGGCTTCCTTAATTTAACCAACTTGGATCAACTCAAAAAATTCTACGCCTAGCCGCATGGGTTCATGACCCAATAGAGCTACGTCTGGCCTGATTCCTTTTTAGGATACGTAGGCAACCCCTCAAGGGGGCCCGACCACTTTAAAATAAAAAATATCTTCCCCAAAAAATCAATTGATTTAATATGTGCCCGGTTCAACATTGCGTCACGGCAAAATAAAAAAATAAATAAAAAAAGGGGTAAATATACCGCGACACGGGACATATTCCCGTCTGACGGGAGAAAATCCCGTGTCACGGCAAACTCTGAATGGCAAAAAAGGACAGAGTGCTTCCCGTGACACGGGATTTGTTCCCGTCTGACGGGAGAACTGTTCCGTGCCACGTCACCCGGCCAAAAAAAAAAAAAAGTTTTGCCGTGACGCGGGAACTTTAACCGTGTCACGGGACTCTTTGACCGTGACACGGTAGATTTTCAGTTTCCCGTTTTATTTATTGGCGCATTCGTTGCGAATTTCCAGTTCGAGTTTTGTTTTCGTTCTTCCATTGCGTCCGAATCCTTGACTCGGATAATAAATAAAATTCATTGTAATTTTTAAGAAATAAATGCGCTATTATTATTAAAATAAATGCGACTACAATATTGGCATCATATGCCTTATTTTAAATAAAAACTATAAATTATAAAATGCAAAACACTATTGATCTAATCCCTCTTCTCTTTAGGAACATCCTTTCCTTGATCAATTAGGTCGGCCTTCACCATTATTGTGTCTTTTGTAGCCCGTACCGTCACACCCCTAGTCGAACTCTCACCCCTTTCACCTTTCTTGAACTTTTTCGGTTGTTTCTCCCTATACACCATTTTTTCTTTACCCTTTCCTTTCACATAGGTCTTTTTTCTTGGCATCTTAGGAGTCTTAAACTCAATTCCTTGTGTTCTTGGACCTAGGCGATCTTTAAGAGGAGCTTTCTTCTCTCCAAGACGACTCTTTACATCAGACTTGCACAATCCGAATCGTTCCCTCCTGCTTCTAGGATTCAACCACGCCTTGTATGCACTAGATAATGGAGGAGGAGCTTGGTCACTTGCAGAAACGGTCCACAAAGGTATTCCAATCCAATAAGCCTCGTACTTGTGAACGTTACTTTCATGCAACGATACTTCACGAGGACTATCGTTATAGCGTGGAATTACTTGTTCAAGTCCATACTGTCGCATCAGTTGAGAGGGACAATAAAAGGTCAATTTGGAGATACTAGGAACGCGACAATATGGAGTTTCATTCGTGCCAACCATCCTAGTAAGCCTCCACCAAAAGGCACCAACCAACGAATGGAAAATTCCCTCTTCGCAAAGAAATTTTTCCAATCTTCATACGACATATTCGCAGAGTAATTCTTCTTCCTACGGACTAAGTCGTTGGGGCCATATTTTTCAATATCGCCAGGGGCTTCAAATAATTCCAAACGCTCCATCAACCAAATCTGCAAAAAAAAAAAAAAAAAAAAAAAAAAAAAAAAAACTGCAGATTCCCGTGACACGGCAGTTTTAACCGTGTCACGGCAGACCCCAACCGTGACACGACGACTGTTTTGTGTCACGGGGGCTATTTGGAGCGTATTTTTACCTGTAAAAGTACCAGAGAGCCCTTCCTGATGGCTTTCCGGTCAGCTTTTGCCTCGTCAAGGCCACGACATGTTTCTCCAAGGCACGTTGGCATAGGAGATCTTCCGGATTCTACATGCTCAAGTACAGACGCTAGACAAGCATGTCCTACCCTACCATTTGCAAATAGTAGCTTGCTAAACATGCAAAAAATATATGTCCTTCTACGATATACATGATAAGACTCAGAGATAGGGCGATTAAAATATAAGTTAGCAAGTTTTTCTAAGTCTACTTCATTACCACAAACAATTCTATTTAAATCTGGATCTGTTAGATTCAGATGGCGTTCAAAGTCTTGGTAATAATATTCACGTAAGGTAGGCATGTCAACAAGATTTCTAGCAGGAAATCCAAAGATTGCACCAAATTCCTCCGGCAGAGGACAGATTTCATCATAATCAAATTTGAAACAGTGTGTTTCTGGACTCCAATAATCTAATGTTGCTCTAAGAAAATCGTGTTCAATAGCTACGTGTCGCAGGGCTAGCAAACCCCTGACATGAAATAATTCTAACTCTCTTTTTTCAGCATTGGTCAAAGAATGAGACCAGTCGCGCAACGTATTATCAAAATTCTGAGACATGATTATTGAAATATGAAATTCTAAATTCGTAATTATGCATATCATAATAATCTGGTCTTATTTTATAGAAAAAGCGCTCGAAACTGCCCAGAATTTATCTTTTCGCACGCGTGAAACAAACCGCTGAATAATACGTTTCCCGTGACACGGGAAATTCCACCGTGTCACGGGAACCTTCGCCGTGACACGACAGGTTTTGCCGTGACACGGTGAACAGTGCCGTGACATGGCACCTTGCGCGCCTGCTTTTTTCATCTTTTCCGTATCTATCCGGATTTTTTTTTTCTTTAACGTTTATTTTTCAGTATTTTCTGAGAGTTTTATTTCTAATAAAATTCTCACCTTTTTTTATTTTTATCTTTATTTTATTTTAAGATTTTATTTCTTTTGTTTTTTATTTTATTTTTCTTTTGGGGAAAATATTTTTTATATTTATTATTCATCATTTTATTTTTATTTCTTTTCTTTTCTTTTCTTTTGGGGAAAGTAATTTTATTTTGAGTGTTTTTTTTTTATTTCTTTTCTTTTGGGGAAGGTCGGTACCCTCCATTACTCCACTTATGTTTTTTCGTCGTGTCATTAATAAGTACACAATCACACACAAAGAGTCTCAAACACACACTAACACACACAATAGTAGATATATAAACTGTAAATAATGTACAAAGAGTCGTAATACATAAATGTGTCAAGTGTCATCACAGTATGCACAAAAACCCTCGGTCAAAAATCTCTAGAATCAGAATCAGTCTCATCTTGTCCCTGTGCATGTGGACCTCCCTGTGTGTATGGGAACGGCGAACCAAAGAGTCCCTCGACCATCCGAGTACGGGGAGTAGCATCCCTACTAGTCACCATAGGCCCAGTAGTAGTCAAACTCAAAGCAGGACCCGTCCAGCTGGAGAACGGAGTAGATTGGCCCAAAGATACTGGAATCGGCGGCGAAGGCATCGTCCCATACAGCGGAGCTGAGAACAAGCCCGACAGTGGTGGAGGAATCCCGGATAATAGGGCCGAGAATGAACCAGGATCCAAAGGAGACCCAAACTCAGGAACTGGAGGCTGTGAAAATGACGGACGCTGAGAAGACTGACCCTGCTGCCACTGAGCCTCCAGGAACGGCTGAGTAGTCTGCGGCTCTCGCTGAGAACGCCGGTGAGCCTCAGGAGATCGTCTACTACGACCAAGCTCCTCCTCGCCCGAGCCTCTGGGCCTCGAGCGCGAGCGGGACCTCCATCGCTCCTGAAAAACACAAAATCAAAAGGTGTCAACGATGCAAAATAAAACAAATGGCAGAAATGAAAAAATAATAAGTGATACCTCAAGGACGTCGCTAGAGCTCCAACAACTCGCACCACGCCGAAGCTTGATGATGCAATACTTCAGCGCGTCCACCACCTTCATGATTCCCATCACCTCCAGGCGGTTAGGCTGAAGATAAAACAAAGAAAAATCAGTAATAAGCAGCATTAAAAGAGTGGATAATGCATCGAAGAAAACTCACCGGCTCAAAGACCTCGGGCACTGACTCTTGCGCTTGTCTATAACCCTCCGGTGCGTCAGCAATATGGTCCTCCGTAATACCGATCGGCCCAGGGTAGCGGACAGACAGAGGAGGAATCTGAATCCTCCCCACAGGGTGGATGGTCGTCTAAAAATATGATCGAATAATCAAGTTATTCGACTATTTAAAACAGAGACTAGCAAAGAAGATTCTCGAAAGAAATCATACCTCGGGAAGACGGGGTGGAGGAGCCAGAGAGGGAAGCAAATCCCGCGCATAGTCGCTCTCCATGTGAACGAGCTCCTGCCACGGAAGAGTGTAGCGCTCTCCCCTGTAGATCAACCCTCTGATTAAGCGGGAGTCCAGCATCGACTCTGGCGGGGATGAAGGCACCACAAAGAGATCGCCGCTATGCTGACGGAAAACTCGCTCCCCTAAATACCAGACGAAGCGCCCAGTACCAACCAAGATGGTATGGTACACTAAAAGACGTAGGGCCTCAGGTAGATCAGTCATCCCGGCCCAAGGACGATACTAGACATCGATGGGAACCTGGAAACCATAAAAAGTTAGGCGTGAAACAACAGAAACAACATCAGAAGGAAAAAACGCAACAAAGCTAATCCTTACGCCAACGGAAGAGGTGCCTCGGCGTAGTAGCCCACGAAGCGCCGGAACAGACTCCACCCGTGACTCTCCTCGGTCACGCCAGCTGGCTCCGACGAGGAAGTCATGGACCACTCCCCGACGCCGGCAAGGAGCCAAGCCTGGGAAGTACTCGTAGAACCATAACTGCAACAAAAATAATATTCAGCACACGAATCGAACAAGCTGAAATGAAACAAGAAGGGAAAAGACCATCACCTCTACGACTCTCCACAGGCCGTAAACGGTGATAGGGGACTCGTCATTCAGCTGACGGCAGCCATGACGTAGAGATAGAAGAAGATCCGCGTACCCAAGACTGGCCCAGCTGTAGGATCCTATCTCGGGAATCCTGGCCAAAGAGGGGAGGTAGCAGAGGAGCACGCGTGAACTCCTGTTGGGAGATAGGGTCATAGAAATCAGGATCAAGATGAAGATCCATACCCGTTGCTCGGCCGCCGTATCCTCCATATCGAAGCCGCGAGCAAGAACTGAAGCCGACTCCGATCGTCCACTCCTAGGACCACCTCGAGACACCGTTCGGGTCCTGATGTGCTGAACGACCGGACCCAACAAATCAGCTACCTCAGCCGATGTCCAAGATAGATCAGACATCTGGCCTACTGCCCGGTCAGTAAAGCGCAGCCCGCTGATCATGCTGAAGTCCAGGGGGGTCACCGTCATCTCCCCCCAAGCAAAGTGAAACGTGTTGGTAGTATTCCAGAAATACTCCAACAATGCGCGAACGATCGTCGCGCCGCAACCCCGGGGGCTGCGAAACCCTACAACCGCCGTGTAGAAATCGACCAAGCCAGACGACTCCCATAGGGCGCTGGTAGCAGGATCCCCCGTAATGACCTGGTAAAGTCGAGGGATCAAATCACCGGCCCCGGAACCATGCTGGCGAAGTGTGCCATCGACTATGCCGGAGAATGCGCGGTGAGTGATGTGGTTTTCACGGATAAAAACCAACTGGTCTGGGGTCCACGGAGGTGGAACCCACCTACCCCTACTCGTAGAAGTCTGAGGCTCGGACTCCAAGACGTTGTCGTCCACGCCCTCAGGGACAGTGGGAGTGTCCTCCCGAAAAGCCCGACGCCGGCCGCGGGTAGAAAGGTCGCAATCTCTTCGTCTAGGCATGCTATTATAAAAATCTAAATGTTTAGCATCATTTCCTAAACATTTTTAAATTGCATATTTATAATGAAAAATAAATATCTAAATACTTAGCATCCTTTCCTAAGCTATTTAGTTGTTTATTGAATTATATGCTAATTTTTACCTCAAGGCTAAAAATTGGCAAAATTATGGTATTTAGTTTCTCCACGACAAACTAATACTACAGTTCTCCTAGCCGCATGATACTATGTTCTCCATGACAATATAGTACATATGCAAAATATGAATCAACACATCATTTCACAAGATTCACCACCATTTTTTCACCATTTCAAAGCATGAACATTATTTCACAACGTAGCACCCAAAAATGGTGATTTGCTCAATTCTCCATCAAATCATGCAATTTTTGTCTCAAATTTCTCACAAACACACATGTACACATATACAAGTAAAATCATGGCAAGAATTTCAACATAAAGCGTCAAAATCAAAAACCCCCAAATTGATTTTTTAGGGTTTGTCATGAAATTGTTTATGTGAAGCAAATTCAAAGCAAAAATCAAAGGGAGCTTACATGTATGTTTGTAAAGGGTCGAAAATGAGAAGAAGATCGAGAAATTACAACAAAATTGATGGAATTCGAACTCCAAAACTCGAAAATGTGTTCCGGCCACTAGTGCAGCTGTCGTGACACGGACAAGACTAACCGTGTCACGGTCAAGAGCAACCGTGTCACGGTCAAGAGCAACCGTGTCACGGCAAACCTTCAAGGCTGACGGAGCTCCGGTGAACTAGGCGGCAGTGCAGGAACAGAAACAGAAGCATCAACGAAACAGCAGCAGCGCGGTAACCAAACAACCGCAGCAAAGCAAAAAGAAAAGGAGAAGAAAAAGAAAAAAGAAAAAAAAAGAGACTAACCGTGTCACGGTCTCCGTTACCGTGTCACGGCGAGTTTTGAACGGCCGGCGGTTAACCCCAGGCGTGGCGCGACAACTTTTGGGAAGTGAGAAGCTAAAATGGTGAAAGCAAGTGTGAAAGCAAGAAAAATGTGAAATGTGAAATGGTGGAATGGTGCACGCGGATTTAAAGGCAGAAAAGGACAAAAAAGAGCCGTTGTTGACTGATTCAAACAACAAAAAAGGAAAAAAAAGAAAAAAAAGAAAAAAAGGTGTCCCGTGACACGGGATCCTTGTCCCGTCTGACGGGAAGCCTTGACCGTGTCACGGCAACCTGCTTACGTGGCGCGGCAAATCTGAGCCTGGTCAGGGAATATTCTTAGCTTTTTGACCAGTTTTCCTGACTTTCCGAGTTTTTTTGGGCGATTATTTTTCGCTACAGTTACGCAGAAAATCCCAACTGATATTTAAGGGGGGCTAAAATTACTATTTTACCCCTGGCAAGCGTCAAAGCCTATTTTTTCTGCATTTTAAGCATTTAATATGGTCGGATAATCGGCTTAAAATTGTGAAATATCTGCGGCCCACGTTCGGGGATAATCAAACCACCATATACTTATCAATTTTTAGCAATCGTCGGCTTTCCTCAAGCTTGGAAAGCGTTATCGGTGGATTTTTCTTCAAGTATAGAAAACCGCCAAGACGGCTTTCCTCAGGCTTGGAAAGCGTTATCGGTGGATTTTTCTTCAAGTATAGAAAACCGCCAAGTCGGCTTTCCTCGGGCATGGAAAGCATCATCAGTGGATTTTTCTTCAAGTATAGAAAACCACAAAATTCCTTAGTCGGCTTTCCTCAAGTATGGAAGGCATTAGCGGTGGATTTCTTCAAGTATAGAATGACACCAAATTTGTTCGTCGACTTTCCTCAGGCATGGAAAGTATTATCCGGTAGCTTTCTTCAGGCTTAGAAAGGTACCAAACTCTTCAGTCGGCTTTCCTCAAGCATGGGAAGCATTTCAACCCATGTCACTCGGTAGATTCCTTCAAGCATAGGAAAATACCAAACTCGTTTTTCACCGACACACTGGTGCCAGATATGTATTCTATCCCTTTACTCTTTTATATGTAGAACTAACATTTTTCTGCAGGTATCGGCGTATACAGAGTGATTTAGGATCGCAGAACGTCTTAAATCATTCTCCGTCCCTATCGACTACTTTGACTATCGTTTTCGAAACTGACGTTTCTACAAACTCAGTCAAAGTGGGGGCTTCTATAGACACCTAAAAATGTCTCCCTAAAACCAAACCCGATGATAAATAACATTTCACCGCCACTATTGGCCGGGATTAGTATTTAATCCCGAGAGTGCTTGAAAAATCGTAAATTCATATTTTCGAAAGGTTTATGGATCAGTCTTGGTGTTTGGTAAAAGCATAGTTTTAATTTTAGCCCAAACTTGTTAATTAATTTTAAGCCCAAACCTTTTTATTTTATTATTTTATTATTTATTTTTGGCCCAAATATTTTATTTAATTTAATTTTATTATTTTCTTATTTTAGCCCGAATAATAAAGTCAGAAAAAAGCCCGAAATTATCAATCGGCACTTAAAAAGCCGAAAGAAATTAGGGTTAAAAATGAATTTAGACGGAAAAATGGACTGGAACTAACCGTGTCACTGTACAGCTTGACCGTGTCACGGGAACTGTTCCCGTCTGACGGTAGGACTTCCCGTGAATCGGGAGGTCTGCCGTGACACGGGAAGTTCCGTGTCCTTTCCGCGTAAACCCTTAACGCGTTTTTCGTTCCGTTTTCTGAAAATTTCCCGCGTCACTTTAAACCTGTACCGTGTCACGGGAATGTGTACCGTCTGACGGTACTGTCTAACCGTGTCACGGTATAGTCTGACCGTGTCACGGGATACTTTTTTAGGGTTTTTATCATTTTAGGGTTCCGTGTGCTCCCTCATCACATTTCCCTATAAATACCCCCTCATTTCTGTTGTACGGAGCAACCAGAATTTTATTATTCTTATTTTCTCTCCTCTATGCTATTAACCTAAACACTAGCCTACCCTTTTCATTTAAAAATTCCTTCTTCAAGCACTCAAAGGAGTCCATATTTTACTCGAGGTTCTGTCCTTAAGCCAAGGCGTGAAAGGTAGAATCGTTTGAGGGTTTGGCCCCAAAATCAACTTTAGTTTTATATAATTTAATTATTGTTTTATTATTTCCTTGAAGTTACTAACTCGTTTATTATTTTGTAGTTGCAAGCAAACAGATTCAAAGTAAGGATCATACTCTTTTATTGTTATTATTATTTTTCTAACAATTTTATGTTGTTGGGATTGTGATTAAATTTGTATTAATGTTGATTCTATTATTGTTTTTATTATGATCACCATATTGCATGTTTAAAGGGAATATGTAATTGAAAATCACTACTAATAAGATAATTTGGACGACCGGTTTAGGATCCTTTTTAATCTTATTATTAATTGAAGTGATCACCAATTTTTAGAATTATGTGTGCATTAATTTTAAACCAATTTAGTTAAATAATAGTTTGGAGCGAATTGAATTATTGTTTGTATGCCTTTGAGATCACAGGAATGCCTTTCAATATAAGAATCGAGTAGAGGCCAATACGGGCGAATGTGACTCCATGACTCATTTCGTACCATCATCCCCGATCCTCCTTTCGTGGTTCCAAACCATATGGAGTTAATAATCTCATGGATTATGAATGGGGTGTAACCTTCACGGGTCAATCGTTGTTGCCTATCGTGGTTGCCTTCTTATGATCCGTGAACGGTTTACAAGTTCCTAAAAAAACTTGTTGGCGGCTCCCTACTTTATTTGTCCCTAATCGTATATGTCAATTCCCCCTTCCTATGAGTGCCAAGCATATTCACAACATGTTTTTTAACGTAGGCGCACTTCGAGCGACGCCTACAGGTGGCCTGGGGCAAAATCTTAAATCGGGGCCCTAATTCACATATACTATATAAAATTTTAAAAAATCGGGTATGCAAAATGAAAATACATGTATTATTATTAATAATCTTTAAAAACATCAAATTTCATAAAACATTGAAATTACATTTCCGTAACTCTCGTTGAAGTAATTACACCAGCCGAACCATTCAAACCAAGTATCCAACCAATCAATTAGATTATTTTGTAATATTTGAATGAAAGTAGTTATACAGGTTAAGAAAAATATAATTTAATACAAAGAAGAGATCTTGATGAATAAAGTCGTGTATGCACCGTTAAAAAAAACAAAAAGTAGGGTATGCAAAGAGAATTATATATAATTAGATAAATTCCCGTTGAAAATTGAAGAGTAAAAGGACCGTTTATTATAGTTTTCATCTTCAATTGAATCGCGAAAGAGACGGTATTTGACTAACTGAAAATTGTAATGAGATACATTTTGAAAAATAAAATTACCAAAAACAGGGGTACAATTAAAATTAATGACATTTTTTTTGTTAATCAAATTCAGTTAGGAAAGTGAATAATTTGGGCAAAAAATTAGGGAAGAAATACGTTGACCAAAAATGTCATATGATATTTTGGAATTCTACAGTACTATTGTAGTGTTGTACAGTACACACTTGTTGCTTTCTTTAATTTTTTTTTCAAATGTGTATATACGTAGTATTATTTAGTACAAAGTATATTTTTTGGGGGCCTTGTATTGTATTGAAGATGGGCTTTTTAACAAGGGGCCCAGGGCAGTCGCCCTAGCTGCCCTCCTCATCCCCTTGCTACGGCCCTTCTTGATAGCAAGGGGAGGGCAGCTGGGGCCTCCCCTTTTATTGTATTGCTTGTTTTACTTTGTAAAATGCATGAGCCATTCATGATAGCGAAAATTGTTTATATCACACAAAATTGGGGATAATCCCGAGGCGCAAGCACGCAAAACGAGGCATAAAACCCCAAGCATCTCTCTCGGCTAGCTGGGCTGCTTGTGCAGCCCACATGTGGCTGCCGAGGATGTAGGATGTTGCGTCGTTGGTGCGTATGTGCGGGTGCTATGTGCATGCTTGGTGCGAAGGTGGTGTGGTGTGTGGGGTGCTGCGGTGTGCGGCAGTAGGCAGCACAACCTCGCGCGCCGAGGGCCATTGAGGCCACGATGCGTGTGCGGAAACACGCTGATGTGGCCTACATAACACGCAAGCGATGCTGTTAGCCACTCCCACGTGCTTGCAGCAACCACGCATGGCAGTCGCGCCTTGGTGCCTAGTACACCAATCCTCGGGGATTGTTGGTGCTAGGCACTTGGGCATCGTTGGGCTATGCGACTTTGCAATTTTGCGGTTTTAATTAATTATAAATTTAATTATTTTATGAGCCTAGGCCTCAGTTTTCCGGCACTTGCAAATTTATCGGGCAAAATTTGGGTTTACCAACTTGATTAATTGGAATTAATTAAGCCGGATGCGAAATTTAGTGGAAGCTTCATTAATAATTTGTGCTAATTGCGTTTAATCACATAATTGGTTAATAACTTTGACTAGTTTTAAATTAGGCGTGTTAATTGGATTAACCACCTAAATTATACTAGTATGCACGTGTTTTGCTTTATTCCTTGTTTTACTTTGTAAAATGCATGGGCCATTCATGATAGCGAATGGATGAATGAAATGAATATTCTATCACAGGTTTTCTAAAATGGCAACTAGTGGGGCCTGATTAGGATAGTAAATACGGACTGTGATCCGTTATGTATTTTTGTAAATCTAAATACGCACTACGCGCCGTTAAGTATTTTTGTACTTGAATTATTTAGATTAGTCCTAGTCTTAGCTACTAGCAGTTGCATAATTAATGTGATATCTCGAAGACGGCGATTCTAAGTAGCCATTCTTTGGTACGTAACTCCTGCATTTTTAAGACCAAATGGCATGACTGTATAGCAAGAAGTACCCCAAGGGGTAATAATGTATGTCTTTTCTTCATCTTCTTTCGCCATTAGAATTTGGTTATAACCTGCGTATCCATCCATAAAGGATAACATCGCATGCTCAGCCGTATTATACACCAATATATCAATATGTGGTAGAAGGAAATCGTCTTTGGGACTAGCTTTGTTAAGGTCCCTAAAGTCGACACAAATGGCATGACTGGGACGATGTTTTGCTACCCATTCTGGGTAAATACATATGCGAATGAAACCTGCGTCCAATTGTATTTGTACTTCTTCTTTTATTTTTAAAGCAACGTTAGGTTTCATTCGTCGAAGTTTTTGTTTTACTAGTTTAGACACAGGGTTCAAGGGAATGGTATGTTCCGCGATTTCCCTATCTATTACAGGCATTTCCTTGTATAACCAAGTGAACACGTCTTTAAATTCTTTGAGCGTCGATATGAGAGTCGATCGTTCTTCCGGATTTAAAGTTAAGCCAATTTTGACTTATTTCTTATTTTCATTTGTTCCTATGTTGATCGTTTCAGTTTCTTCGATCACATGATTCTTTTGTTCTCGTTCATTCATTAATTCAATCAATTAATTAATATCATCATCTTTGTTAGATTGATTATTATAGCATTCAAAAGATCCAAGAGAAGGCATATACTCGGACATAGAGCTTATCTTATTAAAATCAAAAGCAAGTACATCAAGAAAGGAGTCCTTTTTGGGACCCTCGTCCTTAGAACTAGAAAAACAAAGACTCAGTAACGGCCACAAGGCCTAAATTCTCAGATTCCTTAAAATCTAAACTAGACTCATCGTTAGATTCTTCAAACATTCATTATGACTTCAAGCTTCTCACCTTTGTGGTTCGTCCATTTGAAGTTTTTCCTCCATCCATGCTCAAAAGTATTATTAAAAGGAGTGATAAACGAAGTAGGATCAAAAGCTTCATCTTGGATGGCATTTTGGTTGGTTATGATAGAAACATGGTTTTGCTTTAGTCCAAATACCAAGTTATAGGCTTGCCTATCATAGCACCATGGAGCTGTGTGTTTTAATTGAATGATACCTAAGTCATCATTCAAGAAGTAGCAATTGTGAAAAATTTTGAATCCAGGCTTCTTAATATCTTCAAGAACTAGTGGTTCTGGAAAGTCATAGCATGGGTAATTCTCTCCCTCCCTAATGAATTGTCCATTAAGGGTTTGATTGTAAGATATGTGAGTAAAGAAATTATCCCTTTCTTATTGTTGCTCCTACATGCCCTTATTTCGGCATCATGAGTTTCAAGTTCTTCCTTGGTTGGCTTATATCCCAATCCAAAGGAGAAACTTTTGTTTGGGATAGGAAATAATTAAGGTAGATTTCTTCATTCCTATTCCCAAAGGCATCCCAGGAAAGTAGCTACTCTTGAATAAGATGTTGTTTACAATTAGGGTGGAATATGGATCAAGTTTGAAAGGTACTTCAAGAATTTCATCTATTTCTAGTGTGTAGATAGCCTCTGCGGAAAATCCCCACATATCTTCTTCATCATTGTCATGATTTACCTCTAGAAGAGATTGATCGTTTTTTGCGACTTTTAGAGGAGAAGCATGTATGGTAATAGGAAGACCTTGATAGTTCAACCTAATCATTTGATGGAGCGAAGATGGTATTGCTCCAAGTTTATGTATCCAAGGACGTCCAAGAAGAAGTTTGAATGTAGGTTTTATGTCCATGACATGGAATTCAACCATCTTTTTGTATTATGCCAGTGGTAATTGGTAGCTTAATAGTTCCACACACCGATCTCCTTGAATTGTCATATGCCCTAATGCTTTGTGCTGTTGCATGAAAATCTTTTTCCGGGTTTAGGCCTAGATATTTTACGGTTCGTAATGGGAACACATTAACGATTCGTAATGTTTATTTTAGGGTTTTTCTATGTCGTACCTTTGTGTTTTCACTTTTCTACGTTGCACCACCTCTTTTTGAAAATTACGCACAATATCCTTGTATTTTATATTATTTCGTATCTACTATGCCTTCATTGTTAACCGGGCGTTAAAAATTCCATTAATTTTGTTAATACTAAGAATTTTTCTATGTTGTGACCCCTTGGTTCTTTATTTTTAAGATGTTCTTATTTTTTATCAATTTTAAAATGAAAAATGTCATCATTAATGTACATTGATAATGGATGTCAAAGCATCATTTTTTTTGAAACAAATCAATCCATTAATAAAAAGTCATCCAACATCTATAAATGAAATCTAAATTAACAAATACATAAAATTGAATCAAATTAGGGTTTCCTTCATCAAAGCTACGATCATTGAAAAAAATCTTGCACTGTGGTACACCTCTCGCACACATCGCTGGAACCTTTTGATGGTCTAACGATTAGTTGTAGTCGTAATAAGGATGATTTTCATCTGATTCGCTTGAACGCATTTGAAAACTTGACAGTTGTTGCGATCCCGAACAAATCTTTACCAATGAGCTGACAATAGGGCAAAAGATGATTACCTTTTTGATAAACCCTAACACACAAACAAACCCTAAACATAAACAAACAGGTAAACAACAAAAAACTAACGACTCCACCATAGGGAGACACTCCACCAAAGGGAGACAGACGAATATCTCCACACTACTTGTGTAGATTTATTGAAACCTACATAACAAAACTAAAGATAATTAAGGTAAAAGGGTCGGAAATAGTCTAATTTCCGAAGAAAATAGACTATTTCTAGCCTAAACGACCAAGATTTTGGAGAAACCCTAGAAGAGAGAAAAAGAGGAGAGGAGCGAGAGGAGAGTGTCAAAGCATCATTAAACGAGTTTTAAAAAAATAAAAAATTAAAACTGAGAAAAGGTAAAACTTAGAAATAAACGTATGAGTTTGACTAATAATTAATTTAATTACCAATAAATACAAATTATAAAAGAAAAATTGATATTCAAAAATTATAAATTGAGACGATTCTAACAAGTATGAATATGACTATATTTAACGCTAATATTAGTTAAAGACCTTAAAGTGGTGTAGGTAAATATTGTATAAGTTAAAATAATGTATTTATTTAAAAAAGGAGAGTAATATTTTATTTTATTTTATTTTGAGACTCATTTAATAATGCTTTGACATCCATTATCAATTGGACATTTAATTGTGAAATATAATTTCTCATTTTAAAATGGAAAATTTGTTCAGAAAAACCATTAATTTTAAATTGAGCATTTTGTTCAAAAAAACCTTTTAAAATTTTTTTTGGCTAGGAGAACCCTATTTAAAAATTTATTTTGATCAAGGCAACCAAGTGAGACTTTGCGATGTTACTCACACTTTTTTGGCGTTGACCACCCTTTATCCCTTATGTGCGACTTACGTGACTCTTAAATCTCTAATCACACCCCCATTTTCCTAATTCCAATCCTTTTTCCCTTCAATTACACACTCTGTCTCTTGCTCACTCTCCTCCCTCTCTCCTTCTCACTCTCCTCTTTCTCTCCTCTATGTGAACAAGCCATTGTTGAAATCCAGTGAATTTGAAGCAATCGAAGGCATTCCCAACTAGTTTCTACCAGAGGTAATTGCTTAATTTGTCTAACTCTTAAGGTTTCGAAAGTTGATTAGAAATTAGGGGTTTTCTCTCCCTTATAAACTTTCTCAATTATGCAGCAATTATGGTACAAGGAGGTGATTTTGTGGTGTGGGTATGGCTTTCCTGTTGCGAAGAGGACTTCATGGATCCATGATAATCATGGGAGGGGATTAATTGCCTCAATGCTTGTTTATAGAAAGGAGAGAGAGAGTGTGTAGTTGGAGGGAAAAAAAAGATTGGAATTAGGAAAAGGGGGTGTGATTAGAGATTTAAGAGTCACGTGAGTCGCGCACATGAGGGGAAAGGGGTGGTCAACGCCGGAAAAGTGTGAGTCAACATCGGAAACTCTCACTTGGTTGTCTTGAACAAAAAAATTAAAACAGGTTTCTTCTGGCCAAGATTTTTCTGAACAAATTTTCCTTTTAAAAATTGATAAAAATGGTACATAAGAATAAACAAAGAACCATAGGTGCATAACATAAAAAATTCTTATTACTAACAAAGTTAACAGAATTTCTAACGACAAGTTAACGAGGGCATAATAGATAAGAAATAAGGGTACATTTCATGAAGAGATGATACAATGTAAAATAAGTGAAAAACACAAAAATACTACAACGTAGAAAAACCTGTTAGTTTAAAATACTATTACTACTTTTAATCATCTTATCTAAAGCGGACGTACATTAGTTTTTGCCAAATAAAAAAGAATGATGGAGTAAGGGAATGAGTTAAGCATGTCTGAAACGAAAACGGAGATAAAAAAAAAAATCTAAAAACCGCAAAACTTTATTATTCTCACACATTCCCAGAAATAATAACCAAAATCTTTTCCCAAATAAATCAATCTTAAAGTTTGGAATTAAGAACTAAATTAATTTCGTAACAGGGTAAAGGAAGCATTTAAAGCAGCTACAATTTTGTTAAGTTGTTCGCATATAGCAAAAACTGCAACAGATTTAAATTAAAGGTTGCTGGAAGACGATTACACTGTAAATCAGCAAGTCCATCCAAAAAGATTGAAGTCGTTGCGAAATTATCCTTAGATAGTTAACTGAAATTGCAACCTCCCCCAAAATATATAAGCATGAAATACAAATAAATAAGAGTATATAAGATTAAAGACGAGCACGATAATCAGGTTTAAAAGGCTTGAGATCAGGAAAACAGTCCCGGAGAGGTAAATCACACTTAGGTGGAGCACACTTACTACAACGGTCTCGAGCGCATTTCAGGTGCACCTTAACACCAGCAGCCTTACACCGAATCTCCTCTTCATTCCACTCTAAATATTGCGACACCCAATCGCTAAACAATATCCTGCAGTCAGGAACACGAAAACTATGGCGAGTATCCAATAACTCCAAATCTTTGTGGCCATCCAATATAATAGACAATGCATTGATCGATAAAGCACAATAGTCGAGCCTCAATCGCTTGAGTTGAGGACATCTGTCACGTATAATTGTTGCAATATCATCATCCACAGCACCAAATAACCGCAGAGTTTCGACCTCAGTAAAGTTTCTTCGAAATTGTGCTATTAATACTGAAGGACACTGCACTTTCTTCAGCTTCTTCCAGTATTTCATAGCAGGCAGAATAAAAGTAAAATTTGTACGCACTGCCCGAGGTATTATCAACTTCTGCATGGAAGGTGTCCTGCAAAGTACATACAAACATGCAAGTATTGTCTATACAAGATAGCATTTGAGGTAGATGTAGCAAACAGGTCATTTGGGTCAGGTATTGTTCTCGAGTCAAGTCAGGTTCTAAACTACACTTGAATTTAACTGATTTGATGTTGCTTTTCTTCCATGTAATTACTAATTTTTACAAAAGCAAAGCTGTAGTAAGCTTATACTACAGCTTGAATTGTTTCTACCGATTAAAGTCCTATGTTTAATGAATATTCCATATTAAACTTCTTAAAATGAAAAGCTCAAATTTACCAAATGAATCAGTTTTAATCAAGGAAAAATTCACAAGAATAATCTCAGCTTTGGCAAGTCTTCTCAAAATAATCCCACCTTTTCTATGTATCTTCTCGAATTGGACCCTTTTACCGGGTACTTGGTCAAGCGGTATTAGGTGGACTTTTATTTTGTTTTCCCTCCCTTATCAATTAATTATCCTAACTACCATCCCATTTCTGAAACACCATTACTCGCTCTTTCCCCCTCCATTAATTAAAGACCAGAAAATTAGCAAAAAATAAAATAAAAATTCGTTGGGTTTGTGGGGATTATGCATAAAGTACAATGGTGGATGTTAAGCATCAAAATTTAAGGTATTGTTTTATGAATTACTGTTTAAATTTTTTGAAATTGTGTGGCTTGGATATGAAACTGTGTTTTCCTTTTTTTTTTTTTTTGTTTTTTTGTTTGTTTGAATAGGTGATTGTCGATTCTTGTTTGTTGAATGTAGATAGTTGGTTGTTGCGATTAGTGCTCTACATTTCTACAAAATTGAGTCTTAATTGTTCCGATTATTATTGTAATGGAGAATGTGACGTTAAAATTCTGGCATGGTGGTGTATTTAAGGAAGGAAAAAAGGGATTAAGAGAAGAATGGGGAGCACACTTATCGTGGAAGACAAGGGAGAAGATAATTATATAGCATAGCCCACAAACTGTGCAATAATAAGTGCCACATAGGCCAATTCACCTGTTGCAAGTCATAAATGAAAGGGGTCCATTTTGAGAAGATTCATAGAAAAGGTGGGATTATTCTTAGATTTTTAAAAGGTGAAACTATTTTAAGAAGACCTGCAAAAGGTGGGATTATCCTTGTGAATTTTTCCTTTAATCAATAAGAATTAGTATAATGAGTTTTGATCAGTAAAATTAGTAACCCCAAGAAGAAAAGCAGTGAAATCAGTCAAAATTAAGAGAACTAAATGGGTAAATACAAATTAATCTCTGGGCTACACAAAATTTGTTTATCACATAGCAATTTTGTAAATAAATCAACAACTTTTTCAATAAAAGTCGTCCCACAATGATGATGATTGAATAAAGTTGTTGATTTATTTACCAAAATGTCATGTGATTAAAAAAATTTTGTTTATCCCAGAGATTAATTAGGGCTTCCACTAAGTAAGCCCCAATTGAATTTTATGAGATTAAAAACATATTTTAGCCAATAATTTACTCCTCGAAGTAAATGGGGCCTAAATTGAATTTTATAGATTAAAAACATATTTTAGCCAATAATTTACAGATTTTTAAATCATGAGGTTTAACGATTAAAACTTACTTTCACTAATTTAAACAAATTAACAGTTTAATGATAAATTATTGATTTTAATTAACAAGCTAAGTTTAAGGTAAATCAATAATTTCTTGAATAAAACAATATATTGACAATAAATACAACAATTACCTTTGAGCAATATACCGATACTTATATTCTTGAAGAAAGGTTTCGCCATGATAAAATGCAGAGCAAGAGTCAAGTGGCATAGTATCGAGCCTACGCTTCAAGAAAACAAGATATCTATGGTTCATTCGTTGGAAGTTAGGGCAATCCAAGAGTTTTAGATTGATCACACCAGGGGGTGACATTGAATCTAATACTGCCGACAACCATGTCTTGCTCACCAAACACGCTACACAAAGCCTCTCCCACAATGGCACTCTCTTCATTATCTTTAACAATACATCATAGTTCATTTCATCCCAACTCCACACTGTCGTAGTGCCACTTTCCGCCCTAAATAACTTCAATCGCATCTTTATCACATCAACATATGATGGAAAAAAAAGACCATCAAAGAAAGTTAAAATAATAGTTATTCAAGATATTTCAAGAGGTTATCGAATAAAACACTGAAACCTTACTCATCCTTCAGGAAGTTTAAATTATTGATACTCAGGATATTTCAAGTGGTCACCAATTAATCAATCAATTAAAGCCTTAATTCCATAAGTGTGGTCGGCAAACAAACTATGAAAGGGCAGATTACCAAATAGAACATTAAAATATAAATCATCCTTTAGGCTTACTTCAAAACCAACTATGATAGGGCAGATTACTCCACTAAATCTAACCTAACTTATGATTTCTTCTCTCCAATCAATATTTCTACTCCCTACGACACTGCCCAAATTAGAGGTGAGTAGAATAACCATCAGGATCAGATTTAGTTTTTCTTAGTCCTCCTAATAACCAATTAAAATGTAGAGTAATAACAATAAGGTTCTTAAATATTGAAAAATTGTAAAATTCAAATATATGAAGCTAATTTAATATGCTAGAAAACTCTAAACTTATACAAGAAATTGAGCCCAGGTAGAAGAGGTCTAATTACATAGTTCAATCCTAACATTAAAGGGTTCTGCAATACATTAGCAACCAAATTTGATTTAATTATGAAATAAGGCTAGAAAAATTACATAATTGTAGGGATGTTTTATTCAATTATAAAATTAGGCTCATAATTTTCTTTTCTAGCAACAAGATCGCTGGTTATAATCTTAGTAATTAGAAACAATATTCGAACCCTAAATTTACTGCACTGAAAATTAAATTAAATTAGATCAAATAATAAACCCTAGATTGTGAAATTGATATGACGATTACAAAAAGAAACAACAACTTACCGCAGAAGCTGCTTCAATGGGGGATACAAGTATTTAATGGAGAACTGAAAGAGAGAGAAGAGCAGGAGGAGGAGAGGTAGGCTTGTGCCCGAGGAGAGGTAGGCTTCGTTTATCCTCCGTTTTGGTTTTTTTTTTCCTTCTTATATTGACAATTAGGACAATTCAATGGGTTGGAGCCCCATTAAAAGCCTTGACCCGCCCCAATTATAAATAGGTCAAATCGGTCTAGTAAATAAATGGGGCGGATCTTTATAAGGTCCATTATAATTATAATATGCTCGAGCAAATGCTCGAATTTTTGAGTTGTTTGCAAATATAGAATTTTTTTAAAATTATTAGGGAAATTTGTAAACCACTATCATTTATTTTCCACTTTTTAAAACCAACTACTATTTAAGTTTTTTCTTAGAAACAACTACTATTGTTAGAAAATTTGTTTGAGTATCACTAAGGGGTGTTAAAAAAAACCCGACCCGTTTGATCCGACCCGAAAACCCGCAAACTACCCGACGGGTAATTCTGTAAATTTTTCTGTGAATTGCTATTTGTCGCTCTCATTTTAACTTGAATGGATAAATATGCCCTTTATGCAAGTTGTAATATAAAAGGAGGACTTTGTTGGTCATGAACATATTATATCAAACGGTCCCCTCAAAGTAGTACCACGTGAATCCCGAGCTCACCACATTGGTCCCCACGACCTTCAAACCAAATCGGTCCCCACGACCACCTTAAATCGTTTTTTTTACACAAAATTAATTATCAAGTTTTTGCGACGGGTCTTGGATGATGGACGACTGGAACATTCGTACGCCGGAGATTGCACTTTTTTTTTAATTTTCAGGTAAAGGGACATCCGCCAAAAATTTTCGGATGTCCCAGGGTGGATCCGCCCAAAATTTCCGGATCCACCTTGGATGATCCGAAAATTTTGAGCGGAAATCATGATCCGCCCAAAATTTCCGGATCTTCCAAGGTGGATCCAAAAATTCCAAACGGATCCACCTTGGGACATCCGGATTTTTTGGGCAGATGTCCCTTTTTCAGAACTTTTTTTTAATATTAATTAAATTACTTTGTTTAGTTTATTTTTTATTGTTGTTGTGATTATGTTTTTGATAATTTGAGTAATTAGTAATTAGTAATAATGTTATTATTGTTTTGTAATTGTTGTTGTTATTATTGTTATTGTTATTATTATTATTATTATTATTATTATTATTATTATTATTATTATTATTATTATTATTATTATTATTATTATTATTATTATCTCAAAAACAAAAGTCATACAACCTACAATAAATTAGTTGGAAGCCGAGATATAATTTGGGCCCCACTCCTCTAGCTATAGCAAAGCCTACCCTAGTGAAGATATGAGCTGCAGCACGAGCCCCAATGTCTTGCATCGTCGAGAACCTCTTAACCCGCTTTAGCAACGCAATAGCCTCCTTCTCTAATTCCCCAAGCGAAGAAAAGGAGAAGGGAATAAAACCGTATCCAATCGCTCGACAACAAGCTTCATACTTTACCCGTTTTCGCTAAGCCGCATCAGCCACCACCTGTCCAGGAACAAAGTCAGATAGCCCTGTTTGTGTCAAAGGAGAAGACCCTGTGAAGTCGACACATGCATCACGACCACGATCCCATGAATAAAGTAACACATCGGCAGGTCTAAGGGCCCCGGTATTTCCTCCAAATAACCCTATGTCAACCTCCTTTCTTGCTGAAATCCCAGATCTGTAGCAAATGTCAACAAGTGTATCCCGAACAACATTATGCCGATGTTTAATACCTACAATACCAGCACATGACACCGAGTGGTCGCCGAAAATATCTCCAATAAAAACCCGAGAACAAGCAGAGCACGGCGTCGAGACAGAGAACAATGGAACGCCCATCTGGTAACACAACACACATCGGTATGTCTTTGCGTTCATCGTCTGGCCCAACCCAGAAATAGGGACTGCCCGAAGCCAAGCAGAGGTGTGATCTCCCTGTTGCGATTTCCACAATGCCGACTGACGAGGAGACAAAGAAAAGGCAGATTCTGCAGAAGCGGTAACCTTTGTGAAATATATATATCTGCCAATTTCTTCATGATTTTAGGGGCAGCGATCTCACTAGGATTACTCAAGACCCAACCGTTCCATTAAACAAAAGCAACGCATCCGCGAAAGCTCGACCAAGGCCATCAACACCAGCATGCCGGAGAAGCTTTGTCTGCAACCCAGCAGACTGTAACCGAGAGGCAAGAAACGCATAATGACGAACATCACCTGCGGAATAAACACCAAGTCCACCAAACGCAAAAGGTAAGGTGGCAAGCCGCCACTGCCAATCGCCAAACCCAGGCCCCGAAGCAGTAACGATACGCTCCAAGGAAGATCGAAGAGCCTTGTCGAAAGTGCGCTGAGCCACCTCAAAAGTACTAGGAGGACAAGTACGCAAGGCAAAGTAGAGTTTAGAAACTCCGATACATGCCCTAAGCAACAACAACTCACACTGGGGATCATCGAGCTTAGCAACCCTATCCATTAGAGCAATGGTCTTGGACACCCTCTGCAGCACAAGGTCACCTCCAAATGGGGATCGGAACTAGCGGGACCACCTAGCAACTTGACACCATGAGAAGGTCGAGCAATATTAGGTGGAAATACACCCACGAGCCTGCTTCGAGGGTCCTCCATAATCAACTGCAGAACCTTCCCGACCACCAAAGTGTTACCAATAATAGTGTTGTCATCTAAATACCACACCCGAAGACATAAGTCAAAAGCATCTCTGATTTTACAAACCAAGGGCTGTAAAACCAAAGAAAAAAGTAGAGGACCAAGGGGATCACCCTGCTGCACTTCCTGACACGACCATAAGGATTGGTCCCCATAATACAATATGGTTGGATTTGAATAGCAGAATTCAACCCATCGGGAAATGCCCGGACAACGACGACGAACTTCACGCAACATGACCGTACGATCAACAAGATTGAAGGCATTCTGAAAATCCACCAATAACATAGAAAGACCAACCTCAGAACCACGATCCTCAATCAATCGATTCACAGCATGAAGAATTGCCTCACTACCTGAAGAAACCCCAACGCCAAATTGAAGACCATCAAAGTAACTACCTAAAGACTGGCCAACCATAACATCACCCACCTTCGAAACCAGACGCCGCCAAATAGTACTCACAGCTATAGGACGAATACCACCACCGGGCTTGAAAAGCGGTGTAAGAGGAGCACTTGCAATATTATTATTATTATTATTATTATTATTATTATTATTAGTAATTATGTTATTATTATTTTGTAATTGTTGTTGTTATTATGATTGTTGTTATTAGTATTAGTATTAGTATTAGTATTAGTTATTAATGTTAATAATATTATTAGTTGTAATATTGTTTTATAAATATTATTATTAATATTATAAAAAAGAACATATTGTCTTAGACCATTGTTTTGTTTAATTTGTATAGGATTTGGAATCTGAAGATGGCAGTGATGGTGTGAATTATAGTGGGAATTTCGTCACGGACACGTTATTTCCAATGTTTGAGGATGCAGTTAAATGGGCAGATGGTGTTTCCACAAATCTTGGATTTATTTTGGCGAAATCGTCATATAACAAAACCAGAGATGGTCGGCCGTATCGATATTTGAAATGTGATCGGGCAAGGCGGAGCAAGCCGAGAGATTTGGAGAACGCGATACGGAAGGACACAAAAACCAAAGCTAATGGTTGTCCTTTCTACATCAAGATATATTATGAATTCACCACTGACAGTTGGAAGATCCGCGCGAAAAATGATCACACCAGGACACATAACCACCCAATGATTGTGTATCAAGAGGGTCATCGTAAAGTTAGCGAATTGAGCCCGGGTGCAAAACAGGTTGTGCGTGACATGACAAAGTCCAAGATTGCGCCCCGTAACATCATGGAAACTATTGAAGAGCAATTTCCTGATGATCATCCAAACATCAGGCACATTTACAATTGCCGGAATGACTTCAGGATGGAGATGTCTGAAGGAAGAGGAGTTGTTCAACAATTTCTTCATTTGGTGAGAGAGAGTAAGAAAATTTACTAAGTGACAGGGTAAAGTCGTATCCCCTAATCAAAAGTAAATACCTAAATCCTCTAACTAAAGTAGATAGGGAAGTAGGGTCGATCTCCACAGGGAAACAAGTCTTTTTACTCCTAATTAATTATTATAATCTAAATTATCTAATTAACCAATATTTATATTTGAGTATGAGACTAAACTACAAAGAATAGGATTAGGGAGAAAACAATATATAAAAGGATCTAGGGCATAGGTTCACCAATAAATAATACTCCAGGGTAAAACATAGTAATCAATCATTGACATTGCATAAATAACATGATTAACAGGCTCTCGCAATTTATTAATCAACATAGATCTAACAGGCTCTCGCAATTTACTAGATCTAAGTTCTTATTGAAAATAACCTTTAATTTCAAATTAACATCTGCTCGATTCATCAATTTAATATTGTTATACTTTTACAAGCCGCAATTGTAAAACATTAAAACAATTCAGTAAGAAATTATCATGCAATATCAATAATCAATAATAGCCAATCATCAATGCATCAATTAACCAGATTGTAAAGGGCTTTCGCTACGTATTACAATCACATAATTAATCTACCGGTATTAAATCTCATCTCTCGAATCTTGACTTAACCATTTATAAATTAATCTGCCTATTGAAACTAGACCTAAACATCAATTCTCATCTCTCGATTCTTGAATCAATATTGTCAAATTCATGCATAAAAGATAGGCCTAATCTAGTCACAGAGCATTAAATCAATCAATAGGAAATTAATCTAGCATTGATAATCAACAACAATAATTTACCCCTTCATATTAATTATTAGATCCCCATAAACCCTAGAAATTAAACTACTCACAAATCATCATGACTAAACTAATCAAATAAATAAATGAAAGCATAATCAAGGGAGTAAATAAAATAACTGAAATTAAAGGGGAAGAAATTGTTACCAAAAAGTAATCTGGAATTAATGGAAGAATTAAGGACAAAAGTTTAGAGAAAGAATTCTAAGAGAATAATTAAGAGAGTAAAGAAAGAGTAAAGAGGAGAGAAAGAGAATAAGAATTAGTAATCCTAAAAACGTATTACGGAGGTTTATTTATACTCCGTACAAAAATCCTAAGCTAAAACAAATTAAAACAAAGCTAAGCGTCAACTAAATAAAACACGCGCCCGATCGGGCGAGGCACCGCCCGATCGGGCGCGCCTTTTTTGTCTCTAATACTAATATCGCGCCCGGCCGGGCGCCAGACTAAGCTTCTCCCGCCCGGTCGGGCGCGCCTCCGGGCGCCAGCCTTTTTGGCCGGGCGGCTCATTTGGGCCACTATTTGGACTTCGATTGGGCTCCAATTCTTCGGGCCAATCTGGGTTTCCTCTTTAGGTCTTGAATACTCGGTCCAAATGCCCCGGTATCACCTATACCGAGCCCTTAATCACCGGTTCGATGGCTCTAACCGGCCCTGGGCTATAAACTCTGGTCGTGCTTCTCCAATGTTCGTGATTGCTCCAAAATATCTCGGGAAAATACTCCAAAAGCATAAATCCCTGCAAAAGTCAACCAAATCTACGAAAACACTAGAAAACACCAATTAGTAATAAAAGTGGCTCTAAAGAGCCAAAAACACTACTAATTATGACCAAGGGACGGGGGTAAAATACTATATAAAATAGACACATCACTAGGTCATGGCCGATGATCTCGACGTCATGCAACATGCATTTATGGTGCACCCGATCACGGTCAACATACTCCGCACATACCCACATGTCATAGGTATGGATTCTACTTACAAGACCAATCAATATGGGATGCCTTTCTTTGAGATAGTAGGTGTGACACTGAAAAACCAGAATTTTCTAGTTGGTTATGTTTTCATGCGCAACGAGTGCACGGCTAGCTATCGGTGGGTGTTGTAGAGATTAAGGAAGTTGATTGGGTTTGATAAAGAGCCATCGGTATTTTTGTCAGACCGTGAACTTGGGCTATGTGCGGCTTTGAGAGAAGTTTTTCTAGGGACGTCGCATTTACTCTGTCGATGGCACATTAACAAAGATGTGGAGGCTAGGGTGACGAAGATGTTCACAAACAAGAAGATTGGTAGCAGTTTTAAAAATGGCAAATGGAAACGTATCATGGATGCAACAACCGAGGCGGAGTATGATCATGCTCTAGCTACCATGAAAGCGAGGTGGGCAAGATATCCAACAGTGATTGAGTACGTTAAGGGAACATGGTGAAAGGAATGTTGTCCTTCGAACAAGTGTATTATTCCGATAGAGGGTTCTGAATTATTAGAAAGCTAATTATTCAGTGAGGTCAAGTGATCGGAATGCCTGGGTGGAGGCCGCTTCCGATCAGTAATATTAATGTATAATTAATTTTACAGTTTAATCTTGACCGAACCCTTCGGGTCACACCCAAGCAACTAACGAACCGACGTGACGAATTAATTTAGAAAGAATTAATGAGACGCCCGAGTAATTAATATTTAGACGTCGAAAATTCGAGCTTGGAGCGTCGAAACCGAGCGCCAGAAGACGAGTCGAAAATAATAAAGGACGAGACGAGAAAATTACTAATAAATCAACAAAATTACCAAAATACCCCTAGCATCGGAATGCCCCGAGCAAACCGAGTGTTAGGGGCATATGGCCTAGCAAGGTGGCTAGCAAGCGCACCAAGCCGAGCCTAGGCTGGCTGGTGCGTGCTAGCGCACCTTGGCTAGCAAGGCTAGCTTGTTGTATATTTGGAGTAACACTCGAAATACACAAGGGATAAACCAAGGGATAGATAAGGCTAAAGAACCAAAGGCTTCTTAGATAAAGTCACACCACTAAGAAACGTTTTGGATTCCTAAGATCACAAGCCAGCTAGTAGCCTAAACTAGCTAACTAAGCAAAGGAAACGAAATTCCAAATCCAAGAATTTCAGGTTTTTGTTTCTAATCCAAGAAACGAATGTAAGACAAGTTTTTTGTTTGAATAATCTGCCTTTTTTCATTCACATTTGCTTGCTATTTATAGTAAACAAGCATCCTTAAGTACAAGCTAACTTAAGTGGCTGTTCAGCTCACTTGTTACACGCCTAAGCTAAAGCTAAGTACAAATCAGCTTTTTGTTGTCTAGATACATTATTAAAAGAAGCCTTATTTAACTAGATACATCAAAGAGAAAATGGTGGCTTATAACCTCCAAATTATGGCTGAACTAAAATCAGAATTAAGAGAGTGTAACTCCCCTTAATTCACGCCCATCCAAGCAGCAAGTTGGAGATGTATTTCCTCCAATTTTCACGCCCAAATTCAAACAACAAAGAAGTGTAACTCCTCCTTGTTTCAAGCCTTGAAATTATCTTGAATGTATGTGGAAAAGGGTGTACTTGGACGCCCTTTAGTTGCTGCAAAAGATGACTGAATTAAACAGCCAATTGAAGGCTGAAATTAAGGCTTAAGATGCTCCAATGTTGACTGATATCAACGGCCACTTGAAGGCTGAAGTTAAGGCTTGTAATGGATTGTAATTCATCTTTGACAACTAATTGTAACTCCCAAGTCAAAGCTTTGAAATTCCTTGTAAAAGAATTTCGGATTCCAAGCTTAAATGGCTGCCATTTTGATGTATCTTTGCACTTGTACTTTTGTGTGAATGTGACAATATTTTTCGAACTAAAATCAGCTAAGAAAAAATATAACTAATTTGCAAACTTAAAATGAATAAAGTTTACAATTTATTCAAAGCATAAAAAGAACTAGAATAAACTAGTTAATAAGAACAACAAGAAATTCAAGGGGTTGAATATCTTGCTGCCCAAGGATAGAATGCATAGCACCAATACATGATGCTACATCTTGAACCAAAGAAATGTCCATAACCAAGTTGTTAGGCTTGGCTACAACATTCCCCCCTTCTTGAAAAGAGTTTGCCCTCAAACTCGGCAACTCTTCAAACTCATCATAGTAAGGTGATAAATCAACCACATTAAAGGTACTAGAAACACCATAATCTCCGGGCAACTCAACTTTGTAAGCATTATCATTCACCTTTTCAATAATAGCAAATGGACCATCACTACGAGGACTAACCTTGGACCGCCTTTTGGAAGGAAATCTTTCCTTTCGAAGATGAATCCAAACTAAGTCACCGGGCTGAAAACGGACCTCCTTTCTTTTCTTGTCATAGTATGCCATGAGGGTACTAAAATTCCGCACAAATCTTCTATATAAAGAAGCAAGTCCATGAAAGCTTCGAACTTGTTGAATGGTTTGTGGCGTGGGCCACTCACGAATTGCAGCAACTTTCTTTTCATCAACTTCAATGCCTTGTGATGAGACTTTAAAGCCAAGAAAAATAACTTGGGAAGTGAAGAAATGACACTTCTCTAAGTTACCATACAATTTCTCACGTTCAAGGGCTTCAAAAACCTGTTGCAAGTGCATAGAATGCTCTTCTTCCTCCCTACTATACACCAAAATATCATCAAAATAAACTACAACAAATTTACCCATGAAAGGTTGCATAACCTGATTCATAAGGCGCATAAATTTAGATGGTGCATTAGACAAACCAAATGGCATCACAAGCCACTCATAGAGGCCCTCCTTTGTCTTGAAAGCGGTCTTCCATTCATCTCCTTCAAAAATTCGAATTTGATGATAGCCACTTCTCAAATCAATTTTAGAGAACACTTTAGAACCATGCAAATCATCAAGTAAATCATTCAACCTTGGAATAGGAAACCGGTACTTGATAGTGATTTTATTGATTGACCTACTATCAACACACATTCTCCATTCTCCATTCTTCTTAGGCACAATCAAAGTAGGACAAGCACATGGACTAAGAGACTTACGAATAAGACCCTTGGACAGTAATTCTTCCACTTGCCTCCTAATCTCTTCGGTTTCTTTTGGAGTGGTTCTATAGGCTGGTTTGTTTGGGAGCATTGATCCGGGAACAAGATCAATTTTGTGTTGTATGTCACGTTTTGGGGGTAGGCCATGGGGAATGTCTTCGGGGAAAACATGGGAAAAGGTTTTGAGAAGAGGGGTGAGGAGTGGGTGTGGTTCTTTTTGTGTCGGTTGGGAAGGGGTATCAAGTTGGCTTAAAATGAATTGTTTGTGAGCTTTATACTCATGCAATTCTGATTTTATGAGAGTGGTAAGGGAAGTGGGGGGTGTGGATATGGGGTGGCCGTTTTTGAGGTTTAGAGGGGTAAGGAGTATTTTCTGTCCATCCTCAGTGAAGGAATATGTGTTTTTATACCCATCATTCATCACACGCCTATCAAACAGCCAAGGTCTACCAAGTAAAATATGACATGCATCCATAGGTATAACATCACACCATAATTCTTCCTCATAAGTTTTACCAATGCTAAATGATAACAAGACTTGTTGTGTTACTTGAATCCCTTTACCATGATTTAGCCATTGAATCACATAAGGTTTAGGGTGAGGGACGGTTTTTATTTTCAGCTTGTCTATCATTACTTGTGAAGCTACATTGGTACAACTACCTCCATCAATAATCAAGGTACATACCTTACCACCAATGGTGCAACGAGTGTGAAAGATTGCCTCACGTTGCAAACTCCCTTCTTTGCCAATCATATTGCTTAGTGTACGTCGAACCACCAAGCATTCTCCTTCATCCGGTCCAAGACACGCATAATCATCATTCACCTCAAGGTTGCTGTCCACTTCAATTTCTAATTCGTCCTCCTCTTCATGCTCGATCAAAGTGACAATCCTTTTATTTGGACAATCACTAGCCAAATGTCCAAGGCCTTGACACCTAAAACATCTTCTTGGGGCTGGTTTTGGGTTGGAATTTTGGGTGTTTTGTGAAGGTGGTTTAGAAGTAGGCTGATTGGATGTGGGTTTGAAAGGTGGGAAATTGGATGTTTGCTTTTTGGGGGGAAATGAGGTTTGAGGTGCAATACGTGATGATTCACTTTTGCCTCTTGCTTTTTGTTGCTGCTCAATCATATGTGCTAAGATAATGAGCTCTTCAAGGGTGGTGTAAGGGTGTAGTTCGGCCACATTGGCTATTTTTGGGTCAAGTCCTCCCAGAATGCGCACCAATGTTTGAGGTTCATCTTCCTCTACTCCACACTTCATGACAAATCCTTCAAATTCCCTAGCATATTCTTCTACTGATTTTGTACCTTGTTTGAGGTTGTGGAACTTGGAAAGGTTTTCTTGCACATAGTATGTGGGAAGAAACTTTTGTTTCAGCATCTTTTTCATCTTGGTCCACGATCTCACTTTCTCTTTGTCTTGCCTTTCCCTTTTGGCACACACACTAGCCCACCAAGTTGAGGCATATTTTCTTAACTTCAAGACTACAATCTTCACCTTTTTTTCTTCCGGTGTTTGCTTGTAATCAAACACTCTCTCCACCGTTCTAAGCCATTCTACAAACTCATCAGCATCGAGTTTGCCATCATACTCCGGGATGTCAGCCTTAATGTCATTATTAGGCAGTGACCTTTCTCTTTCATGAAAAGGCCTATCATTGTGATTGAAATTAGATTCACTCAATTCTTCATCACTATGATTGGGTAAGCCCTCTTTTTGATGGCGCAACTTAGTAGAAAGATCTTTTAACTAATCTTGCAAATATTGCATTCGCTGCTCCATATCTTCTTTCTCTTGTGCAACCTTATTGACATATTCTTGTCAATTAGGGGGTGGGATGTCGGACATGGTTTGTGTTTGGGGTATGTGTTTGGGTATGTGTTTAAGCTATGTGTTTGGGTATTTGTTTTGCTAGATCACCCTCCTTCTAGCGCCAAATATTGTATATTTGGAGTAACACTCGAAATACACAAGGGATAAACCAAGGGATAGATAAGGCTAAAGAACCAAAGGCTTCTTAGATAAAGTCACACCACTAAGAAACGTTTTGGATTCCTAAGATCACAAGCCAGCTAGTAGCCTAAACTAGCTAACTAAGCAAAGGAAACGAAATTCCAAATCCAAGAATTTCAGGTTTTTGTTTCTAATTCAAGAAACGAATGTAAGACAAGTTTTTTGTTTGAATAATCTGCCTTTTTTTCATTCACATTTGCTTGCTATTTATAGTAAACAAGCATCCTTAAGTACAAGCTAACTTAAGTGGCTGTTCAGCTCACTTGTTACACGCCTAAGCTAAAGCTAAGTACAAATCAGCTTTTTGTTGTCTAGATACATTATTAAAAGAAGCCTTATTTAACTAGATACATCAAAGAGAAAATGGTGGCTTATAACCTCCAAATTATGGCTGAACTAAAATCAGAATTAAGAGAGTGTAACTCCCCTTAATTCACGCCCATCCAAGCAGCAAGTTGGAGATGTATTTCCTCCAATTTTCACGCCCAAATTCAAACAACAAAGAAGTGTAACTCCTCCTTGTTTCAAGCCTTGAAATTATCTTGAATGTATGTGGAAAAGGGTGTACTTGGACGCCCTTTAGTTGCTGCAAAAGATGACTGAATTAAACAGCCAATTGAAGGCTGAAATTAAGGCTTAAGATGCTCCAATGTTGACTGATATCAACGGCCACTTGAAGGCTGAAGTTAAGGCTTGTAATGGATTGTAATTCATCTTTGACAACTAATTGTAACTCCCAAGTCAAAGCTTTGAAATTCCTTGTAAAAGAATTTCGGATTCCAAGCTTAAATGGCTGCCATTTTGATGTATCTTTGCACTTGTACTTTTGTGTGAATGTGACAATATTTTTCGAACTAAAATCAGCTAAGAAAAAATATAACTAATTTGCAAACTTAAAATGACTAAAGTTTACAATTTATTCAAAGCATAAAAAGAACTAGAATAAACTAGTTAATAAGAACAACAAGAAATTCAAGGGGTTGAATATCTTGCTGCCCAAGGATAGAATGCATAGCACCAATACATGATGCTACATCTTGAACCAAAGAAATGTCCATAACCAAGTTGTTAGGCTAAGCTACAACATAGCTAGCAGCCCACACCATGTGCAAGGCATACTAGCAGCTGGCCGAGGCTAGCAGCCCGCACCAAGTGCGAGGCATGCTAACAGGCTGCAGCTAACAGCCCGCACATGGTGCATGGTGCGTGGCATGCTAGCAGCAGGCCTCGTCCAAGCAGCCCGCACAATTGGTGTGTGGCTTGCTGGGCTGAAGGCTTGGCAGCGACTGGCATTCTACACTTAGGTGCCTTGGTGCCCAAGTGTGGGGGTGCCACGTGGCGCGGATTGATTGGATTGAGGGAATGTGTTGGTCGGCTATGGGAGAGGAGTGGGGAGCAAGTTTGGTCCCCCCTTCTCCAAATGGTCCTCACCTAACCATATGCCTTTAATTTTCAAGATTGCACAAATTACATCAAGTGTCTTTGATGTAATTTTGGAGTTTAAAGACTACAAAGTAAGCATCAAAAAATTTCAACAATTTCTCACAAATTTCGCATTAAAAATAGCAGAAATTCGAGTACCAAAATAAACCCAAATACCCAAACAACAAAATAGTCACAACCCATATGAAATCACAAAAATAATTCAAAGAAATTACATAAAGGAATTCAAAAAATTTAAAGGAAATTAGACAAAACCTCAAGATTACGTCCTCAAGAATAATTTTCAAAGGTAAAATACACATAATATACCAATTTAAATAAAAAATGGAAAACGCTACAGCAAAAATACATAAACCCTAACTCATACTAGAAAACATGTAATACCCGAGATTGGATCTTCTACAGCTTCGTGCTAAACTGCTAATTAGGGGTGTTCATAAATCGGTCCGGACCAGACCACCTCGGACCGACCCCCGACCGGACCGGACCAAATTAATCAGTTCGGTCTAGAAATTTATTTTCCCGGTCTTTGGTCCGGTCCGGTCCAAAACCCTATAAAAAACCGGTCTTGGACCGGACCGATTTTTTTATTAAAAATATGTGTGAAACCTTAGATATTGGTTAAGATTATCCTTAATAAGCTTAGAAAACTTTGAATTTATGAGTTTTTTTTTGTAATAAATATACAAAAAAAATGATAAAGTGTAGATTTTCCTTTACTTTTTTCGAGTTTTCCATAAAATTATTAAAAAAATTAGAGTCTTTTTTAATAAATTATTAAATTGGTCTAAAGCGGTCCGGTCTGGGTTTTGGACCGATCCTTTCGGTCCGGTCCGGGTTTGGTCCTAGCTTAATCGGTCCACGCATATTCTTACATACAACCTTATGCAACTAGTGTAGTTGCAACAACATGAAACGCAAGAATTTATGCATGAAACGCAGCCCAAACTCAAATCATACAACCTAGCTCTAACGTTCTTCCCGCGTTAGTTTGTTTCCTTTTTAAAATTTTTAGTTTCCTTCTTCCCAATTCTATCTCTTCTATTTTCTTTCCTAATTCTCATCAAAATTTTCGAT
Source organism: Chenopodium quinoa (assembly GCF_001683475.1). Lineage (NCBI taxonomy): Eukaryota > Viridiplantae > Streptophyta > Magnoliopsida > Caryophyllales > Amaranthaceae > Chenopodium > Chenopodium quinoa. Next base: position 131,666 of record NW_018743906.1, on the reverse strand, counting down.
CAAAAATTTCATTATAGTTTTCTTTTGCTCTGTTTTTTCTCCTTCCTTCTTTAAATTCAATTGATTTATCACAAATCCAGCCACGAATGTTGTTGAAGAATGTTCTTGATCAAAAATTTGCAATAATGATGATATAATTACAATAATGATCTTCATCCCTTTATCATTTAGTAAAATGATTCTAAGTTTCAGAGAACTAATGGAGAAGAAGGTGGGTTTTATTTTATTTTCTCTCTCCTCCTTTTTTTTTCTTTTTATATATATATATATATATATATATTTTTTTCTTTTATTCTTAATCAATCAAATATATAATCAATTTTTTGACGTAATAATTATAATCAAACTTTTGTATAATTTCTGTAAGAAAAATGAATATGTATTAGTTTAAAAATGAACATTAATTACAAAATGAACATTAGTACATTAAAAATGAACATTTACTACAAAAAAGTGAACACTTTTTAGCGATTTATTTTATTATATACAATGAACTTGAACTATATGAATACATGAAAAACATGTTCATTTTTAATATACTAAATGTTTATAACTTTTTTTAACATGTTCACTGATTATTTGTCGATTTCGTGATATATTTTGATTGATTTTGTGAATTTGAAGGATTCTTCAAAAAAATCTGTTTTACGAAATGAACATACAGTACAAATAATATAAACATAAGGTATTCAGGCCCTGTTCTGTTCACCTTATTTTCACTTATTTCGGGGTTAATAATTTCAGATAAGTTCAGATAAGGGTAAATAAATTTAGATAAGATAAGTTCAGGAAAAATAAGTTTAGATAAGGTCAAATAAGTTGTGATAAGGGTTAATCAGGGATGTTTTGGGTGTTTTTAGTCCCTCGGGAGAGTTACAGCACAAGGTCTGATCCGGAAGCGCCCGTACCTGCAAAACAACGGAGACTCCGGGTGGGTGGAGCTCCGCCTCCGACGATCAAGTTAGTACTTGAATGAGAAGGAAAAAGGTGCGGAAATTGAGGTGAGATCGTCTCGAATTCCGAGCCGATCAGGTGTTTTCTCTGTTGTAAGAGAGTGTAGGTAATTTTAGATAATTTTTTAGATGCCCCCAAAATGGGGTAATTCTCCCTATTTATAGGGTCATTGGGAAATGTGCCCATGATTAGGTCATTGTCCTAATCATTGGTGGGCTGCGCCACATTGCGGCTACCTCGGGATTTGGGCCTGAAGGCCGTCGTTTCTCCCAAGTCTTTGGGATGACACGTGTCAAATGGAGATTGGTCCCATTGAGACCAATGAGGGCTTGACACGTGTCAAGTAGGGATTGGCCCACGTGGCATGGGTAAAATTACCCAAAACATTTGCCCCTCACAGGTGTGATGTGGCGCGCCACGTGGCATCTGTTACATGTGTCACTCAGGCAAATAATAATAATATTTTTTTTTATTGTGAGAGGATGACTTTTCACATTATAGGGAAATTACAATATTGCCCCTGAATTTACCCCTCTATAAATACAAACGTCAATCGTCTCATTTTGGACGTTTCTAAAAACTTCCTAGAGAGATAAAGCTCACAGATTTTTAGAGAGAGAACGTCTGCCTTCCGCCTGCCCCATTCGGTTATTCACCGCCTGTCACCCACGCAAGCAAGATCAACTTTATGAGCCTACTACAACCAGTTATCCACCGCCTGTGACCCACGCAAGCAACATCGACTTTAGGAGCCAGATACAGTCGGTTATTCACCGCATGTGACCCATGCAAGCAACATCACCTTCAAGCAACGTCATTTTCAAGCAACGTTGTAATGTACCGCCTCTCCCCCTTTCAACTCTTTATTTGTATCTTTTTTTTCAATAAATGGACTCATCACCAACACACACGGCACAGCCTAGGTCAGTAGTCAGCCGGTCTCCAGGTACGGCTGAGTCTCGGACTGGGAGTGTCGGCTTTGGGTGCATGGAGCAATTTTGTTCACCTCCTCAACCGACCATCTATGTGTCTATGAAGGACACAATGGCCAGAATTAAGCAGACCGCCTACAGACGGCGTCAAAGAGACGGTACATTGGAAGTGTCGTCCAATGAAACGACCCCGGTTGAGGAGGGGAGAATAAACCAAGATTTGGGGGAGTATTCCCCGTCTGGGATCCCTAGGACCCCCAGCGACTCAATTCTTGATGAAGTTGAGGACAGAGACAGTGAGGGAACCGTCTCACAAAGAAGAGCCCAAGGAGCCTCTGCTTCATGCTCTAGGTCATCCGGAGAGTCCGCCTCAGAATCAAGCTCTGAGGACAGTGATGCTCCCTCCTCCCTGATTGTGGATAGCGAGGCTGAGGAAAGGAAAAAATGGGATGATAAGGATGACCCATTCAACATTCACATCTCCGCCAGGATAGGCGGGCTATGCTTCAAAACATCGAAACCTTTTTTCGAAAGCGGCCCTTAGGCGAGGGGTTTACCGTTCGGGTACCGCCTAAGATGGGCACCATCACTTGGGAGGATGACCAGCCGAACGCCAACGCCTACTTTGGCTGCTACGAGACGGCCTTTCTAGTCGGCGTCCGTTTCCCTCTTCATCATGCGGTAAAGGATATACTGAGAGGATATGGCCTAGGCGTCTGGCAGTTAACCCCCAATTTGTGGGCTAACATCCTAGGCTATGTCGCCGCCTGCAAGATACAGGGCTTGAACCTCGGCTGGGAGGTATTTGCTCACATGCGTTATCTCAGCCGTAACCCAGGCGGCTGGAGGGCTTGGTATACCCTGACCACTCTCCATCAGTACCAAATGACACTGGACAAAGTGTCCAAGTACGACGGCTGGAAGAGCCGCTTCTTCTTACTGTCTGCCCCCACAAAGCGGGAAAACCGGGAGCTTCGCCGGTACAAAAAGAAGCCAGAGCTTTTAGGCAGGAAATGCGTTCTGCCCCGGATCCCTTGGGACGATTACGACAAGATACTTGAGACCAAGTTCTTTGAACTCGAGGCGGCAACCCTGTCCCCAGAAACTGGATTCCCATGTGCGCATGGTTCAGGGATGAGGCGTTCCTGTCCGCCTGCGACCTGAGTACAATGCTTCCAAAGCGTACGTCTGCTACACATCCGGTTGCATATCGTCTGTGATGTTTTCTTGCAAATTGTGATTAATGTTTGTTGTTTCTCTTGCAGAAAAAGCTTTGGAAATGGTGGCTGATGATAAAACCCCCAAACGGTCTGCCGCCCAGATCAGGAGAGATCTGGCTGAGGCCAAGGCAGCCAAATTGGAGGCTGCGGTAAGTAAAGCGTCGCCTGAGTCATTATCCTTGAGATTGCGAATTTTGCCGGCTGATTTTACTCACATTCTTTTTGCAGGGTGGAGAAGTTCCAAGGTCCTTCTCGAAGAACCTTGTAAAAAGAGGGCGGGATGACTCCACCTCTACTCCTAAGGGCATCAAGTCTGCCCGAACCGGCTCAGCCAAGATTGGGCCTGACAGCAACACTGGGACCCGCCTGACTGTCGGCGGGAAAGGCATTACTGTAGACACCCATTTGTGTCTCCCCAAAACCAAACCCAGTGATGAGTACCTTTCACGTCGAATCATAATCGAATGAAGCGAAAGTGTGGAAAGTCTAGTGTTGCGGATGGTTTTAATTTCTTTTCTCTTCTCTCTGTTTTTGAAAACTTTTTTTAAGAAAACAGCCAATCCAGTTTGGTTGGTCCATGATATGGGTCCAATAATAATGTAGTTGGATGGGGTTTGAAAAGAGCTTTCCAACGATATATTATAAGCCCAATTCTGATGAATATCGAGGAAGTTATGGCCAAAATACTAAACTGGGCCCGATTTGGTTTTTTATATGCGGCCCAATGATCTAGAGGAGGGCCTATTATTAATTATCATTCCTAAAGCTATTAGGATTGATTATAGTCTTTTAGAATACTCTAGAAGTTTATTTTAAATCCTAAAGGAGTTAGGATTGATAATTATATTTTAAAGAGTTTGAAATTGAATAAAACTACTCCTTTTAAGAATCCTTGTTTTGTACGAAGTGGAATATATTCAGATTTTATTTTCGTGCCTCATAATATTTATCAAAATTTTATATGGTTGGATAGATCTTGAAATTATCTTTCCAATGATATATTATAATATTAAATCCGAGTTATAATGAAAAAGATATGAATGAGACATGAAACTCTATTCAAAACTGACACCCTTCCACTATTTTGGCCATATATTTTTATCTACAAAATATTTTAATCTGATTCTAATTGGATTGGAAAGTAGACTTTAATAGCTTTCCAACGACATATTATATTCCTTATTTGGACTTTCGGATCGAAAAATATGATAAAAACAAAAACGCATGAATTTCTGAAATCAGCGCCTGGAACCAGGCCTGGCGCCTGGCGCCAGCCATTAGCGCTTGGTGCTAGACATTGGCGCCTGGCGCCAATAAGCTGGTTCTGGCGCCAGCTCTGTTTCAGTTGCGCCAATGCTCTGTTTTGTTAATTTTATCTTTTTGGATGATTTTCTCTATAAATAACGTTGTAAAATCTCCGTTTTCATTCATCTGCATTCACCAACTATCATCAAGATTTTCTTGATTATTCTCTCTTTCTCTTTCTCTTTTTCTAAATTAGCCTTTTCTTAAATACAAAATTCCGCATTCGCAAGTTTTAGAAACACCTAGCCATATTCGAAATAGCCTTCTCCCTAAACGTGAAAGGTTTAATTTCTGAGGGTTTGGTCCCAAATCTCTATTTCAATTATTATTTAATTTAATTGTTTATTATTTTCCTTGAAGTTAATAAAGTGTGTATTTTGTTATTAGAAAGAGGTACGAGGCATCAAAGTAAGTACTTTAATGATTTTTATTGATATTATGATGTAGAAATCATGTTTATATTGTTATTATGATATTCCTAGTATCATGTCTAGGGTAATTTTAATATTAAATATGATTGTTGCGATGCCTTTTATTCTCTTCCTAATATTTATGATTGTTAGTATCATGTTAGGGCTAAAGATTTGATTTTTATTGCTTAGTGACATGCTAGGGTTTGTTATTAATCTTGTTAGTATCATGCCTAGGATCTTGCTATTATTATTATGCTTTAATATTAACATGAACATGATTATGATTATAATTGTTATAATTTATGATGATTATTATTTTGATGATGATTATTTTATTATGATTATAATTTTGTTATCGCTATAATAATTATTATTATGATTAATATGGGTGTTATCATGATGATTATTCTTAATTATATTTGTGATGATTGTAATTATTATTATGATTATTATTATGTTGCTTGATATTTATTTTTATTGTTTGATCACACTTGTTATGCATGTTTAAAGGGAATTTGTACTTGTAATCACGCTTAATAAGATAATTAATAATCTTGTTAGGGTTAATTTGATTATAATTTCAAGTGATCGCCAATAATAGTTTATTTGTGCATTAATATTCAACCAACATAGATAAATAGGTTTAGGGTTAAACCTATTGATTGCATGTTAGTCAGAAAGCGCACATGAATACAATCAGAATAAAGTAGAGGCCTATTATTAGGGCAGGTTCAATCTCTTTTAGGTTGGATTTGTACCTTCATCCCCGAACCCTTATTTAGTTCTAGACCTTATGGAGTTGACGATCTCTTGTATCGTTAAGGGGTGTAACCTTCATCCTGTGAACGGTTTACAAGTTCCTAAAACTTGTTGGCGACTCTTTTGCTCTATCTTCTTCCCTTTTGGACGCCACCGTACTTTAGTGTATGATTACAGTGGGGTTCAAAGCTAGTGGGATTATCGCTTGAAATTTATTCCCCACAGTTTTTGGCGACTCCACTGGGGAGGATTTCTATTTTACTTCCTGAATTTGTTTCGGCAATGATTTAGAATGAGTGGATGAGACTCGAAACGTTCTAAGTATTTCATGTGCGTAATTTTGATTAACATTATTGTCATATGCATAAAAAAGATCTCATTGGAAAGACCATCCGTAATGAGTTAAAAACATAGGATTTTACACGTAGGAAATTTGAGAAACGTCTTTCACGACTTGGGCTGAAATAACACCGCGCGAAACTGGAAAATTTTATCGAGCACAGAAAGCTGCTGAGGCATTTGGGAAGTAGCGTCAGGGGCCAGAGCTTGGCGCCAGAATTTTAGTCGTAGCGCCAGACGCCAGCATTGGCGTCAGGCGCTACAGTTAAAATCTGGCGCCAGTCTCTGATTGCTGGCGCCAATTTCCCCCAATACCGAGCCAGAAATATGCGTTCTAATTTCGACCGTTTTTTCGTATTGTTTGCTCGATCCTACATCCTAATTGAATTTTTCTCACTTTTCTGAAACCCATATGTGTTCTACATATGGACATAACCCTCTGGGAATTCATGCTCCATCTACCCGATTGAACGCTCCGTGCAACAAAGGGTACATCCGAGATGTTGAATTCACCAAACCATGGAAGCGAGTTTTTTCTAAACTCGCAGTGTCCCATCCACTCGCGCCAACCCTTCACGGTTAGGCTTCCGTGCGGTGCATCCGGACAATTAACCATGGACCCTCTATTGACTAAACCATATCCCGAACTTTTAGAGAACTAGAGCCATGGTTAGGTTGCAAACTCATTGCATCATATTGTGCCTACTTGACTAATTGTGCATTATTTGTTGTGCATACACTATGTGGTTTTTTCCTAACCGTTTGTTTGACTTGTGTTAAGACTAAATAAAATGATTAATGACTAAAGGACTTTGTTTAATTAATTAATTAATTTGAGCTAATAGATAAACATAAAATCGAGTCATAGTTCCTTTAAGTCAACTCGGATTTTTATTCCCGTATACTGCACAAGCGTCAACTTGTTTTAGTCATATCCGGAGTTCTAGAAAGAACGACGAGTCTTACAACCTATGGATCTGTAGCCCCGAGTTTTACCTTTAATTTGGCGTTGGTTTCATCCAAATCAGAGTCACAGATAAAAAGTTATGACTAAAATACCACAATCTGTCAAGTTTAATGCATATACGTGAAGTCTTAACTTAGTCTTTGCTTGAGTCTAGTCACATAGTCTAGCCACATGGTCATGACACGAGTCTTAACGTACCATCTACACTCACTAATCTTAGCACACACTTTGAGTACACGTCACCATGACCATGTCTTAGGTTCATGCATGAGTCGGTCTTTTTCCGTCATTTGAGTTGGGGGGTACATTCTATTCCTAATTCTTCATATCCCTCCATCTACATCATCTTCTTTCACATTCTATTCCAAACTTTCTTCACTTCCTCCATCCATTGAATGTTGAATAAAGTTTAAGTTAAATAATTAATAATGAATATCCCCAAATTTCTTTTCCACAGTACTTGGTCGAGGAGAGAAGGGCGATTAATCAAGGACAACCTCTTTATTCAAGTCTCACTTTTTGATAAACCGATTCGTCAAAAGAGGAAGGCTAAAAAGATAATGGCAACTCAAGAGGAAGTTAATGAACTTAGGAGTCAATTGACTAACGTGACTGAGACACTGAAGCTACTCACACTCAAGATCGATGATCCCGTGAAACAACAACAAATGAACCTCATGCAAGAAAGTCTAAGCAAGCTATCTAGCGACTATAAATTTGAGGGCATGAGTTCACAAGGGGTCTCGCTGGACAAGGAACTTCTTCCACATAAGTTCAACGCCACTGACATCCCTAAATTCAAGGCAACAGATAACCCTTACTTCCATCTATGAGCTTTCGAAACTATAATGAACATTGAGGGTATCGATAAGAAGGTTTTCCCCTATTTGTTCCCACTATCTCTTGAAACCGTTTGCCAACAATGCTTCTTCTCCCTTGACAAGGAGAAAACATCTACCTGGAAATCGATAGTAAACGCTTTCGTTGATAGATACAAGTGCAATATTCAAGTTGAAACCGATCATAGACAACTTGAGATGCTAAGACAAAAAGAGAGTGAAGGTTTTACTTCTTTCTTTAATAAATGGAGGGAAACTTCCGCCAAGATGATTGAGGTCCCCACCGAAAAGGAGTATGTGAGGATGTTTATCAAGAATCTCTAAGAAAAGTATTCAAAGCATTTAAAATATCAACACAATGTGAATACTTTCAAGGCCGTTTATGACATCGGAATTGAAATCGAAGACGACCTCTCAAAGCAAAAAGCTACTAACAATAGTAACCACGGTGGCTGGAAAGGAAAGAAGAACGACAATCCTTCTTGTTCCGAAAACGCCCACTCTAGTCATAATGTTAGTACCTTTGACCATAATGGTGTCTTAGCCATGGACAATCAAGGATCTAAAAGGAAACCCAGGTGAGAGTTCACACCTATTGGAATGACCTACGATGCTGCTTTCGACCGTCTTTACGATCGAGGATTAATCAAACCTATTGGCCCTACCGAGGATCCAACACCAGAAAATCGATCTTCGAGATGGAATCCAAACTCCTATTGCAAGTACAATTGAGGAAACGGTCATACTACTGATGAATGCTACAGGTTTCAAAATCTCATTCAAGATCTCATAGAAGCAAACAAGGTCCCATTGCCTCTAGCTAGCGAGAAGACTGGGTGATGATGAAGCGAATGACACCAGACAAGAGGCGAGCTTCAACGACAAGATTTCGTGACCTCTTTTTCTATTTCTTTTTTATTTACTCTTTCCCCAATAAGTCTATCATAGACACCTTTTCTTTTCCCTTAGATTAATTTTGTAGATTAATTCTTTATCTTTTTTTAATAAAATGAGCGTTTATTTCCTTGCATATGATCATTTCATTATATTGCATTAAAAAAAAATCCATGTCGAATTAAGCACAAGGTATACTAATGATTTGAGGCACCCCTTGTAGCCACGTCATATCTCCTTTCACCTTTCAAATATGCAATTCTTTCTTCATAAACCACTTTGAGCCTCGTCTAACGATAGACCCTTCTTTTTTCAACCTACATCTACCTAACCTTAGGATGGGATGGTATGCAACTTGTGCAATTCTAAAAAAGGGCTTGAGTGATTCCAAAAATTAAAAGCAAAAATAATCAAAAACAAAAAATAAATAAAAGTGTACAAAAGGGCAAGTGTTCCAATGTCTTTGATATGAAAATATCTTCGATAAGAACACGTCTCAGATTGCGTCTCTTATCGTGCTCGGTACCGTGCCTGAGAAACATGAATGCCAAGTGAGTGATAGACCGTATGATCGGGATTGCCCACACTTATTAAAATAAAATAAATGCTAAAGCAAAAAGAGCTAAAAAAGAGTAGAAAACCTCAAGCATGAAAATACAAATATTCAATAGCAAGGTTGCACACCTTGGGGGCTTATCGAGGGTCTTGAGCCTTTATCCCCTTCTTCTTCAAACCTTTAGCTTAACCACGTTACAACCCTTAAAAGACCTTTTTGAGGTATACACACTTGTGCGAGGTTCGGCTATAGCTACGTTCGGCCTGATTCCTAACGGATACGTAGGCAACCTCACGTCGAGGTGCGGCCGTAATAAAAATGCATTCATATTCACATTCACACACTTACACCATGATCATATCAAGGGATTCCCTATTCTCATCCCTATCCACTTAGAGATAGACTTGGGGGCTTGATCCTTACATCATTCACCACCATTTGACTCTTTTCAATATATTTTCCCACGCACTTAGCTCTTACGGCCTAGCTTTAGTGTCACTATCACACACATCACACATACATGACCAAATTTATTTCCCTTAGGAACCCTTTGTCATGAAATCATAACGTTGAAGCATGCCTTATCATATCAACATCACTCATCAATCATATTCATCATTGCATCACGAAGTATGAAGTGCTTAGCCTCCATGCCTGAGTTACCTACATACTTTTATCATTGAGTCAACCATTGAGATAACCTAGGATGGATTAATCCTTGCACCTTGATAGACAGTATCAAACAACATCTGACTAAGCTCATTCAACATGAACCTTCAAACTTCGCTTCTTCTTTTTCACGTCTTTCTTTTTCGGGAGAAAGTCGGTACCCTCCACAAAAATAACGGAAATTTTTTGCTTTTTTGCATTTTCGAGTCGCATAATCAACACTATGCACACACGGGTCATGAGTCTAACACATGTGTCATTTCACTTTGAGTCGAGTCAACCTCGATTCAGTCAATCAGCGAGTCAAGTTTATACCTTGAGTCGTGTCAAGTCGATGAGTCAAGCAACATTAAACCTTAGGTCAACCCTAAGATAATTTTAAGCCTTAGGTCAACCCTAAGATGGCTAAAGAGATTGGCAAAGTTCTATAGTCAAAAATAAATACAGGTGCAGCAGAATAGGGAAGACCCTACTCCAATTCCTGGCGCCAGAAATATCTCAACAACGACAGAGCTCGAAGCCTCTCAGAAAGATGATTTTGACCTCATACAGCAATTTCGGGTTCCTTGGTACGCTAGTTAGCCCCTATAAGCAATTTGACATGATTAAGTAGTCAGTTTGATTACAATCACAATAAGTGGTCGACCTGATGAAAGATCGTCTCACTTAGCTTAAGCGCCTAAAACACTGGCTCATTACAATCGGTTTAAAAGCAAGCACTAAAACGACAATATTTCCAAAAATTGGATTGTCATCCCCAACTGACAATATTTCCAAAAATGGATTGTCGTGCATCTTCTTCAACGAAAATTTTTCCAAGATTGGATTGTCATCTCTGGCAAAGTTTCCAAGCGTAGATTGTCGTGCTCCTTCTTAGTTTGGCAAGTTTTTCCAAGTTCGGATTGTCATACATTCATAGATCGCTGGCAAGTTTTCCGAGATTGGATTGTCATACACCCAGTTCCCTATGGCAAAATTTCCCAAAGGATTGTTGTAGGTTTCTATTCATCATAAATATCGGCAAAGGTTCCTCAGCGTGGATTGTCATTCATTTCAGCAAGTGGCAAATTTTCCCGAAGTGGATTGTCGGTCGACTCTTTCTTGCAAATGTTCCAAGACGCGGATTGTCAATAGTGGCAATATTTTCCCAAAAGGATTGTCGCATAGCGTTGGCAAATTTCTAAGGCGGATTGCTTTCAAGAGTTATATTCCAAGACATGGATTGTCGATCGTAGCAAAGTTCTTATGAAAGATTGTTACGAAGCATTGGCAACTTTTCCCAAAAATTGGATTTTGGCGAATTTTCCGAGATACGGATTGTCGCTTCATCGTGGCAACATTTCCAAGGATGGATTGTTACGAAGCATTGACAACTTTCCCTAAATCGGATTTTAATACATCATACAAGAGTTGTGTTGTCAACTATTCCCAAAGAAAAGAGGATTGTCGAAATACTGGTTCACAAGCAGCAAAGCGCCGACATACTGGCATAGCAACATTAAGGATAAAAGCAGTGATCTTTTCGAAGACTATCACAGCGGAAATTGGATTCATATCAAAAAGAAGCTCTTTTTTCAGAGACGCGTGAACATATCCAAAGGAAGCTCTTTGTTCAGAGACGAGTGAACATCGAACAGCAAGATGACGTTCCCTAGATTGTGGAGGGTGGTCACAAACAACTGAGGATTGTTTCAAGAGAAGCAATCTTCGATGGTATTCCCTTGGACGTGGAATATTATCAAAGCGGAGGAGGATCGTTTCAGGCGAAGCAATCTTCTAATTTGGAAGCAGTTACAGGCGTAGCAGTTTTCAAGCGGGATGACATTCTCTAGCTTGCAGGAGGTCATCAAAACAAGGATACAGCAGCAATCGGTTACTTTCAGAGACGTGTGCTTGACGGTGCAAGATACGCGTTTCTTAACTCTTTTATCCGTTTAACTAACGCTAGTTTTGCAGGTATCGACGTTACAAGAGTGATTTAGGATCGCAGAATGTTCTGAATCATTCTCCGTCCCTATCGATACTTTGACTTTTGTTTTCGAAACTCGCGTTTCTCCAAACTCAGTCAAAGTGGGATGGGATGGTATGCAAATTATGCAATTCTACAGATTCCCTTTAAACATGCATAAAAAGTGTGATCAAGCAATAAAAATAAATATCAAGCAACATAATAATAATTATAATCATCACAAATATAATTAAGAATAATCATCATGATAGCACCCATATTAATCATAATAATAATTATTGTAGCGATAACAAAATTATAATCATAATAAAATAATCATCATCAAAATAATAATCATCATAAATTATAACAATTATAATCATAATCATGTTCATGTTAATATTAAAGCATAATAATAATAGCAAGATCCTAGGCATGATACTAACAAGATTAATAACAAACCCTAGCATATCACTAAGCAATAAAAATCAAATCTTTAACCCTAACATGATACTAACAATCATAAATATTAGGAAGAGAATAAAAGGCATCGCAACAATCATATTTAATATTAAAATTGCCCTAGACATGATACTAGGAATATCATAATAACAATATAAACATGATTTCTACATCATAATATCAATAAAAATCATTAAAGTACTTACTTTGATGCCTCGTACCTCTTTCTAATAACAAAATACACACGTTAGTAACTTCAAGGAAAATAATAAACAAAACAATTAAATTAAATAATTGAAATAGAGATTTGGGACCAAACCCTCAGAAATTAAACCTTTCACGTCTAGGGCGAAGGCAACTTCGAATATGGCTAGGTGTTTCTAGATCTTGCGAATGCGGAATTTTGTATTTGAGAAAAGGCTAGTTTAGAAAAAGAGAGAGAGAGAGAATAATCAAGAAAATCTTGATGTAAGTTGGTGAATGCAGATGAATGAAAACGGAGTTTTTACGACGTTATTTATAGAGAAAATCAGCCAAAAAGATAAAATTAACAAAACAGAGCATTGGCGCAACTGAAACAGAGCTGGCGCCAGAAATAGCTTATTGGCGCCACCAGGCGCCAATGTCTAGCACTAGGCGCCAATGGCTGGCGCCAGGCGCTGATTTCAGAAATTCATGCGTTTTTGTTTTTATCATATCTTTTGATCCGAAAGTCCAAATAAGGAATATAATATGTCGTTGGAAAGATCTTAAAGTCTACTTTCCAATCCAATTAGAATCAGATTAAAATATTTTGTAGATAAAAAGATATGGCCAAAATAGTAGAAGGGTGTCAGTTTTGGATAGAGTTTCATGTCTCATTCATATCTTTTTCGTTATAACTCGGATTTAATATTAAAATATATCATTGGAAAGATAATTTCAAGATTTATCCAACCATATAAAATTTGAATAAATATTACGAGGCACGAAAATAAAATCTGAATATATTCCACTTCGTACAAAACAAGGATTCTTAAAAGGAGTAGTTTTATTCAATTTCAAACTCTTTAAAATATAATTATCACTCCTAACTCCATTAGGATTTAAAAGAACCTTCTAGAGTATTCTAAAAGACTATAATCAATCCTAATAGCTTTAGGAATGATAATTAATAATAGGCCCTCCTCTAGATTATTGGGCCGCATATAAAAACCAAATCGGGCCCAGTTTAGTATTTTGGCCATAACTTCCTCGATATTCATCGGAATTGGGCTTATAATATATCGTTGGAAAGGTCTTTTCAAACCCCATCCAACTACATTATTATTGTAACCATATCATGGACCAACCAAACTGGATTGACTATTTTCTTAAAATAAGTTTTCAAAAACAGAGAGAAGAGAAAAGAAATTAAAAACCATCCGCAACACTAGACTTTCCACACTTTCGCTTCATTCGATTATGATTCGACGTGAAAGGTACTCATCACTAGGTTTGGTTTTAGGGAGACACAAATGGGTGTCTACAGTACACTGGGGGGATTTGGTCTAGGCTTAGACCTGACCTCAGGCGGCTTCTCTACGCCTGGGGGTAGTGCAGCCCCTCACTCTGAAGGTACACATAACCCTTTCGTTACCCCGCCGGAGCTGGGAGGCCCTTTCGGGTGAAATCTCACTCCCAGCAGACGTCTTCTTCAGATAGCCGGCATCAAATTGGTGCCACTTATATAGGTTACTCACCCAGTTTCACATCTGGTGCAAATCAATCGCCTAGGTGGCCGGACGTGCAGGCGCATGCCAAGGCCATGCTGGCGGCTGTTCCCAAAAGGGAGAAAGATTCCATTCCTGGCATTAAGACGTTCAATCTAGAACGGATCACCAGCTTGCTGTCTGAGGTATGCTTATTTACTTGTAATATAGTTTCGTTAGATTACCCCGGATGCCTAATATATACAATCTTTTCTTCAGGCAATGCTAAGGGTAGATGGGCTCAAGCGGCCGTACACCCGGAAGAGGGAGGAGGTAAAAAGGGCAAGTAGATCTGCTAGAAAATCTCAAGATGTAGCTGAACATACATGCCTCCTTAATAATCTTGAAACTAAAGCCCTCTTGATGGAATAGGCGGATAGGCTCAACGAAACAGCTGTTGCGCTAAAGGAGGCCAAAGAGAAAAATCAGGCGGTTGAGGCCGACCTCAAGAAGGCGCAAGATGACCTCAAATCTCTCCAGAGTGCTGCTAAGGAGAATGCTGAGCTCAAGGCGGAGGTTGCCCGCTTAAAAGAGGATGCGAAGAAGGTCCAGGAGAACCTCCAGGCGACCATCGAGGCGGATCAAAACCGCCTGATTGCCGATCAGGAAGAGGACACCTCCCTCCGCATGCAGATGGCTTGGAGTGCTCTCTACCCAGACAGCGACTACAGCCACTGGGAGCAAGCTTTCCAATATGCCGAAGAGCTTGTGCGCAAGAGAGACGATGGAGAGCCTCTGTCGGAATCTTATGAGGCCTGGGCGGCCGAGCAATGGGGGGAGCCGGCGACGGGTGAAGACGCGGCTGATCCCCAGGCGGAGACCGAGCCGGCAGAGAAGATTGTAGCCGAGCAGACCCAGCCAGCCCAGGGCCAGCCATAATTTCTCAGCGGCAGTATGCCATTTAAGCTTTTTTTTGTTTCCGGCCTGCGTGCCGAGTATTTCTCTTGTAATTCAACAATTACTTCTTTCCCGGACGTAGATCTGGTTATCTTACTGCTTATCCCGGCTAATTTAGCCGTTTTATTTATGAATGTGCCGACTGAGTCGGTTCGCTTTGCATCTTTGTTTTTGAAATTTTCTCTTTAAGCTTTTTTACATATGCGTGTGCCTGAAACTGCCCAACTTATTTAAAGCATGCGGTGGTCAATACACCGGCTACTTTTGCCCCTGACGGCTGGGTGATTGGTTTCAATACTATGATTGATTGGACTTGGGAATTTTGATACTTTAAGGAGTATGGAATGTTTCCAAGTTCAATCAATCACAATGGTGATTGCCCCAAACCAACACACCGCCGTCATGAAGCTAGCATTTATCCGTCTTTCCAAATGGTTGTTTGGCTAAAATAATCTTTACCACATTCAAAGAGCAATTGCGGTCTTATAATACAGCCGAGGACATACTGTCCACCTGACCTTTAATGAGATAGGAGACATTTAGTCCACCTAAATAATGGTCCCAGGGCAACTTTAAGGCTGCCTGTGGTACCTGCAATCCATTGCACTTATCCAGTTGCCCCATTGGGGTAACTTGTGCAATTTCGTCGAATAATCCAACTCTAAACTTAGGTTATCCACCGGCTGCTTTCGCAAAGCACCCGGTTTAGATCCCCTCGCTCTCAGACTATTTTGGTCAGACAACTATGAGTTGACCAATTAGGTCGTTTTATCTTTGCCATCTGCATATGCTTGTAGAGCATTCGATAGAAATGCCCTCTGCGACGATAACACCCGGAGGGGCGTCGCCGGACGCCATACTCATAACGGAGCAGACGAATTTATAAATTTTAATCTGGTTATTGGCCTTATTTTTTGCCCGTCTGTGTATCACACAGATGGTTAATCGATGGATTACACAGGTGGTGAAATAAAAGTTACTAAGTTATATAACTTAGTCTGCCCGTCTGTGTATTACACAAATGGTGAAATAAAAGTTACTAAGTTATTTAACTTAGTTTGTCCGTCTGTGTATTACATAGATGGTAAAATAAAAGTTACTAAGTTATTTTAAAACTTAGTTTGCCCGTCTGTGTATTACACAAACGGTGAAATAAAAGTTACTAAGTTATTTAAACTTAGTTTTCCCATATGTGTACTACACAAACGGTGATATACAAGTTACCGCATGTATCCATAGACAACAATATTAAAACAAAAAGAAACTCTTTTTCATTGATAGGCTTTTCATCTACAAAAATTTACAAAATCTCAGAAGTTGTACTTTTTCAGATTGTCTACATTCCAAGTTCTAGGCAGCCGTTTGCCATCCGGAGTTTCCAGACGGTAGGTGTCGTTTCTTACTTCATCAGAAATCCGGTAGGGGCCTTCCCAATTAGGAGTCATCTTTCCCTGTTCATTGGCCCTACCGGTTGCCTTCATTTTTCGTAACACAAAGTCCCCAACTTTCAGAGGACGTTTGTGCACTCTCTTGTTTTAGGCACGGGTCATACGCAAACGGTAAATCTCATGACGCAAGGCGGCATTGCCCTTGCGCTCCGGGAGTGAGTCCAATGCAAGCTGCATGGCCTCCCAGTTTGCCTCCTCATCATAAAGCATGACCCTTAGAGTAGGCTCGTAATGCTCGATGGGCAAGACGGCTTCAGCACCGTATACCATGAGAAATGGGGTTCACCGGTTGCCCCTTTTTCAGTTGTCCAGATGGCCCATAGGACGTGAATTAATTCCTCAGCCCATAAACCACCGGCTCTTTCTATTTTCTTTTTTATACCGTTTGAGATGAGTTTGTTGAAGGCTTCAACTTGGTCGTTTGCTTGGGGTCGGCCGACTGATGCAAAACAATGTGAGACCCCTTGGTCTCCCAACCAAGTCTTAAGCTAAGGAGTCTCAAACCGAGGGCCATTATCAAACACCATAGACATAGGTACCCCAAACCGGGTGATAATAGTCTTCCAGATGAAGGAGATGACATCCTTTGTCTTGATGCCTTTGACCGCCTCAGCTTCCACCCACTTGGTGAAATAGTCCACAACCACCAAAATGTAGCGCTTTCCGCCTGGTGCAGGAGTATAAGGACCTAGAATGTCCATGTCTCATTTAGCAAACGGGATTGGGCTGTGGATAACCGTCAGATCAGTAGCCGGGCGATGGATTAGC
This sequence comes from Chenopodium quinoa, assembly GCF_001683475.1. Taxonomy (NCBI): domain Eukaryota; kingdom Viridiplantae; phylum Streptophyta; class Magnoliopsida; order Caryophyllales; family Amaranthaceae; genus Chenopodium; species Chenopodium quinoa. Next base: position 114,566 of record NW_018743906.1, on the reverse strand, counting down.
TTGCCAAAACCTTTGGCACTTGTCACATTTTTTCACAAACTCCATGGCATCTGACTCAAGAGTGGGCCAGAAATAATGATGTCTGGCTCTGACGGTTAATGACCTGCCGCCTGAGTGAGAGGCGCAGTACCCCGCGTGCAAGTCTTCGAGAATTTCCTTCCCCTTTTCTGGGGTAACACACTTCAATAAAGGTTTCAAAAAACCCGCCTTGAAGAGTTCTCCATTTCTCATCTCAAAGCTTGCAGCACGCTTCTTCAGTACGGCCGCCTCCTGTGGTGAATCAGGAAGCACACCGTCTGTCAAAAATGCCCGGATGGGATCCATCCAGGTAGAGCTTCGGTCAAGAACTCCGATGGGATCTTCATCAGATATACTTCTTTTTTCCATAACTTCCCAGAAGACTGACCTAGGCGTATCACAAGAGGCGGAGGATGCTAATTTTGACAGAGCATCCGCCTGATTGTTCTCCGACCTGGGCACTTGACTCAGATGAAATTCTTCAAGAGTCCCAACCTCGGTTTTGACCGCCTGCAAATATTTGATCATAGCCGGATGGGTGGCTTCATACTCACCATGGTATTGGCTAACAACCAATTGAGAATCCGAGCAGGCGTCAATTCTGGTTGCCCCTGCCGCCTTACACATATGTATACCGGCTAGCAGGGCTTCGTATTCCGCCTCATTATTTGAGGCCTGGAACTTAAACCGTAGTGAATATTCATATTTACCTCCTTCTGGAGATTGACAGATAATGCCTGCACCACATCAGTTCATAGTAGAGCTCCCGTCTACATGCACCTTCCAAACCTGATCAAGGTTATCCGGAGCAGCCGGCCTTGTCATTTCAACAATGAAGTCGGCGAACGCCTGACCATTCACTGCCTTTCTTGGTTCGTAGGTGATTTCAAGACTTTGCATTTCAATAGCCCATTTGAGCATTCTACCGGATGACTCCAATGTTGTCATTGGCCGGTTTAGTGGTTGAACTTAGTAGATCACCACCGGATTTACCAAGAAGTAAGGTTTCAACTTATTAACAACCATGTAAAGAGTGAGGTACCATTCAGTGTAATCAACACACATGCGCTAGGTACCATTCGGCTTCTTTACAAGCACAACATTAGCTACCCAATCCGGGAAGTTACATGGCCGAATGAACCCAGCGTCTAACAACTTTTTTACCTCGGCAACTGCCGCCTGACTTCTCTCCTCGCCAAGATTTCTTTTCTTTTGCCGGATGGGCTTCTTTTTTAGATCAATGGCGAGTTTGTGGACAGCGAGATCTGGGCTGATGCCTGGCATCTCTTCCACTTCAAAGGCAAAAATGTCTTTGAATTCCTTCAGCAGAAGGTGCAAGTCTGCACCCAACTCTTTGTGAGCAACCGTCCCCACCTTAACAGTTCGCTCTGGATGGGTATCATCCAGAGGAATATCAATGTGCTCTCCAGCCGGCTGGGGAAGGAGATCATCTGACCGTTCCCCGGTCAGTGATTGCTATTTCTTCTCCTTCTTCACCTCCACCAGCTGATCAACTTTTCTTTTCTTGCCGACTGCTGGTGGGGGTGAATCAGGGTCCTTGACATTATCAAGGTCTATTGGCTCCTTTGGAGGACCGGCTGCAGCAGCCGTTGGTTTGACGTTTGAGAGGTAACACTTCCTTGCCGTCTTTTGATCCCCACAGACGGCGCCAAATGTTTTGGGTGTTTTTAGTCCCTCAAGAGAGTTACAGCACAAGGTCTGATCCGGAAGCGCCCGTACCTGCAAAACAACGGAGACTCCGGGTGGGTGGAGCTCCGCCTCCGACGATCAAGTTAGTACTTGAATGAGAAGGAAAAAGGTGCGGAAATTGAGGTGAGATCGTCTCGAATTCCAAGCCGATCAGGTGTTTCTTCTATTGTAAGAGAATGTAGGTAATTTTAGATAATTTTTTAGATGCCCCCAAAATGGGGTAATTCTCCCTATTTATAGGGTCATTGGGAAATGTGCCCATGATTAGGTCATTGCCCTAATCATTGGTGGGCTGCGCCGCATTGCGGCTACCTCGGGATTTGGGCCTAAAGGCCGCCGTTTCTCCCAGGTCTTTGGGATGACACGTGTCAAATGGAGATTGGTCCCATTGGGACCAATGAGGGCTTGACACGTGTCAAGCAGGGATTGGCCCACGTGGCATGGGTAAAATTACCCAAAACAAGGGCTACCCAAGTTCATTTTATAACTAAAATAAGGGCTAATAAGTTAAGATAAGATCAGATAAGTTAATATAAGTTCAGATAAGATCAAATAAGTTCATATAAGTAAAAATTAGGTGAATAGAACGCACCCTTAATTATGAGCACAAGAAAATTGAAGAAATTTAAAATAAAATGATTATGAAACATACGCATTATAGGTATTAAAAATATGAACATATGCATTGCACATGTGAATATATGCATTTTAGAAAATGAATCTAGGCATTTAAAATATGAGCATACGCATTGGTTCCCTGAAAGTGAACACATGCATTTCAGAAAGAGAACATATGCATAAAAATATATGCACATATGCATTTAAGAAAGTGAACATAAGCATTCAAAATATGAACATATGCATTGGGTCCCTAAAACATACACATTATAAGTATTAAAAATATGAACATATGTATTTTAGAAAATGAACATACACATTCAAAATATGAATATATGCATTGGTCCATTTTTGAATGCGTATGAACATAATTAAGCATTTCAGAAGGTGAACATATACATAAAAAAAATATGAACATATAGATTTAGAAAGTGAATATATGCATTTCAGAAAGTTTACATAAACATTTCAGAAAGTTTACAAAAGGATTCAACATATGAACATAAGCATTTAAGAAAGTGAACATATGCATAAAAAAATATGAACATATGCATTTCAAAAAGTGAACATAAGTATTCAAAATTTGAACATAAGAATTCAAAATATGAACATATGCATTTAAGAATGTGAACATAAGGTATCCGTTTGATTTCACTAATTTTTTTGACAATTCCAATAAAAAATTTCGAACAATAGAGTATCAAACAATATTAAAACAAAATTAAGTGGTAATCATTTTATCTTTATTTATATTCTGAAAATTATTATTTTTATTGGTGCGATGGTCCAAATGGACCCTCTCCACTTTTGTCAAATATACTTCCTCGGAGAACAGGGCCGTCGAAAAAAACAGGCCCATAGTCTCTTTTGTCGAGCACACCACGAAAGGAGAAGGAGAGAGAGAGAGACAGAGACAGAGGAAGAAGGGACCGGCGGCCGCCCAATCACTGTCAACACCAACCTAACCCCTTTAATGTAAGTCCTTTTTCTTTCCTAAAATTTGCGTTTTTTGGTTCTTTCTCTCTCCTCTAATTTGAGTATATCTTCAAAACTTAATTTGTATTCATGTGATCAGTTGTTTATTGCTTAATGCTTTCTCAATTTTTTCTTCATTGTTGCAGTTTTTATTGTTTCGAATTTGGGTTTTCTGGGTAAGTTTTGGACATGTTAATTGTGCTAAAATTTTGGTTTTGAATTTGTTAGGGTTAGGTTCTAACTGCAAAATCTAAGTATTCCATGGAGTAATGGGTTGAGGGTTTTTGGTTTGATTGAGTTGCTTGATGATAGTTTATATCATAGATTACATTCGTTGATTTTGGGTTTTTGTTTATTAATTAATTTGAGTTTTTCTTCAAACTTTAACATTGTTGCGCTACTTTTCAGTATCCATCAATTTGCTACTGTTTACTCTTAAAAATGAGCGATCGTGAAAATTTTTCTGCTAGTCAAGAGGAGTTCTCTTCTCATGAACATGATGATGATGTTACGGATTCTATGGATGATGATGCTGATAATGGGGAGGTTCCTGTTGAACGTGATGATTATGTTACGGATTCTATGGATGATGATGCTGATAATGGGGAGGTTCCTGTTGAAGAAGTGAGTATATTTTACTTGTATTAACTGTACAACTACTGATATATTGCTTGGTATAATTATTATAATTTTTTTTTTGTTTCCAGGTTCTACATCTTGATGATGTTTAGAGAATTTGTTGTATTGGAGCTGGAAGAGTGGGAGTTTTGTCAATGGCTGTTCTTTCGCACCACTGGCTAAATAAGACATTCGTTGTGGTTGACAGGGATATAGATCTCATCAATAATATAAATGGTGTTAACGAAGAGAATGAAAGATTGATGTTGTTTTCAGAACCTGGTATGGATGATTTACTGGATGAAGCTATGCATGTTAATTATAATTTGGTATTTAGCTCCAATATTGCTGCTAAGCTTGACCTTTGTCGGGTGATATTTATTGCGGTTAATATACCGTTAAAAGAACAGCCCAGACAGGTAAAGAGTGATTTTGATGTCCAAAATTGGGAAGATGCGACCAGAGCTATATTGGATTCAATTGGCAGGGAACCAGTATTGCGATCTAGGTATGTGGTTGTAAAGTCCACACTTCCAATAGACTATAAGAGGAACATTCATGATCGTTTCTCTGAGTACAACAACTTCAACTATCTTCATATCATTACCAACCCAGAATTTTTCTCCGAAGGCACGGTTGTTGATGATCTGTCATATCCTCATAAAATAGTGTTAGAAGAGTTTTTTAATGGTGGTCGAGAATTCTTTAGGGATTTATACTTGCCAGTGGTGGAGCATGATTATGATAGGATTGAAATGGTTACTTCCCTTTCTTCTGTTGAACTAGGTAAACTTTTGTCTAATGCATCAATTTCAGCTCAACTAACTATTATGAATATCGGGTCTACCATTTGCGGAAAGGTTGGTGCTAATTTTGATGATGTGAAGAGAAGTTTTACGGCCAACCCTAGGGTTGATGCTTTTTTTGTCGATTCAAGACCGGGTTACGGAGGATTAGGCTTGAACAAAGATGTGTCCTATCTTTCATATTTATGTGATTATATTGGATTGAAGGAAGAGATGGAACTTTTTAATAAGTTAATTAAATTAAGAAGGAAGAAAATGGATGATTTGGTGAAAACAATTTTATCCATGATAGGATCTTCAAAGAGAATAGCTATCTATGGTTTCTCCAACAAAGTTGATACCGATGATATTCGCGAGTCTCCGGCCATTTACATTTGCAAAGCATTGTTGAAAGCTCGTGATGTTCATTTGGTGGTTTATGATCCTGCTGTTCCTGATGAAAATATCATCTCATCATTCTCTGATAAAGCTAAAAATCGAGTTCATGTTGCTGCAAATGCGTCTGCCGCTTGGACTAACACACAAGCTATGGTTTTTCTGGTTGAATGGATGGAGTTTAAAACGATGTTGCAGCAAGAAATTCATCAAATTCTCCTTGCCATGAGAAGAACAAAATTTATTTTTGATTGCTGTGATTTGTTTGACAACACCGTTATTATTCCAAATACTCATTTTAAACTCTATAAGCTTGGAAAGCCTATTTAGACTTGCAATTGTTGACTTATTCAGTTGAAGTGTAATGGGAGTTTGATTTAGTTATATATGTCAATCTCTTGGTTTTTATGGTTAATTTTTTAGGCTATTAATCTATATTTAAATTTATCATATTTACTAATGTATTTGAGATATTGCATTTACAATTAGAGATTTAACTCTAAATATCTATCTGCTTATCTTTTTATCTATAATCCATGAAAAAAGTAAAAGTAGGTTGTGGATTTTATTTCTAATTAGAAAGAGCTTTAAAGCAGAAGTTTTCAGGTGGTTAATAAGCTAAAACCTCGAAAGGATGAAGTGATTTCTACTATAAAAATGGAACTCTAAGTTGAAATAGTTTTACTGGTCCTATTTTTAGTTGGCTGCCTTTGTTTTTTATTTTTTTTTATGTTAGGAAATTATGTTGCATAATTAGCAATAGTTTCCTTCATTTGACTGTGTGATGATGATGTATATTTTAATATATGTGCACTGTTCTAATGTTTGCCCTTTACTATACTTTTACCAAGTTTGTTGGCTTTCTGTTTTGTTCATAATTTGTTAGAGATGTTCTGGATTTGGGCATTTCCCTTTGGTCGTTTGTGTTATAAGGTTTTTGAATGTTCAGAGTGGTGTGGTGGATCTATTTGGGATTGTTCAAACCTCATGGCAGTATGATGCAGTAAGTTGTTGCCAGATTTTGTGTGATTTAATGTTTAGCTTTTATTCCCTTGGGGATTACATAGAGGGATTAGAGGGAATGATTTGTTAGCAATTTTTTGCTTTCAAGCTCCTATTTTTATAAAAAAAATTGTAGGGGGAGGGGAGGGGAGGGGGTGATTTTCTAAGTGTTTTTTCCCAACCTACTTTAAGTAGTAGATTTGCTAGTCGTTTGTTCACGAATTTATAGCTTTTGTTGTGCTTCAGGTTTTCCTTACCTTCTATTCTGTTCTGCTGCTTTCTGCCTTTTGTTCCAATTTGCAAGGCATTATAGTTGTTGATTTGCTGAATAGCCAATCTCCTCCCTCTCTTTTATGGCCTCTTGGATCGATTGAATATTTGAGGAAGGGCTATTTAGAGATTTTATATAGTTGTTAGTAGCTCAACTATCTTATTTATGCTATGCCTTCTTCTTTGCAGGTCAGCTACTATTTAAAGACTAGTGTTGTTCTTTTCCAGATTGTTTTTTTTTTAAATTGTTTTTTAACCTATTCTACGTAGTCAGAAACTTGCTGACAGGGAATTCAATGTGTGGTGGATGATTTGGGGGGGTTTTTCTAGTGTGGCAGTAGACTTTCTGCAGAACGTTGCTGATGAATACACCAATACTCCGACGTTACTTTATACGTTTGCATTTCTAGTTCATCAATGAGCTCTAGAAGTCGAAAAAAGAACATATCTCGGGACCTTTATGATGCAGTTTCTTTTGCAAAACTATCTCCTTTCTGCAAACTTAATTGTACTGGTTGGTTTACCTTCTCTGGGTTGAAGTAAGTTTTGATACTTTTTGACTAATATAACTTGTTGCATTTGGGCTGACTTGTAGCTTATATTGTATCGTTCCCTTTTTGTTTCTATAACCCTTCTTTGTGAAGGCAATATTTTAACACATCTTGTGAATGATAATAAGCCTTTCCACTACAGTTCAATCTATGCTTTTGCTCTTCACACATCAGCCTGCCCTTTCTCATGGACTTGCTTCGGCCCACTGCAACTTCTGGCTGCTGGTGTATTGGATATCAGTAGCATTACACATATGTTATCTGGCCACCCTCAGCAAAATATGGTTGCCATATTAGATGTTATCATGCCAGTAACCGCTATTGGTATTTCCTAATTCAATTGTCTTGGCTTAGTGTCTTATAATTATGTCTTCTCATGGTGCTCAGGGGAACCTGGTCAGGAACAGTTATTGGGTAAATTGCAGCTGTTGACTCTAGAATAATCAGAGGACGTGGAAGACGTGCATTCTGTAGAAACATTGGTGATTGGAGCTCTTACATCAGGTACTGTGTATCTGCATATGCTTGTTTTATGGTGTAAACCAAATATGTTGATATTCACCACGTTCATAGATAATGATCATCATTTTTGTGTGTTATTTACATCACCTTGGATTTAAGGATGTTACATGGCTTGTCCCAAGTACAATTGTGCTACTTGCAACCTGAGCACCTCATGCCATTATATTAGGTCTTGCATCACCTTAAATTAAAGGATGTTACATGGCCTGACCTAATTTCCTGTAGTATTCTATCCGTATATTTGTACTCAGCATTGATAAAAGTGATTCATGGTTTTCATGTTTAGTATCTGTTGCATCTTTACGATAGGCGGTTATTAGCTGTGATTATTTTGTTTAAGTTTTTTTTTTTTGCTCCATGGTCATTTGACTTATTAAATGAGTCCGTTTAGTGTTTGCTGTGTTATGCAGTGCTGATTTGTTTTGTTAGGAATCTATCATATGCTTTGGTTGTTTCATCATTACATGGTATGTAAGAATGGTGAATTAAACTTGATGTTTTTAGGATTCTACTCAGGATCTTTACTGTGTAAGGCTTGTGCTTGTAGACCACACTGCTCCTTTTCAAGGCCTTTATTATTTTTGGTGCTTAAGTGGCAGGTAAATTACTTACATTTATGTGCACTTTTTATTAGGTCGGTCTTAAGTAATAATGGATATAACTATGTGCAAGGAATTAATATTAGGGGAAGGGTATGTTAGTCATAGCCTATTAATAGTAGCTTGGGGAATAAGTTAGAGTTTGTTATGAGAGTTTTTCTATATATAGGCCTCATTAGGAGGAATAATCATCATGTTGAATATTGTGAGGATTCTTATCGGGAGAGAATGAGCCTCTCGAAAGCTCATGTTAGGAGAGCATCCACCTCTCGAAAGTGGAATTATCGTTCTATTAATGTAATTCACCTATTATCAATATAATCAGCATTGTTCTTCCCTAATCTTTGCCATAATTAGAGTTGTAATCTTGTCAGAAACCATGCTAATTCCTAGCACTATGCTGATAGAAGTAATATTTGAGCCTAAATAAAGTTGGGTAAAATGACTTTTGATACATTTGGTTTAAACATGTGTCTGAACTACCTATCAGTGGATTAAACAAATACATGCACTTGCATATAAGCTTAAAATAAGCTTTAAATGATAAGTCCTGTGTTGTCTTTATAATTAAAAGATTAACCAAGGTTCACATGCAGCCAGTTGGGCAAAAACCTAGATTAACAAAGAGACATCTATTATCTCTCTTATATTAGTTATTTGTGCATGGCGGTTTTGTTTGCTATTAGAGCTCAGATATGAAAACATCAAGGTCAATATTTTTCATATAAAAGGTTTTATAGAGCCCGCATTTAATCAGTCTAGCCAATTATTGTAATAATATTTGTCTATTGCAATAACCCTTTTCGGTATCAGTCAGGCTAGGCTGTTATCCATAGTGGCTTGTTATAGCAGCACTTCCACAATGATGGACTATGTAAAACATTAAATTTATGCTATTTCATTGTTCAACTTGTAACAGAACCCTATGAACAGCTAGTCATAACCAGGTGTGAAACTAAAAATAAAATAGTTGTGTTAGGCTTTGAAATGAAAATTAAAATTTTTGTGATCTCGAGATTACAAATCTATACACCTTCTATAAATATGAGAAAATTGTTACTGTTGAATGAATATTGATGAGACATTTTGGCCCTTCTTTCCACATCGGTTCCTTATTGCCTTTTTTTGCTTGTCACGTGGACGTTGTTTGGGATTAGTACTTTTTCTCTCTCTCCTCCATTGAAGCACGCTGAAGCATTCTCTCCATTAAAACAGCTTTTTGAAGTAGATGGTTATCCTTCTTTATAGTCATCAAATATCTTCTCTCCTTCTGATTCACTTTCTCTCTCCTCTGAAATCAAATTGTACCAGAAATTCAGCATCAATTTGACCTAGGTTTTTAAGTTTAGGTGATGAAATTGCAGATGATGCTTGGGTTTTCTATCTCCTTTCATCAACACTGCTTCTTCTTCAATTCAATCTCTACAGTACTATGAGGAACACTTTGACGATACTTTTGTTATCAGGTATGAATATATGATGATACTTATGAATACATAGTTTTCAGCTTACATGTATTCACCATACAAATTTTACCCACTTCCTGAAAACCCTATTTGAAAGCTCTATTTCCTTAATTGCCCAGATTATTGCGCATAACCCTTTTTTTGTTTTATTTTATGTGTTTTAAGATTTGAGTTACTAGGATGAAGGACAAATCATCGAAATTGCCATCAGCATCACCTTTTAAATTGGCAAGTTGTTTGATCTTGATGTTTCTTGGGATAAGTTTAACTTTCTTGTCTTTGAGATTATTTCTCCTTTTAAATTTCTTTTATTTTTAGGAAAATTATTCTTGAATTCGTATTGATGCCCTACAACTGGGTTTGTTAGTTAAGTTTGACATCAATATGATTGATTTAGGATTATGTAGAAGATTGTAGTCCATCTTAATTAGTGGGATTTATTGGAGTTTTCGCCAATTTTCCAAATTAATGAGATTTATTGCAAGGTATAATTGAATGAGATTTATTGCAAGGTATAATTGATTTTAATTGGTGAGGGAATCACTTCAACGAGAGGGGGTGAACTAATGTTAGGGTGAAAGGGCAACATATAGGATAACATGCAGAGAGGAGGGAGAAAATATGTAGAGTACTTCAAAAGACCATTATAGTGTGAGGTAAAGATATGCACTTTCACCGGTCCATAGGCTCCATACTTATGTTGTAAACTTGGAATGTCGAGTGTTACATGGATACTCAAGTAGGGGTGAAAGTTCGGTTTGCGGTTTGTATTATGGCCAAAACCGAATCCAATTCGAATTAATTCGGTTTTGGATTTCTCAAACCGAATCTAAACCAAATTGAGATTTGGTCCAATCCAAACCGAACCTAACCAGATTAATTCGGTTTTCATAATTAGATTCCAATCCAAACCGAAATTTGTCCCTCCTTTTGCAACATTCGATCTCGAAACCCGAACTTCACCTAGAAAATTCCTGCAATTATTTAACTTTTTCTCGTTGAGTACATTCGTATGACTCCATTTCCCATTTTCACCACCACTCAATCTTTCATCAACCTTCCTTTCTCTCTCATCAATGGCAGGCAATTGATCTGATCACAACATGTTTCTCTCTCCTAAATTTGGGTTTCAAAATTAATTGACTGTGTCCATATATTTTCAGGTTCTTGGTACTCCTACTAGAGAAGAAATTCGATGATGAATCCCAACTATATTGATTTTAGGTTTCCACAGATTAAAGCTCACCCTTGGCACAAGGTATTATTGCTGTTTCCTCCCCTCTACTTTTTCACTCCATTTTTTTAAAGTGGATCATAGCATCATACTATAATGTGTATCACTTGGGCCAATTTCTTCATATGATGAATTTATGAAAGGGGATGAGTACTGCTGCAATGTTGATTACATTGTTCATTTAATAAGATTAAGGTGAGGTGGTCAAGTGGCCTGTACTTTGAGAGAATTGATCCATTGAAGTGTTAAGCATTAGTACCTAAACCCTTATGGCCTTGTGAAACTTATATGGCATTCATATGGCCGTCTTTGGGTGAATTTTTTTATTTTATTTTATTTATATATTTTTTTTTTCTTGGGAACAAGATGGTGTGTTGTTGGAAGTCCTTACATGCATCTGATTCCCTAACATTTTTGTGTAAATCTGCAATGTCGTATACAAGTATCTATGTAATTTTCAATCAATGAACAATTTGATGCTTGAAAGAATTTGTATACTGATAATGATGTTCGCTGATGCAGGTTATTCCTAAATGAATGCCTCCTGAATGAATGCCTCCTGAAGCCATCAATCTTGCTTCAGGACTACAGTATTCACCCAATCTTTGTTGCACTGCAGTAAGCAACCATCCTCACCCATCACCCTTTTCTCCCCCACATTTTCGCACAATCTCATTTGGCACAATCTCATTCTTATTTTCTTATTTGACCTTGCCTTCATGTAAAAGCCTCCCTCCCCTTCCAAGGGAAAAAAAAGTTACAGGAAAGGATGGAATGGGTTGCATTCAAGGAAACATGAGAACGTCTAGATTTATATTTCCTATAAATAATCTTGTTAAATTATATTGTACGGTATTAACTGTTCGTAACTTTTTGCAAGTTTTAGAATCTGAACTTATCTTTTTGCCTTACTAATTAGCTTGCAGTTGGAAGCATGTGTTCATCCTTTCTTTGATGAGCTTCGTGATCCCAATACTCGCCTTCCAAACGGTCGCCCACTGCCACCTCTTTTCAATTTCAAGCAAGAAGTAAGGTAGATAATCTGTAAAGCAAATTTATGATCTTTCTAATCTATTTGAAATTACTGAGTTCTTTTCTATGGTTTTATGTTCTATCTTTTCCTAGCTATAAACAAGTTACTTTGTTCTTTTCCTAACAGATGTATATACTGAGGGTTTCAATGGTATCTATCAGAGCAGCTTTGAAGCTCCAACATGGCGGTGTCAAGGTCTATTATTGGGACCTTGACAATGAAATGGCCCTGATAATTATATTTTCTATTCATTTGCATCTTCTTCTGCTAACTTATATCTTAACAACCTGAAGCATGGGAACTACGGGCTACTGACGAGGTGCAAGGTTGAGGAATGACTTCCGAGGCATTGAAGTATGAATGATCTCTTAGGTTCTTACTCTCCTTGATTACTCTATGTATTTGGTTGCCTGATTGGATGCGTTGGAAGGAACTCATTAAATCATCTTTGCAGAATTGGTGCTGTCGCTCTCTATGATGTTCTTTAGAAAAGGGCAGGGGTTGGCAACTTGGCAAGTAGTAAAAAGAAAAATATATTTTTAAAAGCCTTACAAAGAAGAGTGGGTTGAAGAAAGAAAGAAGGGGGGAAGGAACAAGAGGGGGATGAATAAAAGATGGGATAGTGGTAAAGACCAATTTTAACACCTTTAGGATACTTTTAAATTTGCAAAGCCTTAAAAGACGAGTTTGAGGATGATGGAGGAAGAGGAGGGCGAGAATATAAGTTCACCATTTTTAAAGTGTAGTTGAGGAAGAGATATGGAGCACTTTTAGAGAGAGAGAGAGTGAAAGGGAGGGGAGTAAGTACAACCTATAATTTTCAAAGCCATTTAAAGGAGGGAACATGGAGAAGAAGGATTTGGCATTTTATTGGGTAACATGGTACAAATCAAAGTTGGGTTGAGTATAGTTCGCATTGAGATCAATTAGAATTTTCAGAAATTAGTTTAGATCGATGAAATCGATTGGAACAGCCAAATTTACTTTAAATTGCTAAAGATTAGTTATGATCAATTGAATTTAGTTTTACAGTTTGGTACGAATCAGAGTTGGCTTGAATTAAAGTATGTAGAAGAGAGCAAGACCTGTTGTGTGAAGCTGATGCTGCCCCGTTGCTTCTGTTTTGATTTAACTCTGCATGTCCCATCAAGTCAGCCAACTTCATTTTTTATAATCACGTTAACAAAAGTAATCTGTTAGGGTTACCTTTGGGCTCTTGTAATTTGTCCTTGTTAGTTTGGTCAAGGGCGGTGTTGTGGGTTGGTGTTTTGGGTAAACAGCCGCATAAGAACAGGGATTCAGTGGGCTAAATGTAAGATCTTTGGGAAGTCTCAAACAAATAATTATGAAACTACCCATTTTGCTTTTAAATTTGCGATTTATACTGGTTGGATTATAAATGCACTCTTTTTACCAAAAAAAAAAAAAAAAAAAAAAACTATACTCTGCGTGATGCTGAAATTGGCCTTATTATCTTTTCGTCTACTGGGAAGCTCTTTGAATAATCCAATTCAAGGTCCCTCTTTCTTTCTGTCTTCTTCTTTAAACATTATTCTTGGTTTTTTTGCTCCTTTAGGTCTTGATCTGATGAATAGTGACTAAGATTGTGTGATTACCTTGTGACTTTTTATACGATATCTTAGAATTAATTAGAATTAAAATTTATAAAATTTTGAAGTTATTTTTCTGTTAGATCCAATCTTTGGTTAGTAAATTTGTTAGTGTTTGCTAATTGATTTCAGAGATCTTGCTTGCTACACCTGCAATTAGGCCTAAAAAAATATAGCTTATGAAACAGTTGTGTCTGAACCACCAAGATAATAATCATAAATTATTAGAGGGGGGAAGCTTTTCAGCTTATTGATATTCTTCTGAGAAGTTAAATTGGCGGATATGATCAACATGGAGCAGTATATGTATTTGTTTAATAATTAGAAGAGTTGACCTTTAAAGTGGTTGTTAGCTCTTTGTTTACCTTTCCAGTACCGGTCCTTGTATTTGCTCTGGATTTATATTTGCTTGCAATGTTATTCAAAATTCCTGTAGCTGTATTTGCTGTCAGTTTAGCTTGCAAATGTTTGTTGAAGCCGAGTCTTCAACTAATGCCTGTATGTTAGCCAATTGAAAATTATATATACCTGTATGACTTATGAAGATTAATTGATAAATTCTATACTAATTATGGGCTAAATATCTGTGCAATTTTGAGGTCATTAAGGAACTTCAATGATGTTAACATCGATTCGTTGTGAAAGTTGATTTTCCGCTCTGTACATCATTCTGTAGTACTTTTATTTCAGTTTTCAGTTTTAATATAAAGATACCATGTCATGTTACATTGATATGCTTTCCTTGTGATACTTTCATCAAGTGGGATTGTGGGTTTTTGGAGGAGCTTTGCAAGTTGATGCAGTCACTGCTGCAATTCTTGGATTATCTGTGCAGCTCATTACTGGTGTTGTCACCTAGAAAGAATGCTTATTTGAGTCAGTTGCTTGGGATACCCTTACATAGTTTGCTGCACTTATTGCCTGGTTATTTCAACAAGTATGGGCTCATTTCCTGGTTCTGGGAAACCATGGTCAAGGTCTGTGTTCTTTCCTCTTCCCCTGAATATTTTTCCTCTTTTTCCTTTTGATGGTAAAAAATATGTAAGTAATAACCATCCTTAATTAGCAGAATTTAAAGTGTCTACATTCATAGTAAGTTCATCATTATTTACCAACTGGATTTTGTGATATGTATTTCACATGAGTTTGGAATCATTGTCTTTAACTTTACTAAGTTCAGAAAAATATATGGTTGGTAAGTTAATCATTCTTTATATGATACTGCTAATCCTTTTACTAAGTTCAGCAAAATATATGTTGATTAGCATTAATTTAACTAAGCCATTTGGAAATGACATTTGTCTGCAATCTGTTTTTACAACTGACTGCCTTCCTTTAAGCCCTTTTTTGTTTCCTTTCTGTTTGGGGGGTTACTAGGAATGGACTCAATTGGAGGAGAGGCGGTAGCAGTAGGTCCTGGATTCACTTAGTAGAAAGGTGGTTGATCTTGTTCGGGGACTTCTCTAACTTGTTCGAGGTTGATCGGGCTAGAGAATGGTCCATCCGAGCAACTGCTGGGATTGGTGAGCCTAGCCGAAAGATCCTCGTTCCTGCTGTTGACAACTAAAGGCTGCTGATGCAGGAAACTTCAGCTTCCTGCTTCACTTGCATTTTTTTTTTGGTTCTTCCCTGAATTTACAAGTTGTTCATAATCATACTCTTACTGTAGAGATGATTGAATCACTTCAGCTGAAGGTTGAAGAGGCTGAAGCCCGGGCCAAACATGTAGAGCTGAAGGCTGCGACAGCAGAAGAGCAGTACGTAGATGCCGAGAGCCATGAAAAGAGAATGGTTGAAGCCTTCAACGTCTTTTTCTCGGAAATGGAAGAACATGTTCTTCCTACCGTTGATCAAGGCTCAGCATAGCTGAATGAGTTTGGGGTCGTTGATGTCCCCGGTCTTCGAGCCCGGATTGAGCATAGAATTGAAGAGGACACCAGGGCTCGGATGGCCAGTCGAGAAGAGAGGTTCTGAAAGAGGGAAGAGACGCTGGATGAAGAGATGAAGCGTCTTAACCAAGCTGTTGAGAGCAGAGATGTCCAGCTCCTCGAGGCCCAAACTACTGCTGAAGCCTAGGACTTAGATGCTCAGCTGAAAGAAAAGGGGACAAAATTGTCTCAAGCCCTAACTGCAGTGGGTCTTGTCTGGGATCAACTGAAGAACCAAGGAGCAAGGGTTCGGCTTCAGCTTGATGAAGCTAAGAAGCAGTTGGCTTCAAGAGCAGCTGAAGGAGGCCCAAAAACAACTAGAGGTCAAGATCTATACTCTGAGTATGATCAGGGTTACGAGAACGACTTCAACGTGGCCAGGAGGTTGGCTCATCATGCAAAGATAAACTGGGACTAGTGTGAGGTCTGGCTGAAAACATCAACGACCTTCACATGGTCTATGCTAGCCAGGCCGAGTTGGATCTCCTGGCTCGTCTTCAAGTTGCTGAGCTGGAGAAGCTCTGAAGAGGAAGGAGGCCGAAGAGGCCAAGACGAAGGCTCAGCCTGCCGCTTCCTCAGCCGGGGCTGAAACTGCTAAGAGTCCCAACTGCTCGGCCTGACCCTTCTGCTGAAGCCTAGGAACTCGGGCATTCGTCTTCAGAATCTTGCGGATCGGATCAACATGCACTTAATTTCTGACTTGTCGCTTCTGAATTTTTTGCCTTGAATGTTTTTTGCTTCAGCTTGCCTTGATGTACAAACTCTATCTATTTTTGCTTTTTTGAGTAGTTGTACGTAGCTCGGCAGCTGTAATTTCCCGTTTGTGGGCGGCTGCCGATATTAGTTCTTGTTCTGAAACATTTATTTGTTGTAGCTCGGTTTTCGAGCGTATTTCACATGTTATAAATCTGCTGCTTTTTTTTCCATTGTCTTGCTTTAGAACTTTGCATTTGCTTTTCTAAGTTTCCGAAAATTCGCAAAAATCTTCCAAGTAAAAAGCTTCGGCTTGGAAAATTTCAGCTGAAGATAATTTGCACTTGTATGCTTGTTGCCCCCAGAAATCTGAAGGCCTTGTCTTCGGATTTATAAGATGACTGCTTGTCCTTTTTTGATTCAGACGAAGCTTTTAATGTTAACAATATTTCTAATACTTCACGCTTTTTTTCTTTGCTTTCTGTCTGTCCTTCAGAATGGATATCTGAGACACAGGACCAACTTATGGCAATGTCTTAAACAATAACCGTTTGGGGCACAAGGCTCAGTTAAGGCAATACCCCAGATTCGTCCACGGACTCATTGCCTTTAGGAACAAGTCTGTCCGAAGCATTTTCTTCGGCTGGAAGACTGATGTTCCGTGTTAGGCGGGTTTTGTAGCAATCCAAAACATGGTGCCTATAAGGCGAATGCTTCGGTCAGTGCCAAAGAAAAACCCTTTAAGAGAAAATAGAAGACAGAAAAATAAAAGAACAAAAAATTGCAAGTATTTGAAGAAATGGTGGCTCGGAGGCCTTTTCATTAATAATTGAAGATGCACTTACAAAGATTGTTCCGCCTCGAAGGGTTTACACATGATATTTCTTAAGTACATCAGCATTCCAGTGAATTTTCAGCTCAGTTCCATCCAACTGCCGAAGTCGGTATGTTCCAGGCTGAAGCTCATCATAAATTTCATAAGGTCCCTCCCAAGTGGCTGAGAGTTTCCCATGAATTCGGCTCTTCTGCACAGCTGCAGCATTCCGAAGGACGAGGTCTTCAATTTTGAGAGGCCTCGCATGAACTCTTCGGTTATAAAATTTGCTGATTCTTTGTTTGTATGCAGCCATTCTGTCTCGGGCTGAGTCTCTGACCTCGTCTAGGAAATCGAGGGATTCCTTCATGAGTTGCTCATTCTCAGCCGAGAAGTGGTGCACTCGCAGACTTTCGGAGCCGATTTCTACTGGAAGAATGGCTTCGGCACCATACACCAGCTCAAAAGGTGAGTGGCCCATTGTCTCTTTTTCGGTTGTCCGAAGTGACCATAGGGTTGCGGGGAGTTCCTCTATCCACTTGGACTTTTGATCTTCAACCCTCTTTTTCAAAGCGTTGAGGATTTGCTTATTTGCAGCTTCGGCTTGACCATTGCTTTGTGGATGACACACTGCTGAGTATGCCAATTTAATGCCGAACTGGTCAGTGTATCGCCTTAGCGACAAATTATCAAATTGCCTTCCATGATCAAAGACAAAGACCCTCGGAATACCGAAGCTGACCTCAATGCCTTGTGGGCTAAAGTCCTTTCCCCAATGTGGTTCCCGCAGATGCCAAGATGGATTTCCCGAAGGATGTAATCAGCGTCTGTTGCTCCCACGCACTTCAGGAATGGGGCTGAGAAGGAATTTTTCAGGAGCTCTCCTCTGAAAAAAATGAACCTTGAGTTGGTTCGCATCACCTTGGAGGCTAGGATTTTGTCTTCGAGAATTTCTCCGCGAAGCTTGTAAGCTAGAATGGGATCCATCCAGCTCGGCTCGTGGTCGACGCAGCACACTTCAGGTACTTCGTCGATGCTTTTTTCTCGGCGCACTTCCACATATACAGATTGGTTCAGCTCGGTTAGAGTTGAACTAGCAAGCTTGGAGAGTGCGTTGGCTTGTGCATTGAGGATCAGTTGAACTTCAAAAGTTCTCAGCTTCGCCATAATTGGTTTGATCTTTGCGAGATAAGCTATCATTGAGGGCTCTTTGGCCTCATATTCGCCTCGGATCTCATTTGCGACGAGCTGAGAGTCTGTCTTGAGACATACATGTTTGGCTTCCGAAGAGATGCACAGCTCTAGGCCAGCGATTGCTGCCTCATATTCGGCTTCGTTGTTTGAAGCCTTGAAAGAAAATTTCAGTGCATACTCGAAGGATTTGCCTTCCGGAGAGGTTATCACTACCCCTGCTCCTGAACCATTTACGGTGGAGGATCCATCCGTAAAAACAGTCCAAATTTTCTTTTCTTCATCTAGCGTCTCCTGGTACGAGCATTCAGCCAGGAAGTACGCTAGAGCCTGAGCCTTAATGACTGCTCTCGGCTGGTAGTTGATGCTGAACTCAGTGAGCTCAAAAGCCCACTTGGCTAGCCTACCAGATTTTTCAACTTTGTCGTGGACTTTTTCCAGCGGCTGATCAGTTAAGACCACTATTTGTTGGCAATCAAATTAGGGCCTCAGCTTCCGAGCGGCTACCACTACTGCATATGCAACCTTTTCGAGTAGGGGGTAGCGAGTCTCGGCGTCCGTTAGAGTGTGGCTGATGAAGTAGATCGACTGCTGAACTTTTTCTTCTTCCCTCAGCAGTACTGCACTTATAGTGGCTGGACTGACTGCCACGTATAAGTAAAGAGTTTCTCCTTCGGCTGGGCGAGCCAGCTTCGGAAGTTGAGCTAGATGCTCCCGAAATTGCTTGAAGGCTTCTCTTTGCTCGTCTTCCCAGATGAGCTCTTTAGATTTTGGGAATTTCAGGGCTTTGAAAAAGGGTAACCCTTTGTCCGAGGCTCTAGAGATGAACCTTGACAGGGCGGCAATTCTTCCGGTGAGCCGCTGAACGTCCCTCTTTGTTTTCGGCTTGGGAAGATCGAGCGCTGCTTGCACCTTTGTAGGATTGGCATCAATCCCTCTTTTGCTAACCATGAAGCCGAGTAATTTCCCAGATTTCACGCCGAAGAGACACTTCTTCGGATTCAGCTTCATTTGGTGCTTTCTTAAGGTGGCGAAGGTTTCAGCCAGGTCCGTAACATGGTCTTTATCTTCCTTGCTTTTGACGATACAATCGTCGACATAGACTTCCATATTTCGGCCTTTTTGATCGGCGAAAACCTGATCTACCAGCCTTTGATACGTTGCCCCCGCATTTTTCTAATCGAAGGGCATCATTTTGTAATTGTACACCCCGACGTTTGTGACGAAGGCCGTCTTTGCTCGGTCTTCAGGGTGCATGAAGATCTGATGATACCCCGAGAATGCATCCATGAAACTAAGCAGAGCATGCCCACTTGTCGAGACGACTAGCTGATCGATCCTCGGTAAGGGGTAAAAGTCCTTTGGACAAACCCTATTTAGGTCCGTGAAGTCAACGCACATTCTCCAGGTGCCATTTGCCTTCTGAACCATCACCACATTAGCCATCAATTCTGGATACTGACAGGGTTCGATGAAGCCTGCATCCAGCAACTTTTTGACTTCGGCTGCAATGTCTCGGTTCTTGCTTACGGAGTAATTCTGCTTCTTTTGCTTAACTGGCCGACACGTGGGGTCGACATTAAGCTTGTGGGAGATGAGTTCCGGATTTATTCCGGGCATATCAGCTACCGAGAAAGCGAACACATCTCTGTTGTCCCGAAGGAATTGGATGAGCTCAACGCGGACGTTCGGATCGAGATCCAGTCCGATTGTAACGCACTTTTCAGAGTCTCCTTAGCCAACTCTATGGTTTGAGTCTGCTGATCCAGCTCCATTGCTTTGGGGCCGGATTCTTCACAATCGGGCCTGCTGTCAATATTAGCAGGTTTCCCAAACTTTTTCTTCAGTTGGCCTTCCGAGTCTTTCGGCTCGGAAGAGGAACCACACTTTTCTTTCCCTAGCGATTTTTCTTTTGCCAGGGTACCTTGGCCGAAGCGCTTAGGCCTTTCGGCTTCTTCGCACTTCGCTCCATTTCTTTTTCCTCCTCATCCTCGTCATCGTCGTTCGAACGACTTGTGGATGGCTTGAGGTAGTTGCATCTTCGGGCTTCCATTTGGCTGCCCTCAATTCTTTCGGGGTAGCCGGCGTTTGAAACGTGGATCATAATCTGATGGTACGTGGAGACTACCCCCTGAATCTCGTGAATCATAGGTCTCCCTATGATCATGTTGTATACGGATGGAGCGTCTATGACCAAGAATTCGGCCATGAAGTTCCTGGCTGCTTCGTCGCGGTCGATAGTGACAAGAAGTGTGATTTTCCCGTCGGGGTAAGTTGAAGACCCGTCGAATCCAGATACCGGGTAGGGTACTGGCGTGAGGTGCTTGGTCTTCAGCTTAATCTGGTTATAGGCCTTTCGGAACAAAATGTTTGCTCCGCTACCACCGTCGATGAGGGTTCGCCTTATGATCACCAGAGGATCTTCATGAGGGTACGTTACCCCCCGGAAGTCAGCGACTGTGAACGTCATGTTCGGCACCGGCGATTGGGGAGGCTGGATGTCACCATTGTTCACCTGATGGGTCAGCGCCCTCAAGTGACGTTTTCGCTCTCTCCGAGAACTTAGGCCCCCGGAAATGGTAAGGATTGTCAGAAAAGTTTCCTTGTCCGACGAGTTGCTGTTCATCCGGGGGAAGTCAATTTCTTGCCGAGGGTCTTTCTCTGCTATCTCAGCTTTTTTCTCGCGGTGATCCGCGAGATACTTTTTCCAGTAACCTTTCCGGACCATATCCTCAATTTGGTCCTTCAGCTGGATACATTCTTCGGTGTGATGTCCCGATGATTCATGGAACTCACACCATCGGTCTTTATTTTTCTGCTGATACCACTGGGGAAGTGGTCTCGGCTTCTTGTACCTCTGCTCCTCCTTCGTCACGCTGTAGATTTTAGCGTGAGGGCGAGAGGAGTATAAGATTCGTATCTACCCAGGTGAGGGGTAGATTTGTCCTTCTTCGACTCGGCCGCTAAAGAAATTTCGGAGGCTTTCGCCTTGCCCTTCTTCTGGCCTTGGCCTTCAGACATTTGCTGTTTTTGTTTCTAAGCCCATGTTTGGGGATGAGTTTTTGTTTTGTTCCACTCTTCGGCTCGGATGAACTTGTCCGAAGCATTCAGAGCTTCCTCCAAGGTCCGCGGGGGATGCATGACCATGAAGTCGAGGAACTTGCCAGTCTGTAGGCCGTTTTGCAAAGAAAAGACGGCCAACCCTTGGTCCAGGCTTGTGATGCCGGACGACTCGTTGCTGAAGCGAGTCAGGTAGTCTCGGAGACTCTCGGTCTCCCCTTGCTGCAGGCCCAAGAGCTCTGCAGTTGTCTTCTCTCGGCGGTTTGCCGTAGAAAACTTGCTTTTAAATTTGGTGGACAGATCGTTCCACCCAGTTATTGAACCCTCCTAAACACCCTTGTGATCCACGCTTGCGCGACCCCCTTAAGAGTGGTAGGAAAGTATTTACACCAGGTCGTTTCGGACCTAGGGTTCAGATGCATGTGCCCCTCGTAAGAGGCAATGTGGTCCTTCGGATCCGAAGTACCGTAGTAAGTAATGTGCGACGGAATTTTCACCGTCAGCACATGCTCTTCCAGAATCCATTTTTCAAATGGAGAACTGGTGGGAAGCATTACGGCCTTTCCCTTGTTCCTAGCCGTTGGGACTGCGCTCCGCCCTCTCAGAGAGGTAGAAGTGGTTTTCGTCCCCGGCTGGGAAGACTTAGGACGAGACTCAGTACGATCAGGGTAAGAGAGGCGGCTGTGCACGCTCTGCTCCCTGGAGCCGAGACGGTCGTAAACGCCTCGGCGAGCATACTCTGGTCGAGCTGAAGCAGAGCTGCTGCTTTTATTACTTTGATAATTTTGGGTGTTGGATTCCCTGAAGAAGTGCGAGTTCCTTTTTCTTTCTCGCTCGGTTCTCCAAGTATCCTCTTCCCATTGGTCCCCCAATTCCTTGAAGGATGGGGGCTTTCCTCCCCGCTGGCTCGTTTTCCTCCGCAGCTGCCTCGGCTGAGGGGGTGAACGGTCATGAGGTGGTGGCATTGCTTGGGCCTTCATCATTTCCATGAAGACCGCGACCGCTCTCGCCACTTCCTGAGTCAAGGGCCCTGTCTGAGGGGTCCTCGGCTGAGAACGGGAGTGGATGCTCTGAGGATGACTCTTAGCATCCGACCGGCTCACATGACGAGAACTGGTCGGTTGTTGAGTGTGATGAGGTGGAGATGGAGATTTCTCCGAGGGAACCCTCTCCGAGCTGGCTGATTGCCTACTCATGGGGGTGATGGAGACAGTGATGGCGAGGGCGTCAAAAGTGGACCTTTCCGCGCACCCATTTGGATCGGGTTCCTCCTCGATGGGGAGGAATCGGATTTGTTAATGTTTTTACCGTTCTTACGGTTCTTAGCCATTGCTAATGAGACTGCGTAGAACGATAGAGATTGACTTGTTTTTTTTAAAGTCTTCCACACAGACGGCGCCAAATTGTTTCGGATGAAAACAATGGGACCTTCGGCAAGGTCCTTTTTGGTGGGCTGAAGACTGGTCTCGGTCCAAGTGACGACTGTGCCGAGGATTTCATGCAC
The DNA here is from genome assembly GCF_001683475.1 of Chenopodium quinoa. NCBI lineage: Eukaryota > Viridiplantae > Streptophyta > Magnoliopsida > Caryophyllales > Amaranthaceae > Chenopodium > Chenopodium quinoa. Next base: position 91,969 of record NW_018743906.1, on the reverse strand, counting down.
AGCAAACACACGTAAACTGACCTCGGGGGTTGTGCCGAGGAAGGCCCCTCCGATGCCGAAGTCAATACAGTGTTCAGAGAGAGAAAGCTATACAAGAGTATTAATTGCTTGAGGCTCTAAGTGAATGAATGTAATGTGAGAGTAGTGATGACTTTTATACCTTTGCACAATTGGAGATATGGGCCACGAGTCAGGTGGGCTTGCCACATTGACTGGGCCATTGACTTGACTTGGCATGGATTGGAGAGTTGAGCCTTTGACCTTGGGTTTGTAATTGAATCATTTATAGACTGGCCCAACTACGCTAAATTGGACCCAAACAAAAAGTTAGGAATAGACTTTAAATTTCACATAAATATATGGAAAAGGGAAGGGTAGCAGAAGGAGGAAGTAGCAGATGCGACTACAGTTACTATATTTTGTAACCAGATTTAAAGAGGAATCTGGAACAAGAGTAAGAAGTTGACAATGAAGATGAGATGATAAAGAAAAAGACAGGATTAAGCCAAAGAAGAGGGAGCAAAGATAGAGCATTTCTAACAGACTATTATAGATTATAACTGTTTAATACTACTACAACAAAGTCACGGTTGACGGTTAGTATTTTCTTTATCCAAAAAATACTCAAAGAATGAAACTACATATTCGAAAATCAAACAATAAGCCAAGATAAAGGGGCAAACAAACAGTCCCAGGAAAAAAAATACCTAACAGTAAGTAAATGCTATGATCTTGATTCTTTTTATAGCTTCTTTATGTGAATTTTTGGATGTTCCTATCAATGTTACAATTCAGTTTCTGTAACTTTTGATTCATTCTTGTTTTTTGTGATGCATAAAAAAAGGTGTTCGGGAAAAGGGTGAATGAGAGTGATAGTTTGAGGATAATGGCAATGAACCTAAAAACTCTTTTTTATAATCCTTTTGGAAATTAGGTTTTATCTTAACTTTCAAATAAACCTTTTGGGAATTAGTTGTTTCAATTACTTTGGTAATATTCCATATCCACTCTTTCCAAGCTGTCCAAGCATATCCTTTTGGAAATTAGTTGTTTCAATTACTTGTTGACAAGTCGTGTAAATGAAGTACTGTAAACTATTTATCTATCCAATCAGAACTTATATTTACTCCAGTAGAAAGTGCAAAGGACAAAGGGCAAAGATCAAGTCCAAGATCAGTAGAAGGTTTGATAATAAATCTCTGTTGAAACTTGTGATCTAGAAAGTGCAGATAAATTTTAATTGCAATGTGTAACTAGAGTAGCTATTGGATATTGGTTTAATTTAGTTTATGTACTCATCCTTGTATTTCTTGTTTCAAAAGTGATTTTGTATCGTGATGCAGATTACAACAGAACGAATAAAGGATGAATAAGTATTGCCTGACAACGAAAATGTTTTTTTGAAATCCGGAAGCAAATAGTTCTTCAGAAGGCTAAAAAATTTCTTTAATCTTAAAACCAGAAATTTTGTATTAACTTTGAATTCTACTTGTAAAGGCCCTCTTAGTTACATTAAATGTAACAAGCAAGATAAATCTTACACTATCTATACTTTTATATAACTATTTATTTGGGTATTCAGTTTGAGTTCATTTTGTGTTATACTGAGTTGTTACCCTTTCACGCATAGGTTGGGTTCAATTTTATCAATTTTGGGTCGGGTTTAACTTTAGTTTAAACTTATGTCGAGTCAGGTTTTGAGCAGGTGTATGACGGGTTGGGTTCGGGTTATTTTTGGGTTATATTTGATTAATATCAAGTTAGATCAAGTTGGACCTAAATAATTACGCTTTTCATAATATGGCCAAACATCATTAAGAACACCTTCTACTTGTATACTTATTATACTCTATGAATTTATTCTCTTGCCTTCTACCTTCATTATCAATTTTGGAATGGTTGTAAATAAAGTATGAACTTATGTAATACTTGTGTATGATTTTAACAAATAAAGATCACAAAAGAAGAGTATGTCTAAGGAATACCAAGATTAGCCATGAGATCTAATTATGAAAAAATATCACTTATCCATGTCCACAAGATGAAAATACTAGTCCCAGGACTGGGGATAAAGTATCTAAGACGGGAAAGCAAGACGAATATTGGCAACTTGCTCTACCGGTCAGCTCAGAAAAAGAAAGTAAAAAAGAGGGCGGATCCAGCTATTGTGTTTCTGCTTTATTAGATTTCAGCAACTATCGTGAAGAAACTAGACATACAAATTCATACCTACAATCACGACTCATGAAGAGCTAGCTATTAAACCGGCACAACAAGATATGGTGCACCCGTTCACAAACCATAGTGGCGAAGGAAAGCTTGTAGCAAACTCTTTTGCAAAAAAAAAAAAAAAAAAAAGCAAGAGAGCTCAATTAAGGGAGATTGGTGGCATAACACATAACCACGTGAATGGTAAAAAAAAAAATTTAAAAAAAATTATTGATTTTTGTTTTAATAATAAAAAAAACATGGCCACCCTTTCCAGCAGACCCACCACATTAACCACCTCCCCTACCCAGCCCATCCACCGAAACTTCCTCCTCATTTGTTGATAAAATGAGCAAATGATCACGAGATGTACATACCAAATTCTATTGTTTGGGGGGTAAGGGGTACATTTTTATTATTATTATATTAATTGGAGGAGAGAGAATCTAACAGTTGAAAGAAATGAATTAAATATTGTTTAAACTTTTCAAATAAATGGAGTAAGTAATTTAATACAGTAAAAAATGTAAAGTGGAATAAGTAATTAAATTCGGAGGGAGTACTAAAATATTTACTAATGCATACTTTTAAATGTAATATCTTTTACTCCGTATTACATATATTAGCAAAAGTTAGAAAAAAATATTATTTAAAAAGTGGATTTTGATACGAATCTAATAAAGCGCGTATAACTAAGTTTTTTCTTAAAACTAATTTTGAATTCACAAAAATAAGTTACAATAAATTATGCAAAAAGTGGACAAAGTCAAAACGTGTCAATTAAAAAGAATTAGAGAAAGTATATATTATTAATTTAACAATGCAATTGTTGTCCTTCCTTGCATATGACATGACTCTTCTAACACCCAACTCACACAATACAACCTTTTACCAACCCAAAAAAATTAATAAAGTTGTTTACAATTTTAGGATAAGCCCAAAGATCTAAGAAGCAAAGCAGAAGAAGCCACAATGAGAGCAGAGAACAAAGTGGGAATGAAGACATCCAACGTAGACCTCTTCAACATGTGGGCAGGCAAGCATACTCTTTCACCTGGCATGTCTAGTGGGATCCTCACGTATCCATCGCCACCACACGACGGCGAGTAACGGGTTATTGCCTCCATGAAGGCTAGCTCCGGGGAGAATGATGCCACCACTACCGTTAAAATCAACATTGTTGTCCATATTCCAGCGTAATAGAGTGTTGGCCGTAGTGTTGCAAGTTGGCGATATGCTGATATGAAGACTAAGGCTAGAGACATTGTTTGATATATAGGTACTAATATATATTGTGGACACTAGTGTAAAGGTAAAAGTGTTAAAAATCGATCGATATAGGTTTTAATGACCTACAAGGAAATTAAATATTTAGTCTCGAGGGTGAGGTTAAAAATATAATAGATCGAGGTAAACCCCTTTGATGACTATGTTAGTGATTGAGTGAATGTGTTTGTTGGCTATGTAGGACAATAGGACATACATACTTCATGTCAATTTCCATATATGTGTGGTATATTACTCCCTCCGTATTTTAATAAGTATTACAGTTTAACCGGCATATATTTTTAGGCAATTTAATTGACTTAAATAAAAAAAAATATAAGTGGGGTAGTTGGAGTATTAAAAAGTTGTAAAAGAAATATAGTGAGGTTAATAGTTTATTGAAAAATAATGAATATGAGAGGAAGTATATAATAAAAAAAGTAGTAGTGGGTTTGGGTGAGGATCATGAGAGGAGAGATATATAATATTTAAAGGTAGTATTTTGCCAAAAAAAGGAAGTGTAACACTTATTAAAACACGGCCGGATTTGGTAAGTGTAACACTTATTAAAACACGAAGGGAGTACTAGTTTAATGACATACAATAATGTAGTATCAATGTGAATGACTAGTGGGTAGACATTCATGTTATGTCATAACCCTGGTTTCTTAATAGTTGTATCATTTTGACTTATACCTTTGAAACACTAACTTAAGTTATGTTTACAGACCAAGGTCCTATATACTTCACCTTAAAACAATAACATTTAATAAAAAATAATTTTATTTTAGTAAAAATAATTTCAATTCAACAAAAATAAGCTCAATTCAATAAAAAATAGTTAAATTAAAAAAATATGTGCCTCTTTTTTTTTTTTTTTTTTTTTTTTTACGGAAAATATATATATATATATATATATATATATATATATATATATATATATATATATATATATATATATATATATATATATATATATATATATATATATATATATATATATATGTACCTCCATTTAGAAATTATGCATTTTTTTGGCTTTCACATTAGCCAAACAAAACTTTGACCATAAATTTTAATTATCAATTATTGAAAATAAGAAGGTTGATATTTTGTAAATAAACACTTAGATATAATTAAACAAGTATGCCCCTACAATTCTTCTCATTAATTAATATAACTATGAACTTATAATAATTCTAGTTGATCACAAAACAACAAAATACAAAATTTAGCATTTAGTAAGTATAATTGTTTTCAATATACCCGTTACATACAGGATTTTGCCAATGATAAATATGCTAATAATCATAATCATATTATGATTTGGTAGGATCAAGAAATCCACTGCTTAGGAGTCTCTCCACATATTTTCCTAATATATCAACTTCTAAATTAACTTTTTGACCAACTTTTTTGAGTGGTATCACCACATTTTGTTGAGTGTAGGCAACTAACATGATGTTAAAGCATGCTTCTTTGTCTAACACATCAACCACTGTTAAACTTGTGCCATCGATTGCAATGAACCCTTTTGGTACGATGTACCTTAGTATCTCTGGGCTTGTTTTTATCTTCACCCATAAAGAATCACCTTCTTGATCAAGTGATACTATTTCTCCTGTCCCATCAACATGTCCCTAAATTAAATTGAAAATTTGGCGTTATTGCAATATACTTATTAATAATTGAAATTTGGAAGCAAATCACAAAATTATGTTTACCAAATTATATATTGTCTAGGTGTGTACTAGTTTGTATTATATATTTATAACCCATACTCCGTTCGATCAAGCTATATGGCATGAAAATGACTCGAGATTTAGGGTATGTTCTGATTTACTAAAAATAACTAAATTGAATTGAACTGATTGCAGCTGAACTGAACTGAATAGAGCTGAAATAAATTGTTTATGAGAGAAGAAAATTAAAAACTGGACTGAAATGAAATGAACTGAACTAATTGAAGCTAAACTGAACTGAATTAAGATGAAAAACATACCATTAAAAACAAATATGTTTCATTCAATTTAGAATTGAGAGAACTTAGCTTAAGTCCCATTGAATTCTAGACTTTTATATTTCATTGAGGCTATTGGGAAACGCAATAGCCTCAAATCCCAAAAAGAATCTTCCCTCATAATTCCAAGCTCCGTTCAACAAATATTGAATCACACGGAAAGTTTTGCACTTCTCAACGTATAACTCTGATTATTAATGTATTTAATCTTATCCTTAATATGTAAATATTATATATAGGCAAAAGCTCCGAGTGCGGAGCGTTGGATAAGCTAGCTAAAAGTAGAAAAATTAAATTAACATTAATTACTCCGATCGACACGTGATTTTGTCATACTTTCCCAAATTAATACCACTTTAAGTCATATTTTAACTGCTTATCCAACGTTTCGAAAACGTTCGTCAGCAAGATCCTATTATAAAAATTTGATATCTTAAAAGTATAAATTGAGACAAATTTGACAAAAAACGTATATGACTATTTTTCTTTACATAGCCAATAAATAGTCAAAGAGAATTTGTGAAATGGTATAAAAGTCAATATGGTGCAATTTCTGTAAAATGGAGCAAGGAGGTCACAAAGGATAAAAATAAAAGCTGCTATTGAAGAAAGAACTAACCTGAACAAAATGACCACCCATCCTTGTAGAAGGCAGAAGGGCTCGTTCCAAATTAACAATCGACCCGGGTTCGAGGTCCATCAACGTCGTCTTCCTAAGCGTCTCAGGCGCTAACCCAAGCGTAAATTCCGAAGCATTAGTATCAAATTCAGTCACAGTTAGACATGTACCATTAACTGCAATACTGTCACCAAGATTAACATCTTGTAGGACAATGTTTCCTTCAACTTGAAGGTGAAATCCACCATCTTCATCATAACCCATATGCTTAACATGGCCAAGCTCTTCAACAATGCCTGTGAACATGGAGTTTATTTGATTCCTTACGTATCGAAATCGTAAGAATTGGGGTTTTTGGGTGGTGTTAAAGAGTTTAGAGACTGAGGATTTGAGATTTGGATTGAATTTGATGTGCCTATTTGAAGGGTTGTTGAGGGTGCAAAATGTATGGTTTTGTTGTTGAGAGAGTTTTGGAGATATTAACAATAAAAGAGATGTTGTGATTGCCATATTTGGTTAAGTTAATGCTACAAAATTTAACCTTAGGTTTTTTTTTTTGAGGAAAAATTTTAACCTTAGGTTGGTTTAGAGAAGTACGTTGGAATGTATTGTAGACTAAGGAAGTTGACTTTTATGCAAATCGATCCATCATGTAGTGAGGAGAGTGGCATGATTTATCGCGCTCTCAATAAACAATCGTAAAAGCATGTTTCATGCGTCGCTTCCGTAATTCCGCATGTTCGGCCACTCTTTTGTGATGTATAGACTTTCGTCACCAAGTATATATGTAGGCCCCGTTTAGTTTAATGTAAAACATTTCACAAATTTTTGGGGTTGGTTACACTATTTTTTTTTTATACCACTAATCTTCTCTCTCCTCTTTTCTTAACTTGTTCTCCAAATCAAACCACACATTACCAACAACATATCTCTACTCCACCCATTTTCTCTCTCCTCTTTGCCAAATTGCTGCAATTAAAGCCCGAAATTGTAGAAATTGCGTGTCAGATTGCTGTGAAAAGTTGTGATTAATTAACCTTAAGATAATCAAACAACATTTGAAGTAGTGAAATTGATGAGAACCGGAGAAATGTGAGCTTGTTTTCTTCATGGAATCTTAAATCGAACATTTTTCGTCAAAAATTCAGCAACAGAAACAACAATAATAATATGAGTAGATTGTAGAATATTTGTAAGGTGCGACTGATTTGGTCAGGGGTTACTTGTAGGGTATTACTGGTTTGGTCAGGGATTACTTGTACGGTGTTACTGGTTTTGGTCAGGGGTTACTTGTATGGTGTTATTGGTTTGGTATGGGGCTTACAAGTAACCATTGAATAACTAACTTATACACGTAACCCCTGAATAAGTAACATATACAAGTAACCCTTAAATGAGTAACTCATACAAGTAACCCTTAAATAAGTAACTCATACAAGTAACCCTTGAATTAACCCATACAAGTAACCCCTAGATAAGTAATCCTTACAAGTAACTTTTGGAAAAAAAAAAATACAAGAAACCCCTGAAAAATACAACCCCTGAATAAGTAATCCATACAAGTAACCCCTGAAAAAAAAAATACAAGTAACCCCTGAAAAATACAAGTAACCCTAACAAAACCAATAATCCCGTTATGCGCGTCTGGGTCCGTTATTTTTGCTGATTTGGCAGCAGGCCACATGGTGTGGCCTGCTGCACCAAAAAGGATTTTCAATGGAAAATTAGTTTTCATTTGGAGTTAAACATATTTTCAAGAAAAAGCACAATTGCAAATTTATTTTCCTTTGTTTGGTTGCATTTAAGAAAAGTTCAAAAAAAAATAAAAAATAGGAGTGGGGTAAAGCCATAAGGATAAATGAGAGGGAAGTAAAAAAGGAGGTAAGGAGGAGAGAGGAAAGTGTGGCTCCCCTTGTTTTGTGAAGGAAAATGTTTTTCATCATTAAGGATGGAATTTTCCACCCTTGGAAAAATTGTTTTTCACCCCTTAACAAACCAAACAAAGGAAAATGGAAAAATCATTTTCCACGAAAAAATTTTACATCAAACCAAACGGGGTCATAGTGAAGGGGCCCAATTCACATAAGTTAAGTATCAATATCTTATAAGAGTGAACCCGATAGTTGTTACAAGGCCCACAATCATTATGGTTATCACTTATTTTATTAACTAGAAAATAGCTCATGTGCGAAGTACATATATAATAATAAAAAGAATTTATAATTGTGTACATTTCAAGTCATATTATCACCCAATATATATATGTAAAATCTTTGTATTAACATAAACCAAAGTACAAAATTAAAATAATATAGTAATAAACAAATTCACGTGTACAACAAAATTTAATAGACTTTGTAATTAGATGGAGTAATCACATAATATATACAGGATTAATATTTGTTTTCCTAAGATTAGTTATATGTACCTTAACGGTATAAAATTAATTTGCCGTTAATATTTAGCTTTTCAGAAAAATAAAATAAAATTGAAAGAGAAAAATAAAGTTGGGCGGGAAAAAATTGAAGGAGAAGTTGACACGTGTATAATTTGAGAAAAAAGAATGATAAAAACAAAAACCACAATAATAGAAAGTCTAGTGAGATGCGCCAAAATTGGTGTGACGCGCCAAACATCGTTGCGTGGCGCCAACCTGCCACATGGCACGCCAAATCTGGCGCATCGCATCAAGTCTGTCCACGTTGTGCCATTCTTTTTTGTTTCACTCTAGGGTTCCCCTAAATTCTATCCTTTTTTGACTTCAGCTCTATAAATACCGTAACCTTTAATTCGAGGGTTATGGACACCGTTTTCTACTCACTATCTCTATAATACTATTATTTCTTAATTTTCGGTTTGATTATATATTCTTTCACAATTTCTCCTCTAAGTATTCCTAGACATCAATATTTTCACTTGAAACTCTATCGGCGGTCCACGACTGATAAGTGTCATTTATGACACATTTTAGGGCGTTTTTCTCCTTTTGTTTTAGGTTTATTTTGGTCTTTCTCGTTATTTCTTGTCCATTTAGTCTCGTTTTAGTTAATAATGCTTTAGTTTATGTTTTTAGGCCTTAATTTGCAATTTTATGCATTTTTCTCGGTTTCTAGCTTGTTTCGCGTGCTTTTGTTTGTGATCTTTCACTATTTCTCTCGTGTTCTATTTTTTCTAGGTAATTGACATTTTCCTTGATATTTACGACCCGAGAGAAGGCCAGATCCTTCATGAGAAAAAGCGTTGAAGCAAAGAAATCTATGAAGCAAGCACGAGCATCATCAAGAAGCAAGCACGAGCATCACCAAGGAGCATCATGGCAGCAGCCCACGAGCATCCAAGGACCGAGCCCATAGCAGCAAGCAGCGCCACCGCGGGCACGGCCCACCCGTGGGCGCGACCCTTTTCCTCCCAGCCTCTCCAATTTTCAGTAGATGGCTGGGAGATGCCAGCCAGCGGGTGCGACTCTCCGGCCACTGCGGGCGCGACCCTTTCCCCGCGGACGCGGATCTCCGGCCACCGCGGGCGCGGCCCTTTCCCCGCGGGCGTGGCTCTCCGGCCACCGCGGGCGCGGCTTTCTGGGTTTTCTCGCGGTTTTGTTTCGTTTTTACTCGGTTTTTCGGGATGTATATATATTATACGACCTTCTTAAGACATCGGGGATCCATATTATTGAGTTTTTACATTTTCTCTCTCCTCTAAGGAGGATTAGGGTTAGATTAGGATTCTCTCTAGTTTAGGAGTAGTTTTAGAGAGAGAAAACTTGGATTTCCATGGGGTTTTTGAGAGATTGAAGAACCAACTATATGGAATCTCTTCTCATCTATTCAATGAGCATTTTGTTGGGGTTTGGTGAGTCTGACTCATCGCGGAAACAACCCCAACCCAAGGAACCACTCGTAATTAATAAAACCATAAAGCATAAATAAATAAACGCAAGAAAAAGGAAGAACGAATCATACCCTTGAAGCGAGCTTCGCCCTCTCAAAACGGGCTCTTACTTGAAAGCCTTGAGCACCGCAAATGTCGTGCCTCCAACGGTATCCACCCACAAAGGACAAACACGACTTTTTAGGTCCTCTACCTTGGAGTTAGCAAGGTCCGACCAAAACCCAAGTGTTAATGGAGTTTAAGAGTTTTTCCCAAAATATGGAATGCTCTTTCTAACTCCCACTCAAGCCCTTTACTCCAAATCCCAAGGTTGGTATTTATAGAGGAAAGTATGAGTGGGAATTTCTATCCCATCAATGTGGGATCATGAAATTCCACAAATTAATTTAAAGCTAAATTAAATTAAAATTGCAAACTAATAATAAATCTACAAGTGGCATTACCATGTGAAATGGGTTGGTGAGGACCACATGGAGAGTAGGGGACCATACTTGCTCCCCACTCAATACTCTCCTTGTGCCACATGTCCTTACCCACTTGCTCCCATATTCCTCAAGCTTCCCCATAGTGACCGGCCCAATGGCCCAGCCACAAGCCTAGCCCGAGCCCAGCCCCACACCAAGATGCGGGTTGCTGCTGTTGTGATTGTGCGTGGCTGCTAGTGCGTGCGGTGCTAGCACGCCTAGCTTGCGACAGCTAGCTGCTGCACGCACCACGTTCATCTTCCCATTCCTTAAAGTTCACCAAATTGAGCAAAAATGGTGACTTTTCGGGAAGTTCCGGGTACATAAGGTCGTTGTCATTAGTTGAAGACATGATTCTACAATTGAAAGAATTTTAATGAAAAAACCATTCAAAATTACTTAAATAAGATTGAATTTTATTCATGCAAATTTTCAATACTTATTTAGCGTCTTATTTACACGTAAAATTGTCCCTATTTTGTGAAAATAAGGCGATTCCAAGATCCGAAGAAATAAAGAGTGGTTAAGCATGCTTTGGCTTGTCTTAACACTCAATCTTCTAGGGTAAGCATTGCCTTGCTAATGGCTCTAGGCCACTCTTGGTTAGACAATCGTCGCATCTAATGCATCTTTGGCGATGTATCTCTTTTGCCACTGTATGTGAGGACTCCTCACTCATACCGATGAGTTAAACCAAAACCAACGTGCACAGCCGGTGTGCCTTATGAGCCTTGGAGAAGTGATGACACCTCTCTTTGGCGTAGCCTACCATCACCCTCATTTGGTTGGTAAGTGTTGTTTTGTAAAGGCAAGTTTGACTCAATATTATTAGGGACCTAGGATTTCTATGTTGGTTGATTTAAGTGAACTTAACTAATCATCGCAACATAAAGAAAACCTAAACATGCATCTAACGAATAATTCACATGTATATAAGCATAAAATATAAAGCGAAATTATAGATGCATATTGGCAACTAGCATGACCCCTTGAATTCTTCAAATCTTTAAAAGGTCTTCATTTGCAATTCAAGGCTTTGTCTTCCAAGATACGCCGTCTTCAAGACTTAACCAAACTATGCAAGTACTAGTGTCTACGACTAGGAATAATCTAAATATTAAGGTACAAAAATACTTAACGGTGCGTAGACCGTATTTAGATTTACAAAAATACATAACGGCACGTAGTTCGTATTTTCTATCCTAATCGAGTCCCTCTAGTTGCCATTTCATAAAACCTGTGAGAGAGAATATATATTCCATTCATCCATTCACTGGCCCATGCAATTTACAATATCAAACAAGTAAAATGCATTTAAACAACGCGCGCACTAGTAACTAATCTAGGTGGTTAATCCGATTAACACGCCTAATTAAAACTAGTCAAAGTTGTTTAACCGATTATGTAATTTGACGTCATTAATTAATTGAAGCTCCCACTAAATTCTGCATTTCCCTTAATTAATCTAATTAATTAAGTCGGTAGCACCCAAACTTGTCAAAATAAAATTTTGCCAATGCCGCTCAAAACCGAGGCCTAGCCTCCCAAAATTTTAATTAAAATAAACAAAATTAATTAAAATAAATAAAACGGCAAAATAAGCAATCTTAAGCCAACCGCATTTCAAGTGGCTTTCGCTTTAAGCGTTTTGCCAAGGAAACTCGAATAATCGCGGCCCATGCAAACCAAGCATACTACGGCTATTCACCTCACCGCACCGCACCAAGCATATGCACACACAAAAAAAAAACTCCGCACACACGGCCCGCGACAAGCAGCCATGGGCTGCAGCCACTGCCGCACGCACAGCCATGGCTGCTGGTGCGTGGCTGCTGCGGCCGTGTGCTGCTTCCGCGCGTGTGGCCCCACGCAAGGCGGGGCAGCCACATGCGGGCTGCTATGCAACCCGGCTAGCCAAGGGTGGTTCTTTGCCTCGTTTTGCGTGCCATGGCCTCGGGATTTGATCCCATTTCGCGAGACATAATTAATTCTAAATTAATTTTAGAACTAACTTAATAAGCAAAAAAATAAAAATTTTAAACAAGTCTAACTTAATAAAATTTCAAAGTGCAAATAACCAAAATAATTACAAGAACCATTCTTAATTAAATTGGTTTAGCTTGGTGCAATAACAAAGTTGAGGCAATTTCTCACTTCTAATTTAATAATCAATTTAAATTAAACTTGAGAATTTGACAAAGTAAGGGGAAGTTGGAAAAATATGAACTTTAATGTTCAAATGAAAATTCCAACATCTAAATTTTGTGAATCCTTGAAAATTATATCTTCCAACATGAGGATAACCAAATTTCTATCACAAAAATTGAAACTTTATGTTTCCAATCAACTCAAAATGATTAAAACAACAAAGTTTAATACAAAATAACATGGAATTTAGTGGTTTTAAAATTTTCAATCACTTATCACAAATAAAGATTGAATCTTTAACACTTAGGAAGCCTCAAAACAAAAAATTTCACACTAAAAAGCAATTAGTTTGCAATTATGTAAAAATAAATCAACCTTTAAGCATCAAATACTACCAAGTAAGTGTGCTTTAAGGGGACTTTAAAAAGCATAAAATAATGCAAATAATCAACCACATAATCAACAAGTTATGCCATTAATTTCAAGGTTAGAAAAGACTTAAAATTTTTCGTCAAAAACGAAAAATCCCTCGAAAAAGGCATTTCTGGTCAGAATTTGGCTAAAATCACAGTTCCGAAGGGGTAACAACCTTTCCAGAACACCTTTTCCACCCAAAATTCACTATTCTTAGGCGAAAATCTGGGTTCTGGGCCAAATTCGACATTAAAAACAGGATTAAAATAAATAAAATCGAGCTACTAATCTAATTAGCAAATTAAACCAGAAAAATAAGCCAAAATAAATCTTGAAAAACATGATTATAAAAATAAACGAGCGGGGCTCCGATACCGCTGTTGGGGTTTGGTGAGTCCAACTCACCGCGGAAACAACCCCGACCCAAGGAACCACTCGTAATTAATAAAACCATAAAGCATAAATAAATAAACACAAGAAAAAAGAAGAACGAATCATACCCTTGAAGCGAGATTCGCCCTCTCAAAACGGGCTCTTACTTGAAAGCCTTGAGCACCGCAAATGCCGTGCCTCCAACGGTATCCACCCACAAAGGACGAACACGACTTTTTAGGTCCGCTACCTTGGAGTTAGCAAGGTCCGACCAAAACCCAAGTGTTAATGGAGTTTAAGAGTTTTTCCCAAAATATGGAATGCTCTTTCTAACTCCCACTCAAGCCCTTTACTCCAAATCCCAAGGTTGGTATTTATAGAGGAAAGTATGAGTGGGAATTCCTATCCCATCAATGTGGGATCATGAAATTCCACAAATTAATTTAAAGCTAAATTAAATTAAAATTGCAAACTAATAATAAATCTACAAGTGGCATTACCATGTGAAATGGGTTGGTGAGGACCACATGGAGAGTAGGGGACCATACTTGCTCCCCACTCAATACTCTCCTTGTGTCACATGTCCTTACCCACTTGCTCCCATATTCCTCAAGCTTCCCCATAGTGACCGGCCCTATGGCCCAACCACGAGCCCAGCCTGAGCCCAGCCCCGCACCAAGATGCGGGTTGCTGCTGTTGTGACTGTGCGTGGCTGCTAGTGCGTGCGCTGCTAGCACGCCTAGCTTGCGGTAGCTAGCTGCTGCACGCACCACGTGCACGGGGCTGCTAGCTGCTGCTGTATGTGGCTGCTAGCACGGTGTGCTAGCACGCACCTAGCCAGCCATGCTAGGCTCGGCTTGGTGCGCTTGCTAGCCACCTATGCTTGGACATTTTTGCCCCTAGCATTCGGATGCTCGGGGCATTCCGATGCTAGGGGTATTTTTGGAATATGGTCGATTTATTATTATTTTGCGGGTCTCGTCTTTTTATTATTTTTGACTCGACTTCCGACGATCGGTTTTGACGCTCCAAGCTCGAATTACCGACGTCTAAATATTTAACACTCGGGCGACGAATTAATTTCTTACGAATTAATTCGTCGAGTTGGTTCGTATATTTTGCTTGGGTGTGACCCAAAGGGTTCAGTCAAGATTAAGCTGTAATATTAATTATATTAATATTACTGATCGAAAGCGGCCTCCACCTAGGCATTCCGATCACTTGACCTTACTGAATATATTAGCTTTCTAATAATTCTGAACCCGCTATCAGAATAATACACTTGTTCGAAGGACACCATTCCTTTCACATTTCTAACTTTCTCTCATCTTTATTGCTTTCCTTTATTTCTTGTTTTGTTTATTTGATTGTTGATTAGAGTTGTTAATTAGTTTAATAGTTTAATTTTAGCTTTAATTCTAGTTTTACTTTGTTTTTCATGTTCTTCTTTACCATGTTAGCCTAGATTTTATTCTAGGGAATTGGATGAAAATTATGTTAGATGAATTGAATGATTGATTGTGATTTGTATGAAATTGATTCTTAATTATTGTATATGGATTATGCTAATATGGATTAGAATCTTTCTAGCTAATTGATTCTATGTTCTTAATTGTGCTTTCAATCAATTGTGCGAAAGTGAGTTGTTTGAGAGTCTAAATTCTTGCATACCTATGCTAGGCTAGTGCACGAGAGTGAATTAGTTTAGTAGAATAATTAGCATGGTTAATTGCGCGAGAGTGAGTTGAGTGTGTTGATTGTTCCTAATTGAGGTCATTTTCATCTAATTGCAATGTTGCTGTTAAATTCATTAATGTAATTGGATTCCACTTTCCCTAGTTTTAGTTGTTTGCTCAAAGTAGTGTTTAGTTGCACCTCTCTCTATATCTCGACCATCCTAGTTGTCTAATTAGCATAAATTGAATACACTTAGTCTTCGTTGTTCGACCCTTTACTTGCCACTAACTAGTTTAGTGTAAGTCTAGGTATTATAAATTTCTAATCTGGTTAGGGTTAGTAGTCCCAACGACCTACTTTACCTCGACCAACGACGTGAAATGTTAATCATAAACAATTTATTTAATTTAATTTATTTTGATTTTTATTTCAATTGAAGTTTACTAACAGTTTATTCATGATATAGTTGAAAAAGACCACAATCGACATAAGTAGATTTAATTATTCTTTTAGTTTAGGGTCTGTTCACATTTACTTAATTTCAGTTCAGTTCATTTCAGCTCCAATCAGTTCAGTTTATTCCAGTTCAGCTCCAATCAGTTCAGTTCAATTCAGTTTAGCTCCTAATTTTCCTCTCTCATAAAATATTCATTTCGTCTCAGTTCAGCTTCAATCAGATCATTTCAGCTCCAATCAGTTCAGTTGAGCTCAGTTCAGTAAATGTGAACGGACCTTAAATTACTTCTACAATCTTTATTCCTACTAGCATCATATTTAGAATTTTTTATTTTTAATTATTTGTGTATCCTTTTTAGGCGTTATATTAATATTATTAGTATCATGCCGAGGATTGTATTAATAAATATTGAGTATCATATTTAGGATGACTTAATTTGTTTCTTTAAACATTCAGAAGGTTTTGTATGAGTTCGTTTCACGTGAATCCAGTTTATAATGCATACTCTCATTCTCTACCAATTGTCACTGCCTAGTCCCTGCCAGTGGCCGGCGACCTTCTCCCTCCCATTCCTCGGTTCCGGCGACCCTCTGCCACCTATCCCCGATCAATAGCGAGTGCAAGGCGGAGGATAGAGAGAGCGAATGCGACGCCGTAGCAAGGTTGGTGAAGCCGAGTTTGCCGAGGATTTTGGTGATGGAGTAGAGAAAAGAGAAACTCAGGCGAACGCAGAGGAAATGACGACAGAGGAGAAGCGGTTGAGGAAGGTGAAGGTGAGTTTGAAGATGAAGACAATGTGAAGGTTGATGTTGATGACTGAGCTTCAATGGCGTCAGTGTTAGAATATATGTTACATATATTCTAATATATTATATACTTCGTATTTGTATATAGTTTGAATAGTTTGAATTTATATCCTAATTTGTTAAGGAGAATTATCTTGTAAATATTCTGCCAGATTCTTAGCCATTTAGTTCCTAGTTTATAATCACTCCTTGTAAACTGTATATAATTTGACGTTAAGCAGTGAGAAAGGAAACACATTGAATTCTTTCAGGCAGCTAGGGAGGACTAAAAGTGAAGTGAAAATAACCATGGAAATGATGGCATGGTGAGTCAGAGACGCCATTGTTTAATACTAAGTATATATATGATATATATATTTGAGGCAATAATATCTGATATATATATATATATATATATATAAGGGAGGGATCCGGTAAGAACCCACCTCTATATAAGAACCCAACCTTATATAAGAACCAATATCAGCCGTAGGATTAGATTGAGATTAGCGGTCTCGACTAAAACAAATTAAAAATCAAATTTTAATCTTCCTACAGTAAAAAAAAAAGGCAACCCTAACTTTCTCTCTCTTCGTGTTCATGGCTTTCTCTCTCCTCAAACTCCCAAAAATCTCCATAGAAGTTGCAATTTGAAGGATTTGAAATTAGGTATTTTTTTTTTATTTTGTTCAAATTTTGATGAAATTTGCATGATGTTCAAGTAGATGTTGCGGTTTTTCGATTTTATTTTTACGATTTTTGCCATTTAATTTATACAATTTTATTCAAATTTTCGCACAATTTCATGAATATCATTCATGAAAATGGATTAACAAATTTGCATCGAACAATTTTAGTTGATTTTTCGCAAAAATAAAACCCTAGATTTTGAAATAAATGATTCAAAGTGAATTACGAATGAAAATAGGCGAAGCACAACACAATCCTACGAAAATAAGTTCCCATATGCAAAGGTAAATAATAATCTATTAATTTCGACGAATTTCATGTATATTTCTGCTTATTTTAGGGAATTTATTTACAATTTTTTTGAATTTCGAAATCAAGATGTGAAGAAGAAAATGATGAAGTTTCTAGAACTAATAAGCCTTCTACTATAATTTTGTATAAGTGGAGTACATATTAGAATCTGCTAATGTGGAAGCTAAGAATTTTGACGCTCAAATTATTAGTAATGACATAATCTTGGCAATTGACATTTAAATCATTACTCTAAGTAGTATGTATTATGCTTATGTTCTATCTTTAGATGTAATGTGTTCTAAAGACTCATTTACACTTATGTTCTAAATTTAGGTGTATTATGCTTATGTTCTAAATTTAGGTGTATTATGCTTATGTTCTAAATTTAGGTGTATTATGCTTATGTTCTAAATTTGTTTGTGCAGTTTTTGTTGTGGCACGGTCGGTATAATGAGGGTGGAAATGTGTTTTACATTTGGGTGGTTCAGATTGTTCTATTTGGATTGTACAAGGATTGTTGTGTGATTGAGGAGTCATAGTTGTGTTGTGTATATGTAAAGGCTTGCAAGGGAGTTTGGTTGAGTAAGGGTCGAGTGTGTTCATGAGCTATACGTATAGTGTAGATGTTGCGGCTATTGAATTGGGTTATTTTGGAATGTGTGTGAGGCTGCAACAAGTTTGCTCTGATGTGGCTGCACTTTGAGCAGCGAGTGCAGATGCTATAGGAGGGTTGTAGAGTGTTAAATGGGTATGATAAGTGCGAAACAAGTAGCTAGTTGTTGGGGCTGTTTGAGTTGCCTAGTTTGTGGAGTTGTGTTGCATACACAAAACAATTGACAGAACAATAAGATATGATACATTAATTTATATCAACCACAAGGAAACGAACAAGTAAAAGTTAAGAACCAAAATTTAAAAAATAGGGAAAAAAATTAGAACATAATAAGTAGAAAAAATTTAGAACATAGTTTTAAAAAGTTAGAACATACTGAGAAAAAAAAAACATAGGCTTAGATCATAGGAAAAAAAATTAGAACACATGATATTAACAAAGGAAAAAAAAACATTGGACAAAAATTTAGAACATAGTCCGAAAAATTCTAGAACATAGGAAAAAAAATTTAGAACATAAAAATAAAATTTAGAGCATAGGTTTAGAATATAGGGAAAAAAAATTAGAACATAGAAAATAAAGTTAGACATAGGTTTAGAACATTAGAAGAAAATTTAGACCATGAGCAGAATATTTTTAAAAATAAAAAAATAAAATTAAAACATAGAATTTAGAACATAGGCAGAAAATATTTAGAACATACAGGTTTAAAACATAGGCGGTAAAAATTCAGAACATAGGGGAAAAAATTAGAACATAGGTAGAAAAATTTAGAACATAAAGGATTAGAACATAGGTAGTAAAAATTTAGAACATAAAGAAAAATTTTAGAACACATAGGTTTAGAGCAATGGCAAAAAAAATTTAGAACATATAGGTAGAAAATTTTAAGAACATGTAGGCATAGAACACGGGTAGAAAAAATTTAGAGCAGATTTAGAACATAGGTAGATAAAATTTAGAACATATAGGTTTAGAACATAGGTAGAAAAAATTTAGAACAGGGGTAAATTTTAGAACACATAGGTTTAGAACATAGGCAAAAAAAAATTAGAACATATAGGTTTAGAACATAAAGGAAAATTTTAGAACACATAGGTTTAGAACATAGGCAAAAAAAATTTAGAACATAGAATAAAATTTAGAACATATAGGTTTAGAACATGGGTAGAAAATCTTTAGAACATGGGTAGAAAAAATTTGGAACATGTGTAGAAAAAATTTAGAACATGTAGGTTTAGAACATAGGTAGAAAAAATTTAGAACATATGAGAAAGTTTTAGAACACATAGGTTTAGAACATTGGCAAAAAAAAAAAAAATTAGAACATATAATAAAATTTAGAACATATTGGTTTAGAACATAGGCAAAAAAAATATGTTTAAAACATAAGGCAAAATTTAGAACATAAGTAGAAGATTTTAGAGCATATGTTTACTTGTGTACATATGCTAAAACCTATTAGCTCAAAGGTAGAGCATTATGCAAAATGCATAGAAGATGTAGATTCGACTCCTACATAGGTTATCTCTAAAAATAAACCATAATTACTCGATAGGTAAAATGTAAATTTAACTATTGCTATATATTACAAACTAAAACTTGGCAAGAGTGAGGAATAGCTCAAGTGGTTAGAGCTTCCCTCCCGATTCTAGGAGATCTTGCGATTGATTCTCACCCCGCCCTTATGACTCTCTAAACACAAAAAAAAAACTAACTAAAATTTGGCTTCTAATGATTTATTATTTGACTTTGTTCATTGTTACAACTAAATTTTAATACAAAATCTCGTCTCATCAACACTACACAAGAATGAACCTACGTGGACCCACATCTTTTGTGCTTTTGCACAATGCTCAGCCCGTTGGGCTAGTAGGCTAAGGTATACAGAGTACAAATTATTCTAACTTTAGCATTACAATACTAATAAAAAATTAGAAATTAGAACATAGGTAGAAGAAAAAAATTTAGAACATTGGAATAAAAAATTAGAACGCAAGCAGAAAAAAAAAATTGAACATAGGAATAAATTTAGAACATAGGGTTTAGAACTTATAGAAAAATTTAGAACATATTAAAGAAAAAATTTAGAATATAAGAGTTTAGAACATCTAAAAAAAATTTAGAACATAGGAATTCAGAACATATAAAAAAATTTAGAACATATTAAAAATTTAGACCTTTTTAAAAATTTAGAACATAGGCAGAAATATTTAGAACATAGGAAAACTAATCTAGAACAGAACATAGGGAAAAAAAATATTAGAACATAAGCAGAATAAATTTAGAACATAGGCACAATAGTTTAGAACATAGGCCAAAATATTTAAAACATAGAAAAAAAAATTAGAACATAGAGAGAAAATTTTAGAACATATGTAAAAAAAATTTAGAACATAGCTAGGGAATTTAGAACATAATATAGACAAAAGAAATTAATATATATTTAGAACATAAGAAAATAAATTAGAACACATAAGATTTTATTATGGTTTAAGTTGGATTACACTATTTAATTTCAAGTGTTTTCCCTCATTGGCATTCCAAGCCTCTAATAGAAACAGTTATATTCGATTTTATTCCATGTAGTAAAAGTAAAACATTAAAATCAACATGTAACCCTTGGAACATAGGGAAAAAATTTAGAACATAGGGAAAAAAAATTAGAATATAGGGAAAAAAATTAGAACATAGATAAAATATTATCACGTAGGCTTAAAATCATAAAGAGTAGGAAAAAGAGTTAGAACATTAGTAGAAAAAAGTTAGAACATATCTAGAAAAAAAATCTAGAACATAGTTAGACAACTTAGACTACTTTTAGAACATAGGGATAAAACATTAGAACATAGAGTTATTGTAATTATTGTACCATTTTTTAATTATTGGTTTGCTAAAACCTATTAGCTCAAATGGTAGAGCACTATGCAAATGCATAGGTATGTAGGTTCGATTCCTACATAGGATATCTCTAAATGGAAACTATATTACAATTAAACTCTTATACAAAACTTTCATTTTCAAATCATACAAATGAACCTAAGTGGGATTTGAACCCACATCTTTTGTGCATTTGCACAATACTCTACCCATTGAGCTAGTAGGTTAATTGCGCTATACATATTGTAATTAGTTGTCCTTTACTGCAAATTTGGGAAGGCAAATATTATCCCATGTTAAGACTAGTGCTAATCAGGCAAGCATTGACAAAAATATAACTAATTAACAATAAAGGTAGTAATAATATCAGAAATTATACTCATGATATTCATATCATGTGGGCACTGTAGGCACACAAGTCATAAAACTATCCATAAATTCCTTCAAGCAGTACCATGTTCTAGAATGGTTGCAATTGTAAGGATATGTCTAGCCTAATTCTTGAGCCTTTCTATTGTTATCGATGCTAAGACCATTATGTTTCTTCGAGTACTATCCCAAGTCCCAGAGGTGAAGAGCTCAAAATGTTGATAAATTTAGAACTTAATACAGAGTAGTTTAGAACATATGCACAAATATTTAGAACATGATCAATTATAGTCCAAAAAAAATGAAAAGAAGTTTCATACATTAAACCATTGAAATTAATTACAGGAAATTAACATGGGGAAGATGACTATAAACCTGACATTCATAACAAACACATGCAATCAATAAGTAAATGCAGCAAAATCAGACGAAAAATAATGACATAAACAAAATTAGCAAAATACATCGGATAAAAACACAAAATTCAGAAAATTTGATGATGTAATTGAATAAATCAAACACAAATTGATAAAACTTAAGCGAAAATATCAAACACCAACCGATGAACTTAAGCCGAAAAAATCGAACACTATATAACAAATTAAGCCGAAATAATCGAGCATAAATTTAGAAAATAAGTCGACCAAAAATCGGTTAAATGATGTGCTAAAAAATTCGCTCAGCAAATAGCATAAATTCGCTCAACACTAAGATTTCGCTTTAATTAAGCGCTCAAAAAAATTGTGAACAATCGCAGCCAGAAATCGCTAAATTTTTTTTGAGAAAATCGCATAAAAAATGCTCCAAAATCGCATAAAAATGATGTAAAATCGCAATAAAAATTATAAAAATGGAAAAGAATGAATAGAAACAATTGGATAATAAGAATTTAACAAAAAACCCAAATTTTTTGAAGTAAACCCTAATTTCTTGAAGGAATTTGCACCCAAAATCATGAGAGAAAGAGAGTTGTAGTTTCAAGGCAAGAGAGAGAAAGGGGGAAAGAAACGTGAATAAGGAGAAGGGGAAAATATGTTGCGAAAATTACCAAAGTGCCATTACTAATCCATTCATTTTGAGCAGTTAGATCAATTGTAATTCACGGTCCAGATGGGTTCTTATATAAGATTGGTTCTTAACTTCTTATATAGAGGAGGGTTCTTACATGAGTCTTCCTATATATGGTAATAAACAATTTTTTCGTATTTCTTTTATATCTTTTGTTGTTGATAACTTTTTAACATAACTTACCTCGGTTTTTATTTTGTAAAAATAAAGTTTGTTACTCTATAATTGATCAAAATTTAATAATACATCATAATATTTACTATGCTATTAAAAATAGGAAAATTTGTCAAAAATAAACAAATTTTTGCTCAATCTTACTAAAATAAGCAAACCTTTTAATTTTTTTTTTTTTTTTTGAGGCAAAAATGAGCATGCATATATTAAATCAAATCAATTTCCACCAAAGTTTGTAGGCTTTGGGGAAAGGAGTTCATACAAATACGCTCACTCGAAATACTCGTGTCCCATCTAGCAACATTATGAGCCACGGTATTCCCCGCTCGTTTAACATGAGTGCAAGAGAAAGAAGAAAACACCACACACATTTGCCTAATATCATTAATCATCAAGAATAAGGGAGTAGCACCATCTTGATTGCCTTGGATGGCTCGTGTAATAGACAGAGCATCACCCTCGAGAATTATCTTCATAAAACCCAATCTACGAGCCAAAGCAACTCCATATCTAGCAGCCCCTGCCTCAGTGATGTCGGGGGACCAGTTCACATCAACCTTCTTCACTGCCGCAACAACTAAAGCTCCCAAGTGGTCACGCATCACCACACCAAATTGCACACCACCACCATGAATCACATGAGCATCAAAATTGACTTTAATAAAGTCTGGTGGAGGGGGAGACCAAGAAGATGGAGATGGTCTTAATGGGTTCATGACAACCCCATTAACTCTCTGATTATAGCCCACATAGTCAGCACACAGCTTAGAGAAACCCGCAGCCACCATAACTGCATTAATCCCATCAGCCCCATTAAAAATATGCATGTTTCTGCAATGCCAAGCAGCCCAAGCAAGGGACCCAATAATTCGGAGATGCTCACAGTCAACATTGTTTGCAATCCAAAGCAATCTATCCGCAAAACTGGAACTCGGAGCATTTTGTATAAGGTCCCAATAATCACTCACCCTCCAAATTTCAGTAGCATACTTACATTCAAACATAGAATGTATAATTGATTCAGCACTATGCCCACAGATGGAACACATACTACCCCCTACAATGTGGCGGCGAAAGAGAATATCCATAACTCCCAACTGACCCTTACAAGCTCTCCAAAGAAAATGGCATAGCTTAGGCGGACCCCGGATTTTCCACACCACCTTCCACCCATCTTTCTCCCTAGCCTCATGGTACAGCTCCCAAGTCCTCAATCTGCCCAATCTCCCAAGCCAATACCCACTTCGAACTGTATACAAACCAGAATAAGTAGGCCACCAAAAACGAGAGTCCCTTGGCTTAAACTCAGATAAAGGGATATCACAAACAGCCCTTCTATCCTCTTCTATAAAAGTGGCATTAATCAATTCCAAATTCCATTCCCCACTCTCATAATTGATCAAATCTGCCACACGCAAATTTCGATCACAATTCGGGGTTGGAGTTGGCACACCATACGACCCCTGACCAGGAAGCCAAGCATCATCCCAGACTTTAATGTCAAAGCCATTTCCCACCCGCCACTTTAGACCCTCCAATAACAAGGACTTTGCACCCCAAATCGATCTCCAGCTATAACTTGGGTCGTAGCCTCTAGTTGCCTCAATAAAATCAGAGTTCTTATAGTACCTAGCCTTAAGAATTCCACTTAGCAGAGGGTTACATTCCGTACTTAACCTCCACGCTTGCTTCGCCAACATTGCTTGATTAAAGACTTTCAAGTCTCGAAAGCCCATCCCACCCATCGCCTTAGGAAGACAAAGGGAGTCCCAAGACTGCCAGTGCATTTTACGCGCATCCCCCTTCGTACCCCACCAAAATTTAGCTAGAATCGAATGAATCTCATCAATTAATCCATCCGGAATCCGAAAAATGCTCATCATATAAGTGGGAATGGCTTGAGCGACGGCTCTGATGAGGACCTCTTTGCCCGGCCTAGATAGCAACTTCTCTTTCCATCCCTGCAACTTCTTCCATATGCGCTCCTTTAATCCTGCAAAAATTGCCTTCTTCGATCTCCCAATTATAGTAGGCAAACCCAAATACTTCTCGTGTCTGTCAACTTCTCTCACACCCAATTTTGCCACAATTTCTAACCTTTGATTTGTCGGAACACATTTGCTAAAAGCCACTTCAGTCTTGCTTAGATTGACACTCTGAGCGGAAGCTCTTTCATACGTACTGATGATATTAGCAATTTTAGAGCATTCTTGCAATGTCGCTTTAGCAAATAAAATACTATCGTCCGCAAAGAAAAGGTGAGAAACCCTCGGAGCCCCTCTACAAACTCGAACCCCATGAATAAGATGATCTTCCGCAGCTTTAGATAGCAAAGTAGAGAATGCATCTGCACAAAAAAGGAACAAATACGGGGAGATAGGATCACCCTGACGTAACCCTCGTGAAGGAATAATAGAACCCGAAATGCTCCCATTATACTTGAAGGAGAAAGACACACTCGAAAGACAACACATGATGCGGGCAATGCAAGAGATCGGAAACCCCAATTTTTGCATCACACATTCTAGGAAACTCCACTCCACCCTATCATATGCCTTACTCATAGAAAACCTTTTAACTAACCCAGAGTAAGTTGACCTTTATGGGGTATTTTCTTTAAATAAGTCAGATGACCTACAACCTACCAAATAGGTCACTTTTTTTTTCTAATCCTAATTAATTTTTTTTCTTATTTTATAATTGATAATTAATTAAATCGTATTTAAAAAAATCCACCGCATACCAGCGCTTCACTCCCATCCCCACCTCGAAACTCAATGGTGTGGACGGTATTGATGGTGGCCGACGGAGCAAAAGCTGGGAGGGGGCTGGTTGTAGTAGCGGGGGTATCTAAAAAATTAAGGAGCTTTTTTTTATCTTGAAAAAGTATTTTTTTAAAAAAAATTATTTTTTTACAAATTTTTAAAAATTAATTAAAATAATAAATTTAATTAAAATTTTTAAAACTGACCAAACACACAATGCCATGTGGCATAAACAACCCAAACAATCGGTTACACTTAAAATAAACCGGTCATGACTTATTTTGAGAAAATACCCCATAAAGGTCAACTTACTCAGGTTAATCAAAAAGTTTGCTTATTTTGGAGAGACCGAGTAAAGGTTTGCTTATTCTTGACAAATTTTCCTTAAAAATATACTAAAATGATGGTTAGAAAAAATATACTATTACTTCGTATAAAATATTGCATTATCTAATGACTCACCATTGGATTTTAGTTTCATACCTACTTGGTTCTAGTTCTAGCAAATAAAATGAAAAGGCAAAAGAAAAAAATTGATGACATCATATGTAAATTTGGAAAGTATATATATATATATATATATATATATATATATATATATATATATATATATATATATATATATATATATATATATATATATATATTTATAATATAATATCTGACCCTTATAATCTAATTTCTGACAATTAACACCTAATATCTGACAATTATAATCTAATACCTGATAAGTATACTATAATATCTTACCATTATTATCTAATTTCTGACACTTATAAACTAATATCTGATATTTATAATCTAAAATCTGACTATTATTATCTAATTTCTGATAATTAAGATTTTTTTTCCTCAAAAAAATTTTTTTACTTATTTTTGTTTGTATGATTCCGTTCTACAAAATACTTTTCCTCAATCATTATCTAGTTGCTTCCTATATTTATACATGCTTATTTAATCAATTTAATTTATTCTACTTGTTTTGATCATCATCCATATTGCATGTTTTAATCAAGACCTGTAATTGAATATCACGTCTAATAATATAATTTGGACAACTTATTAAATATTGTTTATGTATGTATTAAATATTCAACAAACGTAGATTAATTAGTTTGGAGCGAATTGAATATTGTTTGTATATCTTTTGAGTTGCAATTAATACATGTCACTATAAGAATTGTGTAGAAGCCAATACAGGAGTACTTATTTATCAAGGTAACCTCATGTGAATCTTTTTATTGGTGTAATCCACATTTCATCAGGTAACCCCATTTAATCATTATCGGAACTAACCCCACTACTTAATTAATTGTCCTATCTTGTATGTAAAGTAGTCATGCTATTAATCTATGGTGTGGCTAGCTATATATTGAAATTGTCAAGTACATAACTTAAAATATATTAAAAAAACTAATGTTCTATTTTTGCACCAAAATAAAATGTTCTATTTGCATAAACACTATGCTTATAAAAAATATTGGACAATTTTAAAGGGTAACATATACATTTAATTCATCACATACATTGAAGGGGGGTACATTTGTGCATGCATGAAGCATGATAGAACAATACAATTCTATCAAATAGTAACGATCATTTTATATCCCTTAAATATGTTTAAAAAAAAAAAGTTGAAAAAAAAAGGAGGAATAATGATCACTAAACATTAATCATGAAATTCCAGCATCAATGAGCTACTAAGTTGTTTTCTAAAAAAACAGAACAGCTTGTAGCTCCCCCTCCCCTTTTCTCCCTTGTATATTTGAAGGGGAAAAAAAAATGAAATTGAAAAGATATATATTGGTCACAATTTTAATTTTAGGGTCTCCAAAGATAGTAGTTGAACTCTTTTCATATCCGCAAATTTGAAGAGAAGAGGACAATACGACTATTATTTTCAAATAGAGGGACTATTTCTTTATCACAACATAAACGTCTCGTTTGTAAGAAAGTAGATTTTCAAATCGAAACACTTTTTAGGTTATTTAAAAAACCATTTGAGACGTTTATATTGAAATAAAGATATTAGTAAATACCTTACTAATTAGTGATGTTGAGCGGCTGGACCTCCAGGTGCAACTCTGTCTCTTTGATCCTCTACCATGGATCTTCTACGAAAATATTCGAGCTTAGACTCATCGTAACCAAGCTCCTTAAACACACGGTAGATGTCAATTGTGTCTAATTTCGTAGGCAAATAATCACGATAAACACGAGCATTAGCACTCGTTATCATCAATCCTAGAGCAAACACTAGCAAAAGAACAATGATACATACAACTCTTTGCTTAGCCATTGTCGATATTAACTTGAATAAGCTAAACACAAATGATTACAACTAATTAATCAAATTATGTTAATTAATCAATAGATGGAAGACAAGAATCAAGTATATACACTTATGTTTTAGCATGGTATGTAAACAATATATATATACACACCATAAACTAAATCCGATCGTGTAGCACGAAGATACGACGATTATTATACATTATGTTTAGTGCAAATAATTAGTGATAATTATTATAATATAAGATGCAAATTGCTGCGTAGATTTAAGTACTTTTGACATTATAATAAAACTAAACAGACTGGATATTAACATGTATGATGATATAATATAAGGTTTGACATGTATAATTCTATAAATAACAAGGATCAGGATTAGATTGACGGTCAAATGAGTTGTCATTTTCGTCATACTTTCCATAGTTGAGCATAAACGTAATCAATGATGAAGGGGACCATTAATCCATTAATTAATGATTGAATTAGCCCTTAATTAAGTTGTGACTCGATACTTGGTAAAAATGCTGCAGCAACACGGAGAGAATTAAGTGGTCCAAAATCAAAGGTCCATTAATTGACAACTTAAGTGCAAGTGCAACCTTTTTCTTTTTAATTACCAACTAATTAAGAATATTTACTTGTTTTGCTTTGCCGACTAATTTTTATGAAGTATATATAAGTAGGATCACATATCTAACTAATCTAACCAACCTTTGTGTCCCTTTAACAATAGGGTAAAAGCATATCAACTTTTGGAAAATATATGTTAAACTTGTTGGGCCCCGATCATCCAACTTGTTGGGTCGCACGCTCACTTTACTCCAAATTAGAATGATACTGTCTGTTTTGAGCCTAATTCGCACAAAATTGTTTTTCGATATCCTCTCAAAATATGTCATAGTAATGGGAAAGATAGACATTTAGAGCATGTTTTGTAAGGGCGATTTTTTGGTTGGAAACATATTCTATTAAGTCATTAGCGTTACCGAATGTTTGGTAACAAAGCTTTGGGTAGAGCTGTCAAAAGCTGACCTGCCCCGAAATGTCGACCCTAACCCGACCCATTAATCGACCCATCTGAACCCGAAAAAAATGGTAACCCGAACCCGACCTGAAACCAACCCTAGACCGAGTTGACCCAAGTATTTGAGACCCGAACCAGAACATTAACCGACCTAGAGACGACCCGACCCGAATGTAACCCGTAATTATTGACCTGAACCGAAATTGAACTAAACCCGTTTTAACCCGTCTAAACCCGAATTCAACTCAACCTGTTCCTAACTCGACCCGAATTCAACCCGACCTGTTCGTAACCCGACCCGAATTTAACCCGACCTACTACAAACTCGACTCGAATTTCAACCCGACCTGTTACAAATTAACCCGACCCGAATCAACCCAACTTGTTATTGACCCGACCCAAATTCAACCCGACTTGTTATTGAATCAATATGTATAGGTCGTTATCTCATGTTGGTATTGGAACAGAAATTGAATCCTAACTCTATTCCTTGAATATTTCACTTTGAATTTTAAGAGGTTAGTTTCACAACATGTTTTTAGGGACGAAACATGTTTTCCACAAATTATTGACTTGAACCGAACCCGACTCAAACCCGAGAATGACCTGGACTTGGAAATGACCCGACTTGATTATAACCCGCAAATTATTGACTTGAACCGAACCCGACTTGAACCCGAGAATGACCCAACCTGATTATAACCCGTAAATAATTGACTTGAACTTAACCCAACACGAACCCAACTCGAACCCGAGAACGGCCCTAACTCGTTTAAACCCGTAAAGACCCGAATTCAACCCGACCTATTTTTCACCCGACCCGAATGTAACACGATCTGTTACTAACCCGACCTAAACCCGACTCAAACTTGATAAGATGTATGACCCGACTCAAGCATGACCCAACCCGAACCCGACCTGCATATGTTATAACATTAACTCGTATTGACCGGACCCGAGATGACCCGACTCACACTAACCCGACTCAAACCCGACCCGTTTACCCGAATTGACAGCTCTAGTTTTGAGTAACAATTACCATTACTTATTACTTAGGGGTATGTATTGGTTTTACGATTCACCTATTTGTTATCTCTATAAAACTTAGGTTACAATTATCCTTATCTCCTTAGACTAAAAGAAATGGAGTTAAAATCAAGTGATTTATTTTCATATATGATTTAATTAAACAGATAAAAGGTAAAAGATAAAAGATTCCTTCCCCCTTAAAAGGAATGCAACTCTTTCTAATTATTTCCGTGTATGACTTGGGTTGACACCCCCAACAAAACGTACATTATTGTACATACCCTAAATAAGGTTGTGTATGAGAAATTAAAAGTTGATGTATCAAACACATAATAAAATTGAATAGTGTGACATTATACATGTTGAGAACTCTCAATCTAGCACCATCATAATGATGAGATATACTTATATGTACATGTGAATAGAGTTTGGACATGAGTCATACCTACAATCACGACTCGTGAAGAGCTAGCCATTAATAAATCTAGCACAACAAGATATGGTGCGCCCGTTCACGAACCATAGTGGCGAAGGAAAGCTTGTAGCAAACTCTTTTGCCAAAAAAAAAAAAAAAAAAGAAAAAAAAGTAAGAGAGCTCAATTAAGGGAGATTGATTTTTTTTTTTTTTTTTGAGAGAAATTAAGGGAGATTGATGACATAACACATAACCACATTCTTGAAAATTCCAACCAGGCCCCTAGGTACCCTAGCTCTCTAGGCTCTTGCAATCTAGGTTATGCTTTACAAAAACCCTACTCACTTATTTTATAACACTTTGAATATAAAGTTGAATCTTAAAAAATTAAAAATTAAAAAAAAAAAAAAAAGTAAAGAGGATAGGATAAATATGCAAGTAGGTCAAGGTGTCATATGGCTTCTAATTAGCTAGATCCTAACCTACTAAGTACTCTATTAATTGTTAATTTAACTATCAAGTTGTAGACCAATATATTATTACGTAGTTGCTAAGACGGCGATGGAAGCGCACAACAGTTCATATATGAATGTCAGCAGCTCCAACTGAGATGTCACTACAAATTTTAATTTCCAAAGCCATAACCAACCTTTTTTTTTTTTCTTTTACATATTTTATGAGATTTTGCTAATTTGTTTCGTTAAGCTGACATGCGTACATGTCAACTAGAATCATGAGCTAGTGGTGTATGATTTCATACGGCCGCCTATGTTTGTTTAATTAAGTGGGGCTAAATGGCTAACTGTTAGTGTAGGTATGCACGTATTGATATTCTTTCATTCTAAATTGATATTATAGAGTTATGTAGCTTTTGGTCATGAGGAGTTTTTTATTTTTTATTTACTTATAATTTGATGGCTCGTAAGAAGTTTGAAAAAAAAGGGGGGGGGGAGAGGTAGTGAACTAGTGACATACTGATAGCAACCAGCTATTCGGCTATTCCTGCTAAGAGTACATGAAAAATGAGAATCTCTATATTCGAGTTTAGGTTGCCAAACTTTTGAAATAATAGCTTAGGGTTGGTTTGGCATCGCTGTGGTTTTCTGTTTTTTGGTTTTTTGTTATTTAAAAGTATATTATATACGTCACATAATGAATCAAAAAATATTTAGACTTATTGAAAGCATGATAATTTTGAAAACTGACAACTGAAAAGTGGAAACACCTTTTTTTTGTTTCCTGTTTTTGGGTTTTTAGTTTTCAAAAAAACAGGAAACTGAAAACCAAAAATAATGTCAAACAAGCCCTTAGCTATTGGTGCTAAGAGCTAGTGATGAGTCATAATAGCAATGTGTTTGTGGGTTGTGAAAGGTGTGACACATGTCTAGTCGTTCAAAACTTAAAATTAGTTTTATAAGAGAAAAAAAGATTTAGAGACGTTGAATAAGAGATACTCCCTCTGTTTCATAATGTTAGTTTCATGTGTAATTAATCACATAAAATAAGAAAAGAAGAATATTTGAAATCTGACATTAAATTACAAAATAATTCATAATTAGTTTACCTTATAAGTTTTTTTTTTTTAGAAAGCATAAGTCATAATTACAAAATTATGGGACTAACATTATGAAACGGTAAATTAATACTTCCTTATAAGGTTTTTTTTTTTAATTTTTTAGAATTCCTTAATTAGAGTCATGTCATCAATTCACAACCAATAATTCCAAAAAAAATTAATTTAAAAATAGAACATAATCAATATGGGTATATATTTTTGAAACGCCCAAAATATTATATGGGACTAATATTATGAAATGGTTGGAGTAATGCCTTCACAAATATTTAGTCAAATGCTCTCGTAATTATTGGAGGGAGATGATGATGCGGAATAGAAGAAAGACTAAGCTAAGAGCCTCGAAAAAGAAAGATTTTCCTTACTAATGCCCCAAGATATGTGATTTCTACTGATTTCCCTAAAATAAAATTAGTTTATTTGTCATTTTGTTGTAAACTTGTAATGGACTACAATGAATACATGATCCCGAATAGAGCTGTCAAAAATCAATCCGAACTAGTGAATCCAAATCGTTTCAAACTGTTTTGAAAAGGAATTCAACCGATAAAAACCTGTTATTTTAAAACCGTAAACCGACCTGACCTGATTTTTCAAAACCTGAAACTGAACCGATCCGAATGTTTGAGAACCGTTAATGATGCGTACCCGTTATCAAGCCAAACTGATACAACCCGAAACCGAGAACAAACCGAACCGAGTACTTCCGAACCCGGTAGCAACCCGACCCATTGTAAACTGAAACCGTTTAAACCCGACAAAAATCCGATAAACCCAAATCGCTTACAACCTGTAGCTAGTTAGGACCGAACCGTTTATAACCCGTAATAAATTATGACCGAAAAGTTTACAACCCGTAACCGGTTATAACCAAACCGTTTATAACCCGTAAGTTCATAACCTGTTATGACCGTAGAGTTTTTTTTTTTTTTTTTATAGTAAAACAAAAGGGTTTAATTTGAAATACGAAGTATTTATATTGAATAGGTTTGGAAGTTTGATGTCAATGAAACTTTTATGCTAAAATATTATCGTCCTTTTATGAGTAATGGCTTATGGAATACTAAAATGTATTAAAAAAATTTGAATCGAAAGGTAAATCTAGATTTGTTATTATCATTTGATCCTGAAAATCATTATACAAAAAAAGGACATAAAGCAAAACAACTAATTAATTCTCCGTATGATCTACTGGAATAACTAATTAAAGAATGTTGAGGGTATACCAGAAAATATACGTTAACGAAACCCTTTTAAAACTGGCAAAATAAGTTGTCAAACCAACGGAGTTCAACTCGAACTGATTATGACCTGAACCGATTACAACCCGACCCGATTAGGACCCGATATGTTTTACCCAAAACCCGATTTAAACTGATAAACCCCGTTTTTAAACCGACTGAATTTAACCCAAACCGATTATGACCCGAACCAATTATAACCCGACCGGATTAGAATCCGACCCGAAAGAAACTGTGATAAAAATTAACCAAACCAATACGACCCGAAATTATTTAAAACCAAACCGAACTGACCCGATAATAATTTCAACCCGTTACAAACCGAAAATCGATAAATCGAACCCAAAACCCGATTAACACCCCTAAAGATATGAAAGACATACGAGTACCAAACAAAAGCTGATAATTTAAGAAATGTATAACAACAAAACCAAATTAACCAACGTATATGTGGAGGGAAATTCTGGAAGGAAGTTTTCAATGAAAAAGTTAACATTTCTTGGATCTTTAATGTCCTTAAATTTTAATTTTCAATTTAATTAGCCAGTTTTGGGAGCTTGGAATCCTTTTTTTTTTTTTTTTTAATAATTTGTAACCAAAGAAATAATGTTTCTAATAATTTTCTTTTACAAAGCCTTTTGTAAAACATTTATTACAATTTACTTAGCCTTGCGTTAGTACTGTAGCTTACCAGCCAACGCAATATCAGTAATCAGTAATTCAGTATATCACCTCAACATGGAACGAAATTTAGTTATCACACCCCGTATATCAACAAGATTTTACTCATCGATATGTACAACTGAACAAACTAGCTGAGGGAGAGCACAAACTTCTTGCCTAGACAAACTAGCTGAGGACTGAGAGCGCACAAACTTTATGTACCACCACTTCAATCTTCAAAGCTGTTTTAACTTATAAAGCATCACTAACCATATTAGCCATCAAAATATCACTTCCCAGTTCCAACTTCAATACAAATTGGCCAATACAAATCCATCCAAAATGCCTAAACAATTAATGTTATTAATCTACTTAATGCAATTGTCCTGCTCTCCTGAATAAACAAATCCTTGCCAATATCGTGTAATAGCTCCCTCTTTTGCTCATGATATACAATGATTTTTTACGAAATACTAGCCATCTCTAAACAATGAGGTAGGATGTCACGAAAACAAATCCATAGATGATAGGTTCATAGCAGTATATCAATTATAGCTCAAACATTGGAACAGAACATTGGAGTCAAAAATGTGAGCCAGAGTTTAGCTAGAGGCGATTTAAATATGAAAGTATCATGCTACAAATTCCAAAACGTTTGGGGGCCAAATCATCAAAACGTAAAAATAAACTCTCAACTCTGATATTCTACAGCTCCTTTCCAGCTCTGATAACTCTCAACTCTGATAACTTAAGCAGCTGACTTGCCCTTCTTCTTCTGGATTTTCTTCATGTAGAATTCCAGCTCCTTTCCTTCCAAAATATATCTGCCATAGACAAAAGATAAGCTCTATTCATGAGTTTCCAAAAGGTAAATTGCCTATATTAAATATACAGCTAGAATAAAGATTAGCTATATATGCAAATTCAGATCAAATATGACACAAGGACATGGTTAAAGCATTTTCTAAGGGAGTCATTTCATCAGACAGTAATCTAGCTAGACCTTTCAGAATAGAAATAATATGCCTCAGATCAGACTCTCAAAGCATTTTCTAAGGGATTTAACAAATCAAGGCTTGACCCTAGCAAAATAGAGATATCCCTATTATCTCTTAGGTCTATCCATACAGATTGGCAGGTGGTTTCAATGCTTCTACATATAATGAAACAATGGTTTAGTAGTAGATTACCCATCAGCACGACCACATTGACCAGGGCGGGAAGAAATGCAGGCCAACAAACGACCACCACCGAATTGTTCTTCGATGTGAGAGTCTAATGTGCGAGTCTGCTGACGCTTCTCAAGCTTTCTTGCAACGTGGTTGCTCTTTTTTGTTTCTTCTGTGGTCTCACCCTCCTGTAAACAGGAAAAGAAAAACATTAAACACACCAAATTTATCACCAAACTAACCAAGTAATCATTACTATATACACTTGCACAAACAAAATGCTTCAACTATCAAACAAGGAAAAAATACATTCATGCTAGAAATGAAATTCAAAAGAATAATAAAAATAAAAAGCATCTAAATCACGCGATAAATAACATCATTTCAAAAAACTTGTATATAAATCACATGAAAGTGGAAACAAGGATTATATACATTCGGTGCAAAGAGGCGTTATTTCATAAAGGCAAACCCTTGTAAAATCACCAAAACTTTACTACAGCAATAAATCACAGTTTCTTGTACATAAAATGTCAGAATAAGTTCTCACAGAAAGATAAAAGGCTGATAGAATTCAACTGGGGATCAGAACATAAAACAAATGTAGCATTCACTAGGCAAAAAAATCACAAAATGAGTTAGAATAACCTTGGGACTCGAACAATCAGTAGAGCAAATGAGGCCTGGTAATGATCTACTAGGAAAGGGAAAATAGAAATACCTCTGTTTCTTTCTTGGCAGCAGCAGCAGCCTTCTTCTTACGTCCAATTTCAACTCCGTAGTGCTGGAGATACCACTGCTTAAATGGTGCAGCATCAACCTGGACAATGGCACTCTTCACCAAAGTCTGTGTCCTAACCAACTCGTTGTTGGAAGCATTGTAAACAACATCCAGAAGACGGGTCTTGCGAGTGACAGCCTCACTACCCCATGAAAAGTTACCAGTATCCAACCTCAGTGCACGCCACTTGACATTACCACCACGAACCCTAACCCTCCTAACAGTCTTGTTGCTTGACAGCTTAGTGTTAGCTGGCTGTCTCCCGAGCTCGTACCTTTTACACGATAAGGCAAATCATATAAATCATAAGCAGAAGATATATATGGGATGCAACAATTTAGAAACATATCAGCCACAATCAACAAAAAAACAGAAATAAAACACACACCAAAGTATCAATTGCCAACACTATGAGACACAAACATAAAACAATTAAAAGAAGAGTGACAATGCAAGTAATAAATCGTATGAAGTATATCATATAACTTAAGAGTGAGACAGGACAGGGCAATTACATTAGCACACCATAATTATTAAAAACAATTACATAGGCTAAAACAATAGGAGGAGCATTCCCGAAAGTAATCACCAAGCCGAAGACCTTCTAATCAGCACATTTAGCCATTTGGGTAGGTAGACTTATGATTGCATTGTGTGCTAACGGATGACTGATCAGACGGTTTCCTAAGTACTGTAACATTGTTCGAACGATAAACTTTCCGTATACAAGTATGACAATACTTTGATTACTGAAATTAAAAGCTTTGAATCACTCTAAACTAATTTCCACAAAACTTAACAAACTATAATTTCAATCACAGCAAGTTTTAGCTCCCTAAGTAAGTAATTCAGCACACTACATAATTTTCATTTCACCAACATAAATATCACAATAATATAACCAATCAACCAATACAAACAATATAAAACACTCAATTTCACAGAAAAAAATCTATCCCAGAATTTCAAACTTGAAGATTCGCAAGTTCATATCAAAACCCAGAAAAACAGATTGAAAAAAATCTAGAAAATGTAGAAAACATACTTTCGCTTCTTCCTCCAAGCCTTCTTCTTGCCACCAGTGGCACGCCTCTTGTGCATAGAATCACGAGAAATACCTAAAAACAAAAACCCCAAATCAATAAAACCCAACAATTATCAAAACCAAATTGAACCGCCATTAGAGTAAAACTTGAAGAAAATCAATGAATCGAAATGGATGATAATGGAGGAGGGAGAAAGTGAGAATAATTACCCATATTTTCGGTGATGAGAGGACAGAGAAACTAGGGTTTCTGCACTTTCGCCTGAAGAGATTGGGGGGAAGGGGAGGGGCAGTGAGAGGGTGAAGAAGAGAAGAGTGAGATAAACCCTACTTGCAACGTTTTAATGGGCTACTTTTTGGGTTTTTGTTTGGGCTTAAGATTTAGATGCTAGTAAAATTTGTTATGAACGGATCCGACCCGAAAACCATATCGAAAATTTTTGGAGTAGATTAGCATAATTTTTCAGCCCTTACCTGAATATCCCGAAGGTGAATGCCTGAATGGGTAAGGGTTAACAACTATTCCCTTTACTAGATTAGCACTCATGCGATGCACGAATTAAAATAAAAAAATTTAATACAATATAAAATAATTAATTCACAATTGTGGATTTTTGGAAAGAAAAATATCACTAATACGCTTTTGGTTAATTGATGTTTACCGTTTAGTTATTTATTAAAAATTATTTTCCTAACACTTTGTTTGGATCGAAAGAAATGGAAGGAAAAGAAGAGAAGAGAAATGGAGGGGGACAAAATCTCTTGTTTGGGTAAAAAATTGGGGGAAGGAAGGGGAAGGAGAGGGAGGGATCCATTTTCCCTTTCTCTATAATAACCATAATCTCACCAAAATTGGAGAGATTTGGAGGGAAAATGGAGCTCACCTCCCCCTCCCTTTCTTTTCCTTTCCCTTCCTCCATTTTCCCTCCCCTTCTTTTCCTTCCTTCTTTGCTATCCAAACAAAGCGTAATATTGAATTTAAAAGGAGAAAAATATGATAAAAATGATGTCATAAGCAATTTTATAGGGAAATTTTTTCATGAGAAATTGACATGTGTACCGACGTAATGTAAGCGGTTTTATTTTAGTTATAGTTATACATGTTTAAATAAATGAAACGGTCTGACTTGCTGCGCTATTTATCAGCAATATTTGTCAAAAATGAGTGCTCTCTATTATGTGCAACAATTTTTTTCTTTCCTTTTTTAGCAAATTTTAAAGAGTAAAAAGACTAATTTACCCTTATTAATTTGTTTTAATTTTGTTTAACATGTTTTAATTATCATCAATTATAACCTAATTATCTACCACATTATAATGATTCCCACCAAAATTAAAACCCCTCCAACTCTCTCACATCCACACCCACTCATCTCCCAACCAACTCATTCAATGTTCTTCATTGAATTTGCCTCGATTGTGTTGCCCAAGATGAATATTTCTAGATTTCTCTAGAAGTTCATTAAAAACCCTCCCCCCTCTTTCATTTTCCACCTTTTATCTCCTGTTCTTTCGTCTGCGAAACCCTAATTTCAATTTCTTCTTCTCTCTCTAGAAAAATGACTAGTAACCCAGATCCAAATAAGTCCCCAAAAAACCATAACCCTAATGATTAACCACGGTGCAACTATGTACAAGTTGCAGTGAGGAAGTGGTGTTCTCAAACATGTTCGTCGGTGCACTGCTTTTTTCCATCGTTACACTCGAGGAAAAATCGGAGCCAAACTCGCTGAGTACACTTCCAATGATGATGAACAGAAGATCTAGCGATGTAGACGGTGAAGTGGCTCCTAATCTGACTACACATGGCGCAAATATAGCTTTAAAGGAGGCTGGGAAGGGTCAAGTGGGTCCCGATCTGATTGTGGTGGAAGAGGGCCCATTGAATGATCTTGTTGCGGTGGCTGACTATTATTATGAGTCAGATATTGTTGAGGTTGATGTACCTCAGCCTTCTATAGAGGTCGTAGTGATTCTTGACTTCCCGGTGGCTGGGGGGAAGGGTTTTACCTGCGTCCCTCACTACTGCTCCTACTAGTCTAGCTCCTCTCCTAGGAAGAAAAGGGTGAGATCTATTTTTATTGAGGAATACAGCAACTGGGACCCTTGTTACATGTCATATCTTAGGGACAAATACCCTAATGACTTCCCTTCCAACCACTGACCTGGCAGCGTAACTATTTCTAAACCCTAATTTTGATTAAATTTGTTTAATTGTTGTTGGATTGTGTTGGAATGGGTTTAAGAACCCTGTTTGATTATGTTGGATGGTTCATTGAGTCCCATATTGGATTTTTTGTTAATGTTCACTTATGTATATGATGCTTATATATGATGGTTTATGCTTGTGTATGCTGGTGTATGCTGCTGGTTTATGATGTGCATATGAAGTAGATTTTTGCTACTACTTTATGCTCTGTATATGATGATGGTTTGTCCTCTGTATACCCTGTTGGTTTATGCTTCTGGTTTAAGTCCCTTATTGGATTATGATGTTAGATGCTTGTTTGACTACCTTGTTAGATTATACTTGTTAATGGCCAAGGGAATGCATGTTCGATGTATGATGAGGCATGTGAAGGTGCCTTACCAGTCCCATTATAATGTTGCCTTGTAGTTCTTGCATGTCAGTGCTTGTAGATAATTGTATGAGTCCCTCAACATGGGTTATCTGTGTGTACATATTCCAAATGATGAAGGGACTCACTTTGAGTTGGATGTGTAGGATGGTTTTGCTCCAACAAGTGCATTTTAAACTTGTTGTTGAGATAACAACGAACCTACAACATCTAAGTGAAACTAAAGTACCTTCTCTGATGGAATTCATTTTGAAGCTGCATTTCCAAAAGACATTCATTTCACCACAAAAACTTACATGTTTATAGTCTCTTACCCTATCATTCATTACATGGCTGCTAAAAAATATGCTTGGTTATCTACCAAAATACACATAACCAAACCATAATAAATATCAACAAAAAATAGTAGCTTAATTTGACCAAAAAGCATTTTCCAGTACTTGTTGGGCTATGTGTGGCAATCATATAGTCATTGAATGATGGTCTCGAATGAGTCCCTAGTCTGCATCCACCTTCATCTGATTGTAGTCTGCATGCTCTTGATGAGCTGGAATGAAAAGTGTGTTGAGGTGATCAACTGCTTGTTAAATGAGTCCCCTTTCAATTTCCAAAACCTCAGATAGCTGACCTAGGTGGTCCAACCTTTTTTTGCCCATATATATGTGGTGGATTGAAGTTGTTGCCCCCTTGTTTTTCTAAAATCTTCATCATTACTCCTTGCAAAGTGATCCATGTATACTTGTTCAGTATGGGATCAAACCATTCATAAGCCTCATACACTTTCTCTATTAGTTCATCTATTATCTTGGGAAATGATTGGTACTGTAGAGACTGAATGACCTTGAACAGACCAAGGTCTAGAACATTCAGATCTGGAGACCGTGCTAGCTGAAATACCATTTGTATGTTGAACCATCAGATGTACAGGCTATAATGCATTCCTCATCCCTGGGAATTTGATGAGGTCTTGTATTGTCCCATTGAATGAATATGACTTTAGTAATACTTGGATGCCATTGCCATTTAATTACTGGAATTATGTTGTCCATGAGCATTTTCCTGATTTCTTCTTTGGTCACACTCTGCACAGCCTTTGTCTCCATGACCCCTGCATCTATGTTCTTGATTTTTTTTTTCTTAGCCCTTTGCTTGTAAGTAAATGGGAAGATACCATACTTCCCATCATGTAGCATTAGCCTATCATTGTTATGCAAGGGCTTACCAAACATCTCCATGAACATAGCTTTAATTTTGTATCTCTTGGACTATTGACATCTATAGGGGTTTTCCACCTTTGGTAAGAGGTAGAATCTCCTTGTTTAAGGGTTCATATCGAACCATTTCTGATTTATGTGTATGCACTATTGCGTATCCATGAAAGTTGGATCACCAACTGCTGGAATAGGGTGAATATGCTCTAGTGCCCACTTCATCCTAACCACTTTATAATTTGATGTTAATGTTGGATGGTTGGCTGCTCTATGTGTTCTTAGTCTGCATTTTTTCTTCAAATTATGGACAAACCCATGAGACACCTTTAATGTAGCTGCATAACTCCTTTCAGTTGTCCTTTTGTATAAAGGCACTGACTGCAAGAACTCATCAGATATGTAACTGGGTTTTGGACCAGTTTCCTAGTTTTTTGCTTCTTACATCAATAACATTCCCTTGTGCTATGCTTATATTAACAAACTGCCACACCCTAAGTGATGTGCTTCCGTGGATGCCATATTTTCTTGTCATTTCTGACAGAATCCCTCTTGTTAATTCCCTACCTTGCATGTTAATTGCTTCCTACTTGTTGCATGTGGCTGTGCTTCTTCTTCCTATTCACTGCTGCCCCCCTCTAAAACTTCATCCATGATGTCATCACCACTATTGTGTTGAACTGGTCCCTCATTTAGTAGTTGGTCAATACCAAAAAAATCCTGATCAAAATATTGTTCCATGTGTTTTCGTTGCTGTTTTTTTCCAGATGTGATAGATGGTGATGAAGTTTTTTGTGGATGCTGCAGTTTTTTGTGAAGTGTTGCTGAAGCTGGACCCTAATGCTGCCCTTTGTAAGGAGGGAGATCCCATCATAAGGGGGTACTTCCTTAGATGCCCATGGTCATTTAAAAGCCTAGGACTTTACACTTGTTAGGGTGTATTAGGATTTGAATTCCTGACTGTTTGGGGGACCTTGAATTAGAATTGATCTTGTCATCACGCTTTTTTATAAGAAACAAGTAGGGAGTCGCCAATGAGTTTTAGGAAAACTCATAAACCTCGTTCATGCCTTTCACCCATGTGGAGTTCATGCGATAATTAGCATGAATCGTAAGTTTACCCATGCCCAAATTGGTCTACATAAACCAGAAATGAGTTCGGGAGCGAGGGTACTAAAATAACGTTCCTTTTAGGGAGGAATTGATATTCTAGCCCTAGTGTGGCCTCTACTAGTTCTTCCTTTTTTCACAATTTCATCACCAAAATAATATATACAACGCGATACCTAAAACTAAGGGCTTGTTTGACATCATTTTTTGTTTTTAGTTTCCTGTTTTTTTGAAAACTAAAAACCAAAAACAGGAAACAAGAAAAAGGTGTTTCCACTTTTTTGTTGTCAGTTTTCAAAATTATCATGATTTTAATAAGTCTAAATATTTTTTGATTCATTATTTGACATATATAATATACTTTTAAAAAACAAAAAACTAAAAAACAGAAAACCACAACAATGCCAAACGAACCCTAAGTTAGTTGATTTTATTTACATGCATTAATCATGTAGGAATTACATTGCAAAAGTCGTTATTCTTATTTAATCAATATTCGTGAAAGAACAATAAATAAACAATATTCGCCTTGTATTAAGTGATAAAACAATAATTAATTATCAAATTCTATTCTTGATTAACAAAAGAATACTATGTGAATTAATTAATTAAAATTTTATTTTAAGTGATCAAACAACACTATTCATTCAATTAAAGTTATTTAAACAATAAAAGAAAAGTGATTTATCTAAGTGCTCAGGAAACTAACTGTTCTTCTTTTATGTTAAATCTCCGTTTAATATGTTTATGGACTTTCTTTCTTCTTCGTACCTTCAAGAACTTCAATGGATGGATTAGGGTTGAAGAGTAGTTGGGAAGAAAGAGGGAAAAGTAGTATGATAGTAAGAGAAGTTCAGAGATTAGGGTTTTGAGAATACTAGGTTTTTAATTCTGAATTTTCGGTGCTCATAATGCTAAACAAAGACTCCTATTTATAGGCGTAGGGATCTAGGTTTAGGGTTTTAGAGCCACACCGTTAGGTGGAGCGCGCAACTCTCTGAGTCACGCTGGGTGTCGCGCGCATCTCAATGAGTCGCGCGCGCCAGGCGCGCACAAC
Source organism: Chenopodium quinoa (assembly GCF_001683475.1). Taxonomy (NCBI): domain Eukaryota; kingdom Viridiplantae; phylum Streptophyta; class Magnoliopsida; order Caryophyllales; family Amaranthaceae; genus Chenopodium; species Chenopodium quinoa. Next base: position 49,612 of record NW_018743906.1, on the reverse strand, counting down.
TGATTGAGTTGCGCTGGTTTGTGGTTTGCCTTATACGGAAGCACGTTTTTAAAACTTCCATAACTTTTGATTGCAGAGTCGAATTAAGACGTGTAAGATATAATTGGAAATCTCTAAATGTCTACTTTCTAATTCCGTTAAAATTAGGTTAAAATATTTTATGGGTCAAAAGTTATGGCCGTTGGAGTGCAAGGGTGTCGGTTTTGGGCCCGGTTTAGTGTTTTGATCATAACTTCTTCGTTTTGCCTCGGAATTGGGCTTATAATATACCGTTGGAAAGATCTTTAAAAGGGAAATCCATTTTTATAGTCCTTGCATGGGAATTTGATAGTTGGTTTATTTGTTTGACTCGGTTTTCAACAATGTAGGTTCCATTGGATCCAATTATTGCATTTGACGCATTTGGGTCCGTTATTAATCAAGTTTAAACATGTATGAACACGATTTAGGCCTAATTAGTAATTGGAAAAGGCTATAAGATAACTTGGTCTCAAATATGGGTTTTAACTTACTTCATAATGCTTTTCATAGTCCATAAATATTTCAACTTTGATCTAACATGAAGAACGGATTTTTGTAACATCATCGCACTTCCTTTCGGGACAAGAAGTCCTTACTTACCTCAGGAAATTGATTTTCAATTTCTTTCAATTGAATATCAATGACACTTATAAAAACTTCAACTCAAAAATGATGAAGATTTGTCACTTGTGGGCTCTTACCTCTAAACATCCTTCTCCCCGGAACAACATATTTAGCCTCCATGTTTGGAATCTCAAGTTCATATTTAGCCATAAAAGAAGTGACTTTTTCCATAATCAAATCAAATCCTTCATCTCTCAACTGTTGCAAATTAGCCTTGGTTACATCAACCATGGCCATTGCATTCACAATGTCTTGATCATGTTTTTGCAAGGCCTCATTCAACTCCTTTGCAATCGCAAATATATCAACCATCAAGTGTGCCACAAACACAAAATCAAATGACATCAACAAATGTGTAATAGCTTGTGCTTTATTTGAATCAAGTGTATCAGACACTTCTGCAATGGAATCAAGGGAAAGAAGGATGGAAGAATATAAGTCAAGCACATCTAAGATCAACTTGAAGTGAGATCCCCAACGAGTGTCACAAGGTCTACCCAAATCTTGTTCTTGATTTAATCCTGTTCCTGTTTCAAATTCACCCAAAGACAATGCTTCTACAACATGTTGACGTTGTTTTTCTCTAAGAAATTATTTCCTCTTCGGTGAAACTCCAACAAATTCAAAATAGGTGCAAGTACATCAACAAAAAGCCACCCACAATCCGAATTCTTTTTAGCAAGTGCAAATTGTGTCAATTGAAATTGATGTGCAAAACAATGCACAAAGTAAGCTTGTTTGCATTCATTCAATATCAAAGTTTTGAGGCCATTAATTTAACCTTGCATATTACTAGCACCATCATAACCTTGACCTTGTACTCGAGAGAAAGTTAAAGAGTGCTCCATAAGTATAGACTCAATAGCATTTTTCAAGGTCAAAGAAGTGGTGTTAGGAACATGCACAACACAAAGAAATTGTTTACATACCTCTCCCATTTTGTTAACATATCTCAAGCAAAAAGCCATTTGTTCTTTATCGGTAACTTCTGTTGAATCATCGGCAAGGATGGCAAAAAATCCATCACCAAGCTCTTCAAGAATTACCTTAGTTATTTCTTTTGCACAAGCATTGATGATATCTTTCTGGATTGGAGGAGAAGTCAGTTGACAATTACCCGGAGCATTTTTTAAAACAACTTTCGAGTAGTCAAGATCATGCTTTGAAAGAAGTGACAATAGAGAAATGAAGTTACCTCTATTCAATGAAGTTTCTTTTTCATCATGGCCATGAAAAGGCAACCCTTGAAGTAGGAGAGTAGTTTCAACTGAAGCTTCTAACCGCTTTCGATATGCATTCATTGCTTCTTGTGATTGTTTGGACAATGCGGTTGTAATAGAAGCCTTTTGATTGACAAATGAATCCATATCAACAACCGCAATGTTGTGCGCACTCATGTGTCCACCAACATGTTTTGCAAATGCTTCCGTTCTATTCCAAGCCTTAAATCCCTCATTAACAAAAGTATCGCCTCCAGATGCATTGTCTTTCTTGAATAAGTAACAAATAAAACAAAAAGCTGCATCCTTCTCAGCACTATACTCAAGCCATGCATGTCCGCCAAGTATCAAACCATTTTTTGTTGAAGCGACGCAATTTTGGCCCAAAAGGTGTTTGAGGAAATACAAAATCTTCGGGTTGACAAGGTTTTTGTTGAATGTATGTTTTTCTAACCAAATCCCTATCATCCGGATGAAAATCACTTATCTTTCTCCTTTTTTCGGGATCTTGTGGAAGATTAACAATATCAGAAGTACTTAATCTTCCTTCATGAATTGGAGCTTCAGTTTTAGGATTTGAACTAGCTCCATGACAAGTTCCCTCCTCTTGATTTTCAGGAAAGTTGTGTGATGGAGAAGAATTTTGTTCACTTGTTGATGTGGAAGAGGAATTTGTTCATTTTCTTGAGGTGGAGGAGGATTTTGTAGAGATTCTTGTGGTAGATGGAGATATTGATTACTTTCTTGTGGTGGAGGGGGATTTTGTTGTTGAGAAAGAGAAGGATTTGAAGTAGAAGATCTTTTGGTAAAGAAACTTGAAATATCCCTTGTATTTTTTTCTCTTCATTCTGAAATTTATATTATATGTCTAATTAGATAATTTTAAACCAAAATTTTCATATAAACCAACAACATACTGTAGGGAATAGATTTCAAGCGTTAACCCCTGGCTTGAACCCCACTGTGATCATACACTAAACTACGGTGGCGTCCAAAAGGGAAGAAAATAGAGCAAAAGAGTCGCCAACAAGTTTTAGGAACTTGTAAACCGTTCATAGGATGAAGGTTACACCCCTTAACGATCCAAGATATCGTCAACTCCATAAGGTCTAGAACCAAATAAGGGTTCGGGGATGAAGGTACAAATCCAACCTAAAAGAGATTGAACCTGCCCTAATAATAGGCCTCTACTTTATTCTGATCGTATTCATGTGCGCTTTTTAATTAACATGCAATCAATAGGATTAACCCTAAACCTGTTTATCTATGTTGGTTGAATTTAATGCACAAATAAATCTATTATTGGCGATCACTTGAAATTATAATCAAAGTTAACCTAACAGGATTATTAATTATCTTATTAAGCGTGATTACAAGTACAAATTCCCTTTAAACATGCATAAAAGGCGTGATCAAGCAATAAATATAAATATCAAGCAACATAATAATAATAAATATCATGAATAATAATTATAATAATCATAATAATATAAAATAAATAATCATCATCAAAATAATAATAATAATAATAATACTCATAATCATCATGAATTATAATAATTATGTTCATGTTAATTATTAAAGCATAATAATAGCAAGATCCTAGGCATGATACTAACAATATTAATAACAAACCCTAGCATGTCACTAATAAATAAAAATCAAATATTTAACCTTAACATGATACTAACAATCATAAATATTAGGAAGAACATAGGAAGCATCGTTACAATCATATTTAATATTAAAATTACCCTAGACATGATACTAGGAATATCATAATAACAATATGAACATGATGTCTACATCATAACATCAATTAAAACCAATAAAGCACTTACTTTGATGTCTCGTACCTCTTTCTAATTACAAAATACACACGTTAGTATCTTCAAGGAAAATAATAATCAAACAATTAAATCAAATAATTGAAATATAGATTTGGGACCAAACCCTCAGAAATTAAACCTTTCACGTCTAGGGCGAAGGCAACTTCGAATATGGCTAGGTGTTTCTAGATCTTGCGAATGCGGAATTTTGTATTTGAAATCAAAGTTTAGAAAAAAGAAAGAAAGAAAGATGAATGAATTAATTCAATGAAAACTGATTGTAGGCGAATGCTAATTAAAACTGATTGTTGATGATAACTCGTGAATGATGAGAATTGGTGAATGAAAACAGAGTTTTTAATATGTTATTTATAAAGAAAATCAGCCAAAAAGATAAAATAAACAAAACAGAGTCTGACGCACAAAAAACAGAGCTGGCGCAAACCCTGGCTAACTGGCGCCAGGCGCCAGGCCTGGTTCCAGGCGCCAATGCTTGGAGTCAGGCGCCAAGCCTATTTATAACGCGTTTTCGAAAATCAGATAAGTTTGCCGTAGTGGAGGATAAAATCATATAATTTCCTCGAAAATACTATTTGATTTTAATTAAAACTCTGAAAAGTCAACAAAAGTCAATTTATCAATGCTAATTGAATTAGGAATGAAAAGAACCTTCTAGAAGAATCTAGAAGACTAAAACCATTCCTAATTGCATTAGGAATGATAAATCATATTAGGCCCTCCCCTAAATCATTGGGCCGCATATAAGGCTCAAACCGAGCCCAGTTTAGTAAATTGGCCATAACTTCCTCAATATTCATCGGAATTGAGCTTATAATATATCGTTGGAAAGCTCCTGTCAAGACCCATCCAACTACACTACTATTGGACCCATATCATGGACCAACCAAACTGGATTGGCTGTTTTCTTAAAATAAGTTTTCAAAAACAGAAAGAAGAGAAAAGAAATTAAAACTTTCCGCAACACTAGACTTTCCACACTTTCGCTTCATTCGATTATGATTCGACGTGAAAGGTACTCATCACTGGGTTTGGTTTTGGGGAGACACATTTGGGTGTCTACACATACTTATAAATTTAAACATAAATACTAAACTTAAAATTAATCAACTCAAGAAATATTTCATAGCCTATTACTCTTAATTTTAGGCAACAAATGTGTGAATAACATAATAACTCAAGAAGAACAACAAACAAAAAAAATCATAATTCACACAAATTGACACATTCACACATAATGGACTTACAATTTACACAATTAACAATCTTAATAGCCCTTAATATATTAAAATTATGCAATTAATTGAAAATTAATACTGTAGGGAATATTTCAAGCATTACCCCAAACTTGAACCCCACTGTGATCATACACTAAAGTACGGTGGCGTCCAAATGGAAGGAAGCTAGAGCAAAAGAGTCGCCAACAAGTTTTAGGAACTTGTAAAACGTTCATAGGGTGAAGGTTACACCCCTTAACGATCTAGGAGATCGTTAACTCCAATAGGTCTGGAACCATACTGGTGTTCGGGGATGAAGGTACAAATCCCACCTAAAAGAGATTGAACCTGCCCTAATAATAGGTCTCTACTTTATTCTGATCGTATTCATGTGCGATTTCTGACTAACATGCAATCAATAGGATTACCCTAAACCTGTTTATCTATGTTGGTTGAATATTAATGCACAAATAAACTATTCTGGCGATCACTTGAATTATAATCATATTAACCCTAAACAAGATTATCAATTATCTTATTAAGCGTGATTACAAGTACAAATTCCCTTTAAACATGCATAAAAGGCGTGATCAAGCAATAACAATAAATATCAATCAACATAATAATAATAATTATTATAATCATAATAATAATATTAAAATAATCATCACAACAACAATAATCATGTTAAAGCATAATAATAGCAAGATCCTAGGCATGATACTAACAATATTAATAACAAACTCTAGCATGTCACTAAACAATAAAGATTAAAGCTTTAACCCTAACATGATACTAACATGCTATTAGGAAAGAAAATAGGAAGCATCATAGAAATCATAATTGATATAAGCAAATCACCCTAAATATCATACTAAATAAAGCATCCTAACATGATACTAGGAACATCCTAAACATGATACTAGGAATCAATAAAAAATCCTAACATGATACTAGGAATCAAAATAACAATCTAAGCATGATTTCTATATCATAAAATCAATAAATCAATTAAAGCACTTACTTGGATGCCTCGTATCTCTTTCTAATAACAAAATACCCACGTTAGTAACTTCAAGGAAAATAATAAACAAACAATTAAATTAAATAATTGAAATAGAGATTTGGGACCAAGCCCTCAGGAATATCAAACCTTTCACGTCTAGGGCAAAGGCAACTTTGAATTATGCTAGGTGTTTCTTGGTCTTGTGAATGTGGAATTTTGTTTGAGAGAAGGCTAGTTTAGAAAAGAGAAAAAGAGAACAAGCTTTAGCTTAGAGAGAGAAGAGAATTAGAGAGTTGTTAGAGAGAATTGATAGTTGTTGATGATTGAAAAAGGGGAGATATTACCTCTATTTATAGAGAAAAGAGGGACGAAGAATAAGAAGAGAATCCGAATTCGAATCGAAATAGAACTCGATGGACAACAGTTTTTGCGGATTTTGTTTTTATCATATCTTTTTATCTAGAAGTCCAAATAAGGCTGTAATACGTCGTTGGAAAGCTCTTGAAGTCTACTTTCCAACCCAATTAAAATCTTTTTTAGATAATAAGATATGGCCAAAATAGTGGAAGGTTGTCAGTTTTGGATAGAGTTTCATGTCTAATTCATATCTTTTTCGTTATAGCTCGGATTTAATATTATAATATATCATTGGAAAGATAATTTCAAGATCTATCCCACCATGTAAAATTTGGATAAATATTATGAGGCACGAAAATAATATCTGACTGTTTTTTAACATCTTTAAATTCGAATATAATTAGGATTTAAGAAAAAAGAAAGTTTTAAAAAAGGAAAGTTTTTATTTAACTCAAATTCTTTAATCTTATCTTTTCAAAAAGGATAATTAAGATCTTTTAAAAACTTATGGAAGGTTCTAATTAATCCTAATTAGTCTAGGAATAGGATTAGACTTTTGGACCATCCACATGATCATTGGGTCGTAGGTAAAATCCGGTTTGGGCCTAGTTTAGTATTTTGGCCATAACTTCTTCCTCATTATTCATCGGAATTGGGCATATAATATATCGTTGGAAAGGTCCTTTCAAGCCCTATACAACTACACTGTTATTGGACCCTTATCATGGACCAAACTAAATTGGAATGCACGTTTTTCATAAATAAGGTAAGAAAAGAAATATTTTCAAAAACAGAAAGAAGAGATATATTAATAAAAACATCCTCATCACTAGACTTTTCACACTTTCTCTTTGTTCGATAATCAAATGACATGAAAGGTATTCATCACTGGGTTTGGTTTTCGGGAGACATATTTGGGTGTCTACAGAAGCCCCCACTTTGACTGAGTTTGGAGAAACGCAAGTTTCGAAAACGAAAGTCAAAGTATCGATAGGGACGGAGAATGATTCAGAACGTTATGCGATTCAAAATCATTCTTGTAACGCCTATACCAGCAAACTAGCGTTAGTTAAACAGATAAAAGAGTTAAGAAACGCGTATCTTGCACCGTCGAGCACACGTCTTTGAGGGTAACCGATTTGTTGCTTTTGTATTGCTGTATTTGACAACTTTCCATAATCTAACGGAACGCCATCTTGTTGTTTTGATGTTTACTCGTCTCTGAACAATAGAGCTTTTTTGGATATGTTCACGCGTCTCTGAACAAAGAGCTTCTTTATCTTAAATCATAGTGACAACCTTCCCAATCATAACAAAAGTCACCGAAGACCGCCCCATCACGAACCTCCCTTCTCAAATCTCGGTGACAACCTCCACAATCTTAGCGAATGTCGTCGAAGACCGCCCATCTCGTGCCATCTTCTCAAGCTCGGTGAAAACCTCCACAATCTTGCGAATGTCGTCGAAGACCGCCAATCTCGTGCTATCTTCTCAAATCTTTGGTGAAAACTTCCACAATCTTAGCAAACGCTGTCGAAAATAACTTTGCTTGAAGTCATCCTCAGTTGTTGCGATAATATTCCGAAGAAAATCACCGAAAACCAGCTTGTCGATCTTTATAGCTCGCTTTAACTTTGCTTTAGCCAGTGCGTCGGCGCTTCTACTGCTTGTAAACCAGTATGTCGGTGTTGTGAACCATTACGTCGGTGCTTCTGAACCAGTATGTCGGTGCCTTTGTGATGAGCCAATGTTTAGGCACTTTAAGCTAAGCGAGAAGATCTTTCGTCAGGTCGATCACTTATTTGCGGTTGTAATCAAACCGATCACTAAATCATGTCAAATTGCTTACAGGGGCTAACTGGCGTACCAAGGAACCCAAAATTGTTGTATGAGGCTTCGATCACTGTCGCCACAGAAATTCTGCTGGCGCCAAGAATTGGCTTTGTCGCCAGACATTGGGATCTAGCGCTAGGCTCTGTAATCTGCTGCCAGACGCTGGATGTCGTTGTCTGGCGCTGGAGTCGGGTCTTTTCTATTGTGCTCTTGCTGCCACTGTTGCTCGGTTTCGCTCCGAACTTTGAACTTGGTCATTTCCTTTCAACCAAATCCGCTCAAATCTTTTGTAAATTAAAGCTCTTCATCTTCAATTTACCGATCAATGTAATTCCTCTTATCTCGGAGGAATCTCCTGTGTCATATTCGCGGTTTTTTCGAAAAAATCCGGGAATGTTCTCGCTAGCTGGGATGTACCTGCATTTATATCTTTGACTATAGGACTTTGCTTATCTTTCTTTAGGGTTGACCTAAGGTTTAGTGTTGCTTGACTCATTGACACGACATGACTTAATGTGTATATAACTTGTGTGTGCATTGTAATGTGATCGTGCGACTCGAAAATGCATAAAAGCAAAAATTTTCCGTCATTTTTGTGAAGGGTACGGACTTTCTCCCGAAAAAGAAAGACGCAAAAAAAGAATCAAAGTTTTCGAATACATGTTGAATGAGCTTAGTCAAATGTTGTTTGATACTATCTCTCAAGGTGCAAGGATTAATCCATCCTAGTTTATCTCAATGGTTGACTCAATGATGAAAGTATTTGGGTAACTTAGGCACGGAGGCTAAGCACTTCGCATACTTCGTGATGCAATGACAATTATGATTGATGAGGGATGTTGATGTGACAAGGCATGCTTCAATGTTGTGTTAAGATTCTATGACAAAGGGTTCTTAAGGGAAGGTATATTTGGTCATGCATCTGTGATGTGTGTGAAAGTGATTCTAAAGTTAGGCCTCTAGGGCTAAGTGTGTGGAAAAAGATATTATTTCAAGAAGAGTCAAATGATAGTGACTCTTTAGGCTAGGTAAGCTAATGATGTAAGGATCAAGCCCCCAAGTCTAGATCTAAGTAGATAGGGATGAGCATAGGAGATCCTTTGATATGATCATGATGTGTGAACGTGAATGCATTTTTATTATGGGCGCACCTCGATGTGAGGTTGCCTATGTATCCGTTAGGAATCAGGCCGAACGTAGCTCTAGCCGAATCTCGCACAAGTGTGTGTATACCTCAAAAAGGTCTTTTTAAGGGTTGTAACGTGGTTAAGCTAAAGGTTGAAGAAGAAGGGGATAAAAGGCTCAAGACCCTAGATAATCCCCCCGAGGTGTGCAACCTTGCATTTAAATCCTTGTATTATTATGCTTGAGGTTTCTCACTTTTGAATTCTCTTTTATATTTTTGCTCTCTTCTTTTTTTACTTTTGCATTTTTTTTATTTTTATAAGTGTGGGCAATCCCGATCATGCGGTTTATCACTCACTTGGCATTCATGTTTCTCAGGCACGGTACCGAGCACTCGATAAGAGACGCAATCTGAGACGTGTTCATATCAAAGATATTTTCATATCAAAGACATTGAAACACTTGCCCTTTTCTACACTTTTATTTATTTTTGCCTATTTTTTGCTATTTTAATCTTTTGAATCACTCAAGCTTTTGTTCAATGAAAATTTCATAAGTTACACACCATCCCATCCCAAGGTTAGGTAGATGTAGGTTAAAAATTAAAAGGTCTATCGTTAGACGAGGATCGATGTGGTTTATGAATAAAGGCTTGTATATTTGAAGGGTGAAAATGATATGATGTGGCTACAAGGGATGCCTCAAATCATTGGTATACCTTGTACTAAGTTTGACATGGATTTTTTTTTAATGCAATGTAATGAAATGATCATATGCAAGAAAATAAATGCTCATTTTATTAAAAGAAAAAAAAGAAAGAATCTACAAAATTAATCTAAGGGGAATAAAAATGTGCCTATTCTAAACTTATTGGGGAAAGGGTAAATAAAAAAGAAATAGAAAAAGAGGTTATGAAATCTTGTCGTTGAAGCTCGCCTCTTGTCTTGTGTTGTTTGCTTTATCATCACTCGCTCTTCTTGTTAACTGGAGGCATGAGAAGCTTGTTATTATCAATCAAATGGTTGATAGCCTCCTTTTGCTTCCAACAACTCTCAGTAGCATGGCCCCTACCTTGATGGTACTTGCAGTGTTCATCTGGATTCCAACTAGGCAATCTCTTTTTAGGTGCGGGATCTTGAATAGGTCCAATGGGAGTAATGAGTCCTTTGGCATGGAGTCAATCGAAGGTAGTATCGTAACTCATCCCAATGGGGGTGAAGTCTTTCCTTAGTTGCTTCTTAGGTCCTTGGTTATCCATGGCTAAAACTTCACTGAGATCATAGGTACTAACATTGTTACTAGAGTGGGATTTTTCAAAAGAAGAAGGATTGTCATTCTTCTTTCCTTTCCAGCCACCGTGGTTACTATTGTTAGCAGCTTTTTGCTTTGCGAGGTCGTCTTTGATCTCGATTCCGATGTCATAAACGACCTTGAAAGTATTCAATTTGTGTTGATATTTTAAATGCTTTGAATACTTTTCTAGTAAGTTTTTGATGAATATCCTCACATGTTCTTTTTCGGAGGGCACCTGAATCATCTTAGCGGAAGTTTCCCTCCACTTATTGAAGAAAAAAGTAAAGCCTTCATTCTCTTTTTGTCTTAGCATCTCAAGTTGTCTATAATAGGTTTCGACTTGAATGATACACTTGTATCTATCAATGAAAGCGTTTACTATCGATTCCCAAGTAGAGGTTTTCTCTTTGTCAAGGGAGAAGAACCATTGTTGGCAAACGGTTTCAAGAGACAAAAAAAAAACAAGGAATGAAAGACTTTCTTATCAATCTCTTTAATGTTCATTATAGTTTCAAAGGATCTTAAGTGAAGATAAGGGTTATCTGTTGCCTTGAATTTTGGGATGTCGTTGGCATTGAACTTATGCGGAAGAAGTTCCTTCTCCACCAAGACCCCTTGTGAACTAATGCCTTGAAACTTGTAATCACTAGATAGCTTGCTCAAGCTTTCTTGTATAAGGTCCATTTGTTGTTGCTTCACAGGGTCATTGATTTTGATAGCTAAAGCCTTCAACGCCTCAGTCGCGTCAGTCAGTTGACTCCTAAGTTCATTAATTTCCTCTTGAGTTTCCATTATCTTTTTAGCTTTCCTCTTTTGACGAATCGGTTTATCAAAAAGTAAGACTTGAATAAAGAGGTATTCCTTGATTAATCGCCCTTCTCTCCTAGACCAAGTCTTGTGGAAAAGGAATTTGGGGATATTCATTGTTAATTATTTGACTCAAATTCTATTCAACATGCAATGGATGGAGGAAGTGAAGAAATATGATGTAGATGGAGGGATATGAAGAATTAGGAATGGAATGTACCCCCAACTCAAATGACGGAAAAAACCGACTCATGCATGAACCTAAGACATGGTCGTGGTGATATATACTCAAAGTGTGTGCTAAGACTAGTGAGTGTAATGAGTGTAGGTGACATATTAAGACTCATGTCATGACCATGTGGCTAGACTATGTGACTAGACTCAAGCAAAGACTAAGTTAAGATTTCATGTATATGCATTAAACTGGACAGACTGTGGTATTTTAGTCATAACTTTTAATCTGGGACTTTGATTGGGATGCAACCAGCGCCAAATTAAATATAAAACTCGGGGCTACAGATCCATAGGTTGTAAAACTCGTAACTCTTCCTATAACTTCGTCTATGACCAAAACAAGTTGATGCTTGTGCAGTATACGGAAATAAAAATCCGGGTTGACTTAAAGGAACTATTATTCGATTTTAGACATATTTATTAGATCAAATTAATTAATTAAGAAAAGTCATTTAGTCATTAATTAGTTTATTAAGACTTATTTACAAGCACAAATCAAACCAAACGGTTAGCTTAGTCACATAATAAGTATGCACAAGTAGTCAAGTAGTCACAACATGATGCAATGAGTTTGCAACCTAACCATGGCTCTAGTTCTCTAAAGTTCGGGATATTGGTTAGTCAAAGTGGGTCAATGGTTAATTGTCCAGATGCACCACGCGGAAGCCTAACCGTGAAGGGTTGGCGCGAGTGGATGGGACACCGCGAGTTAAGAAAAACTCGCTTCCATGGTTTAGTGAATTCAACATTATTGGATGTACCCTTTGTTGCACAGAGCGTTTAATCAGGTAGATGGAGCATGAATTCCCAGAGGGTTATGTCCATTTGTAGAACACATGCGGGTTTCAGAAAAGTGAGAAAAACTCAATCAAGAAGTAGGATCGAGCAAACAGTGCTAAAAACTGGTCAAAATTAGAACGCATATTTCTGGCTCGGTATTGGAAGAACTTGGCGCCAGCGAACAGAGGTTGGCGCCACAATTTGGCTTTAGCGCCTGGCGACAAAAACTGTCGCCTGGCGCTAGAGTCAAATTAGTGGCGCTAAACTCTATTTTCTGACGCTAGTTCCTACATGCCTCAGCAGCTTTCTGTGCTCGATAAAATTTTCCAGTTTCGCGCAGCATTATTTCGGTCCTAGTAGTGAAAGATATTCCTCAAATTTCCTATGTGTAAAAATCTTATGTTTTAACTCATTACGGATGGTCTTCCTAATGAGATCTTTTTTATGCATATGACAATAATGTTAATCAAAATTACGCACATGAAATACTTAGAGCTTTTCGAGTCTCATCCACTCATTCTAAATCATTGCCGAAATAAATTTCAGGAATTAAAATAGAAATCCTCCTCAAAGAAGTCGCCAAAAACTGTAGGGAATATTTCAAGCATTACCCCAAACTTGAACCCCACTGTAATCATACACTAAAGTACGGTGGCGTCCAAATGGATGGAAACTAGAGCAAAAGTGTCCCCAACAAGTTTTAGGAACTTGTAAACCGTTCACAGGGTGAAGGTTACACCCCTTAACGATCTAGGAGATCGTTAACTCCAATAGGTGTGGAACCATACTGGTGTTCGGGGATGAAGGTACAAATCCAACCTAAAAGAGATTGAACCTGCCCTAATAATAGGCCTCTGCTTTATTCTGATCGTATTCATGTGCGCTTTCTGACTAACATGCAATCAATAGGATTACCCTAAACCTGTTTATCTATGTTGGTTGGATATTAATGCACAAATAAACTATTATGACGATCACTTGAATTATAATCATATTAACCCTATTATCTTATTAAGCGTGATTACAAGTACAAATTCCCTTTAAACATGCATAAAAGGCGTGATCAAGCAATAACAATAAATATCAATCAACATAATAATAATAATTATTATAATCATAATAATAATATTAAAATAATCATCACAACAACAATAATCATGTTAAAGCATAATAATAGCAAGATCCTAGGCATGATACTAACAATATTAATAACAAACCCTAACATGTCACTAAACAATAAAGATTAAAGCTTTAACCCTAACATGATACTAACATGCTATTAGGAAAGAAAATAGGAAGCATCATAGAAATCATAATTGATATAAGCAAATCACCCTATAAATATCATACTAAATAAAGCATCCTAACATGATACTAGGAACATCCTAAACATGATACTAGGAATCAATTAAACATCCTAATATGATACTAGGAATCAAAATAACAATCTAAGCATGAATTCTATATCATAAAATAAATAAATCAATTAAAGCACTTACTTGGATGCTTCATATCTCTTTCTAATAACAAAATACACATGTTAGTAACTTCAAGGAAAATAATAAACAAATAATTAGATTAAATAATTGAAATAGAGATTTGGGACCAAGCCCTCAGAAATATCAAACCTTTCACGTCTAGGGAAAAGGCAACTTCGAATTATGCTAGGTGTTTCTTGGTCTTGTGAATGTGAAATTTTGTTTGAGAGAAGGCTAGTTTAGAAAAGAGAAAGAGAGAACAAGCTTTAGCTTAGAGAGAGAAGAGAATTAGAGAGTTGTTAGAGAGAATTGATAGTTGATGATTGAAAAAAGGGAGATATGACCTCTATTTATAGAGAAAAAAGAGGGTCGAAGAATAAGAAGAGAATCCGAATTCGAATCGAAATAGAACTCGATGGACAGCAGTTTTTGCGGATTTTGTTTTTATCATATCTTTTGATCTAGAAGTCCAAATAAGGCATATAATATGTCGTTGGAAAGATCTTGAAGTCTAATTTCCATCACAATTTAAATCAAATTAAAATGTTTTGTAGATAAAAAGATATGGCCGAAAAAGGTGAAGGGTATCAGTTTTGGATAGAGTTTCATGTCTAATTCATATCTTTTTCGTTATAGCTCAGATTTAATATTATAATATATCATTGGAAATATAATTTCAAGATCTATCCAACCATATAAAATTTGGATAAATATTATGAGGTACGAAAATAATATCTGACTGTCTTTAAACATCTTTAAATTCGAATAGAATTAGGATTTAAGAAAAAAGAAAGTTTTAAAAAAGGAAAGTTTTTATTTAACTCAAATTCTTTAATCTTATCTTTTCAAAAAGGATAATTAAGATATTTTAAAAACTTATGGAAGGTTCTAACTAATTTTTATTAGTTTAGGAATAGGATTAGACTTTTGGACCCTCCACATGATCATTCGGTCGTAGGTAAAATCCGGTTTGGGCCTAGTTTAGTATTTTGGCCATAACTTCTTCCTCATTATTCATCGGAATTGGGCATATAATATATCGTTGGAAAGGTCCTTTCAAGCCCTATACAACTACACTGTTATTGGACCCTTATCATGGACCAAACTAAATTGGAATGCACGTTTTTCATAAATAAGGTAAGAAAAGAAATATTTTCAAAAACAGAAAGAAGAGATATTTTAATAAAAACATCCTCATCACTAGACTTTTCACACTTTCGCTTTGTTCGATAATCAAATGACATGAAAGGTATTCATCACTGGGTTTGATTTTGGGGAGACACATTTGGGTGTCTACAAATACCCATGATTCAGAGAAACGATTTAATTCGAGACAAATTTGTATAACATTAAACCCTAAATCATAGAATGAAATTGAAAAATTAAAACCCAATAAATTTTAATACCTCGAATAATAATGGTAGAGATGAGTAGAAGCAAGACCTTGATGGAATGGTAGGAGGTGGACTGCTAGAATCCGGCGCCGACACCGGCAAGCAGAGCCGTAACGAGGAGTCGAGGAGAGGACCGAGTCACTGTTCAGACTTTTAATATTTTGAGGAGAGAGAAAAAATTTGGGGAAAATTCTAAATTTTTTTATAACTTTTTTTACTTTTAATTTTTTTTAGTGACTTTACTGACTAAGTGACTTATTGTCACGTGACTATGTGATTGGAATTGTTTTTTAATTAATGTTTAAAAAAAAAATTAAAGTCATTGGAAATTGGGGAGAGTGGGGGACAATACACTCACAATGGCAGGGCATTAATGTAGCAAGACTAGCAACGGTAATATGGAGTTAAAATATAAAGGGGTTTTTTTTTTTTTAATAAACGTAATTTTTTTTTAAAAAAAAAAACCTGTTAGGGCACGTGCCCCACCAGGACATGAACTACCTCCACCACTGTTCCCTCTCTTTTGGGGACTGATTTCCAGCCCAAAAAAAAGGGACCACTTTTTTTCATTTTTTTCCCACTCACTTTAACCCACTCAAACACTTAAACACATGGGACCACTACTTTCCCTCCTTTTTTACAACTTAATTAAACCCACCCATAAGTAATTAAATAACACTAAATTTTTTGCCTAGGAGTCCATAAAAACTTGGTTTGGTGCAAATAATTGTGGGCGGAGGGAGTATAATATTGTAGATACTTGTTGGGATCGTCTCAATGAATAATTTATTAATATTCAACTATTCTAATTTATTTATTGATAATTAAAAATATTATCAATTAAGTGTTGCATTAATATGTGTATAGGGGAAACGTTACACTTATTTAAAAATAGAGTGAGTAATTTTTATCATGTATTTTACTTGCAACACGACTAGAAATTTAAGAATACAAACTAATCTATCTCTTTTTTTTCTTTTTCTTTTTTTTTCTTTTTTTTTTGAAAAATTTGTCAAAAACAAGTCACCTTTGCATGGTTTGCTCAAAATAAGTCAACATTTTGATTAACTAAAAATAAGTCAATCTTTATAAGATATTTTCCCAAAATGAGTTATGACCTATTGATGTTAGGGGTAACCTGTTATTTAGGTTAACTATGCCATGTGTCCTCATATGGTTGGGTTCATTTCAAAATTTAAATAATTTTTTTTATTAGAATAAAATTTTAAATACCTCAGCCCCCCGTCGAAGAGCAGTCCTCCTGCTGGATCACATCAGTCGAAACCTTTGCCGATGCTAATACCTTTATATCTTTCCCTTCCCACCATTACCTTTACTCCTATCCTCTCTCTATAATTTTTTTTTTTTTTAAGAATTTATGGACGGGGCAATTTTTGGATGGGTATTAGCCTATTAGGTTTTGAGGGTGAATTTTTCAAGTGGGTAATGGTGGTTAGGTCGGTTTTAGGGTAGATATAGTGATAAGTTGGTGTTTAGTGTGGGGATTCGAGGTGGGTATGGTGGTTTAGAGGTGGGTTTAGGTGTGGGTCTATAGGTTTAAGTTAGTTTCGACCGACTAAGCCCGGTGTATAGGGAGGGGGAAGGGAAAGGGGTCAGGGTGGAGGAAATTGGCGGTCGGCCGACGCTTTGGGAGGGGAAGAGAAAGGGGTAAGGGGTGGAGGTTTAGCGGTATGATGGCAGAGATAGAAAAAAAACAGGGGGTAAAGGAGGTGGTCCTTGCGGTGGCAGGCAAGGCGCGTAGTGGTGTGGATAGTGACGGGGGTGAAAAGATTTTAATTCATTAATTAAATAAATAATTTTTAATTAAAAAAATGGAAGAAAATGACTTGTTCAATAGGCTGTACGTCATTTGACCTATTCAAAGAAAATACCTTTTAAAAGTTAACTTATTCTTGGTTAATTGAAAGATTGACGTAATTTGAGCTAACCACGCAAAAGATTGGCTTATTCTTAACAAAATTTCTTTTTTTTAATAAATGCAACACTTTGACTTTTACACTATTTACATACCATGTTTGACTTAATTATTTTATTATTATAAAATAAATAGGAAAAATATACTTTAATAATCCCAACTTTGCCTAATTTACTTTAAATAATCCCAACTTTTGATTATTATGTAATAATCTCACACTACAACAAATCATCACTTGTGCCACGTATTATGCCACGGGAGTTCAAAATTCGTGGCATAATTTCATCTAGCCACGGGAAAAATAAACAATGAACAAAACCTAAATAAGATAAATAACTTATGTCACGGGTATTTATTTTCCCGTGGCAAATACTTCACTTGTGCCACGAGTAGCGCATTTCCCGAGGCAAACTATACATTTGTGCCACGATCAACTCTTTTACCGTGGCAAACTTTACATTTCTACCACAAATACTTTTTTTTTGCGGCAAAGTTTACACTAGTGTATACAATAACTTTACTAAGCTAAGAATACATATTTACATGACAATTAAATTAAACATCATGAATTAACTATGATACTTCAATATTTTTTTATATATATATTTTTACTTCTTAAATTGAAGATATTTGAAATACCATGTATAAGTACTAATTGAGTAATTGATACAAAGTAGAATATTAAACATAATACAATACAAAATAGAGGTCGAATATATTTATATACTACGTACATGATCTATTTTTGTATAGATATCCTTTAAAACACGATCTATGTATCACTAGTTAGTAGTAGAAAAATTTTAAAAAACACAAAAAGAATGCACGAATATTATAAAAACTTCGGTCCTTATTATAGTTAGGAAGTTCAAATCTCATGATAAGAGGGCGTTATTTTTTTTTAATTTGTCTTATATTATATGTATGATCTATTTTTGATAAACACTTAAGGGACGCATTGTCAAGTGCATATCACTAGTCACTAGTAGAAATATTTTTAAAGATGACACCTCAAGAATGCACTAGTTTTATAAAAATCTCAATCCCTATAATTTAAAATTATACCTAACTCTTTTTTTTTTAGTTGACACATTTCTTTTTAGAAATTTATTTTTAGTTGACATGTTTTTTGTTTGGGTACGTTTTTATACCTTACATTTATTAGTGCACCCCACTTGCTTTATCATTCTTACTCCTCAATATATGTGACTAAATTGAACGTGTCAACTAAATAGAAACAAAGTATTAAAACTACATGACTAGAGGCACATTAATTTTTTGTTAATTTTTTTGACACAGTCTTTCTTAGTATTCATATTGGGGCTTTAGTCTTAAAACTAAGAAATCGATCCACCGCAACAATAATTGAGAGGGGAATAGAATCTAACCACCTAGAACGATCTCCGAATCTAGAGCATTCCAATTCCCAAAGGATGGAACTGTAATGAAAATTAAAGTAACCCAAGTAAGGGTGTCCTCTCTCCTGCTTGTGATTTCATATCACAAAAGCAAGTTCCCTAATCCCCTCAATTGTCACTTTCATCCATCACGTACAACCACCACCTCCATCTCGTCGTCCACTCCATCGATGCCCCTCCGTCGCCGCCAAATCCACATTACCTCCTTCATCTTCGCTGCCCAGTACTCCATTTTCACCCACGGTGCCTTGTTCAGTTCGACGCTCACGCTTGTCTTCATTGAAGATCGGCGACCACCACCAATCGGAAGTATCTACCTCCACTGTAGACTCTTGCACCTAGTCAAGTTAACTCCTTTTCTGTCTCATTCATTTTCAACAATTGAGGAAGGTTAGGGTTTCGATAATTTTTTTTTCTCAATTTGTATCTTTAATTCACTACAATTATTTCTCTCTCCTATTTTGTTATGACTAATTTTTCTGCAGTTTAATTAACTTGGGTTTTGTTATTTGTGTGTGATTCAACTGATTGCGGGGATTTTGGTTTGTTATTTGGCGAATTTCTGATTTTGGGGATTTTTAGTTCATGTTTTCTGGGTGATTTCTTGATTAGGTCTTACATTGCTCAGTTTATCTATTTAATGAACCTGATAATTCTGCAAAGTATTTAGCTTTTATGGAATTTAAGTTTGGTTCTTAGAATTTTATAATAACAACCTGATTATTTTTGTGTTATTATTATGTAATTTTTGTGTGGTAGTTTGAATTTGGTCATATTATATCACATTTTACTTTCTAATTGTCCTGTAAATTGTTATTATCTTTTTTTGTCAAATTTTTGATTTTTATTCTTTCTTTATTTCAGTGTAAATGTAATTATGCAGCAGTAAATTATTGAACAAAAAGCTTATAGAACACCATTGATTTGGTTCTTACGACTCATCCTACTTTATCAATCTGTAGATCTTTGCTTCAGAAACATGGAAGGTCTGCTTTTGAACTACTCTGCTTTTAAAACTTGTAAGGCCACAATCATGATTTTGATATGCTTATTAAGTTAGTTGTTTACTTTATTAGGACTTAGGTTTTTCTTGATTATGCATCCTAATCCTAATTCCCAAAGTTGAGTGGATTGCGTATGGATTATTCTGATATTTATTCTTTATGGACTGATGGGGTTAGGATTCTTGAAAAATGAGATTAAAATTTGATCTCCTTAGAATGATACAATGATACCTGGTGAATTTGGGATCTTCTAAACACTATGTGTTTCTTTCAGTCGTTCATTGTGTCCCTGTTATCTTCCAACATCAGCTAGTAGCCGATCTATCATGCAATCTAATGAAATCATGAAAAATGTTCTGCTGATTGTACCCTTAAAATGTTGTTGAGGCCTATGTCTCAGCTACTTTTCATATTAGCTTACGACTTATAACTGTTTGAGCTTGATAATAATCATTGGTCTGTACTTGAAATCATTCTAATCGACACTACTGTCTAGTACAGGATAGGAACTGGTGGTTGTAAATTTATAAGCAGTGCTGGAGAAACCGAGCTTGAGCTTCAAAGGTTTGTGTGTATCAGTGAAGGTTACAATGCAAATTACACTGTTAATATTGATTAAACATTAAATCATATAGAGCGATTACTTGCCCTATTGTTTCTAGTCTTTCTACTTATAAACCTTGATTTTTTGGGTATAAAAATGTTATTTCTTTTCAATATGTAGCATTAGTTTTGTTTCTTATAATTGTGTAATCAATGCTAATCCTGAAACCAGTGTACTTGCAAAAAATCACACTTTGGAGGAGCTTAATATTTGGAGCCAATTTTTTTTTTTGTATGGAAGTATAGTTTATACTTTCTTTCTTAGTGTTCTATATTCTCCTCCTTGAGTAATGTCTGTTACATTGGCTCATACTCCTTGAGTATATGCAAATATACTTCTTCTGATTGCAATGAACTAAATTTTGGACTTATAATGACTAGATCTCAGAAAGAAGAAAGCACCTATTAGCAGAAATTGAAGAAGTTTGTGCTTTGTAGTGTGCTGGGCAGAGAAACAAAGGTGTTTTAAATACTTCACTGTTGTCGTTGTTGGACGCTGTTGTTGCTCTGTGCTAGACACTACTACTTGCTTATTGTTGTTTCTCTAATCATACTGTACTCTTTGTTTTTTTGAAAGACAATTATAGTGTACTCTAATTGATTTATTACTTCATTTTTTTGGGATGAAAAGTGTAAATTTACAATTTATTAATACAAATATCTAAGTTTTATGCATACATATATATTGTGTCTATTGATCAATTTGGTTGAAAAATGCAAAATAATATATATATTTATATATTGAGAGAAAGAGAGAGATAATTAGTCACGGTAATATGTGGCAACATTGTTTATTAGCCACGGTAATATTTGTGGCCAATAATATGTTAGCCACGTTAATATTCGTGGCAAGTGAATTTGTTTGCCACGTGAATATCCGTGACATAAAAATTAAAATTTTCCATGACATCCATTTTCTCGTGGCAAATTCCTAGCCACGGCCTCTTGTGCCACGGGAGTAAATTTCAAAAATCCTATGGCTAAATATTATAGCCACAGAAATTTTAAACTTGTGCAACGACTTTACCCATGGCACAAAAGTCAATTTGTTTTAGTGTCAGTTTTTACCCATGTTTTCTTTCTTCAATCCCGATTATCGGTAACCTAAAGAAAAGGTTATTTTTTTTTCAAAACAAATCATCTTCCACGTGTTAGCATTTTTTGGCTAAACTATTTTTGAACAAATATTAAATTAACTTAATTTTTTTTGAACCAAAATGAAACTAAATTTACAAAAAAAAATCTATAATATATAGTAAAGTAATTAGCAAAGGGGACACTTGGCATTATTTTGTGAGAAATTTTCTCTCCAAAATGCTATTTATTTTTAATTTTATTAAAAATATAATAAAATTATTTTAATAAATTTTATTTTTATGTATAGGTAACATATAAGAATTTAAAGGGCATGCAATGATAAATTCAAATTTCAAAAAACAAAAAAAAAAGTATTACATAAATCATTTAATTTCAATCCGTGCATTGCACAGGGCATAATATTTTTTAAAATAATAAATAAATAAAACACTAGCCACCACGCTGGTGGCCACCCCTTTCCCGAGCCGACCATCACCACCCCTGAATCACTTACTTTGATCCCCAAACCAATAAATCCGACTTCCCTCCCTTCCCCCACACAGGATAACTTCCTCTCATCCACTTTATTAGCAATTTTCGACATATGGAGGAGAGAGAAAGTGAGGGGTTTGTGTTTTTGGAGATTTTGGGGGTGGAGGGGAGGTGGTTTCAATTCGATAGTTGCGATTGTGGATAAGGGTGGTTTTCGGGGTGGGGGAGAGGAGGAGGACGGTTTTGGGTCGAGGATTGGTTAATGGCTGTTTCGTGGGCAGAGTTTTGATCATTGGTTGTTTTAGGGGTGGGGGAGGAAGGGGGCGGTTTGGGGGTTGGGAGAATGAGGGGGGTTGTTTCTTATGTAGTGCGGCAGGAGAGGAGGTGGTTTTGTGGGTAGGGCTAGAGCTGTCAATTCGGGTAAACGGGTTGGGTTTGGGTCGGGTAAATGTGGGTCAGATCATCTTGAGTCGGGTCAATTCGAGTTAATGTCATAACCTATGCGGGTCGGGTTTGGATTGGGTCATACTAAAGTTGGTCACGTCTGGTCAAACATCTTATCGTGTTTGGGTCGGGTTTAGGTCGGTTAATAACAGGTCGGGTTACATTTGGGTCGGGTGAATAATAGGTTGGGTTTAATTCGGGTTATCACTAGTTAAAATGGGTTAGAGTCATTCTCGGGTTTGAGTCGAGTTTGGTTCAAGTTAATAATTTGCGAGTTATAATCAAGCCGGATCATTCTCGGGTTTAAGTCTGGTTCGCTTCAAGTCAATAATTTGCGGGTTATATTCAAGTCGGGTCATTTCTAAAACGGGTCATTCTTGGGTCCAATTCGAGTTTGATTTAAGTCAATAATTTGCGAGTTCGGTTCAAGTAAAGACAAAATACTTTCAATATTAACATAGAGTAGTTTTAGCCTTACGAAATTATGGCTTTACAAGTAGATTACATTATAAATAACATATATCTTTATTTAGCTAGTCAATATCTACAATAATAATGATGTACAAAGTATAAAATAATAAGTCGAGTTGATTTCGGGTTGGGTCAATAACAAGTCATGTTGAACTCGGGTCATGTTTGTAACAGTTCGGGTTGATCAATTTTTAGTCGGGTCAATAACAGATCAGGTTAAATTTGAGTCAGGTTAGGAATAGGCCGGGTTGAATTCAGGTCAGGTTAGTAAATGGTTGGGTTAAATTCGGGTTTTGATAAGTTAAAACGGGTTTGGATCAATTTCGGTTCAGGTCGAGATCGGTTCAAGTCAATAATTTACAGGTTATATTCCGGTCGGGTCATCTCCAAGTCGGTTCATGTTTAGGTTTGGGTCTTAAATACTCGGGTTAACTCGGGTCTAGGGTTGGTGTTAGGTCGGGTTAGATTGGGTTCGGGTCACCATTTCTCCGGTTTTAGACGGGTCGGTTAATAATCGGATTTGAGTCGATAATTCAGGTCGTGCAGCTGTTATTTTATATGTATTTTTATATGCTATTTTATCCCCCATCCCACGGTTATTTTTATGCATATTTGAGCTCTTTGGAGCTACTTTTAGTACTCATGTGTGGTTTCAAGTGTTTTGTAGAGTTGACATTTGTTTTGTAGGAATTTCCCAGAATTGTCGCTAATTTCTATTAATTTTGCGGCAATTATGAGATATAGAAACTTTTGTCACATTCATGACTGTTGATCCTAGCCCAAGACTGATCATATCGGTGATTAAGGGCTTCTTTCGTGGAATTGGTTCGACATATGGACCAAGGAAGGAGAATAATTGGGCCACACAAGTAATTGTAGCCCAAAGGAAAAGGAAGAAAGAGCTTTAGCTAAGAAAAGACTGGGCCCGATCAGGCGGATGCCCAGATTGCAGAGAAGAGGAAAATGGCGGGCCCGATCGGGTAGCCCTTCACCCGATCGGGCGTGTATATTCTAGGCCTCCGGGGTGGTTTAGGAGTCGTTTTAGCTCATTTTTAGCTTAGTATTTAAGCTCTTTTTGTAATCTTTATTAGCTACGTTTTTCCATTATTACTTCTTTGATACTCAAAACTTCTAGAGAGATTCTTAGTTGGTGATTATTGTTGAACTCAAGTTTTCCCCTTTTAGTGCAATTTCATATTTCCTTCATTCGGTATTATATCTTGTCTCTTTTATCGCTTTATTCATTTCCTTGATTTTAATTGTTTTGTTAATTTGTGTTTTGATATTAATCATGTCTTATTCATATGCTTTGATTAGTTTAGATTTAAATAGGTTTAATTCTAGGGTTCTTGGGGGATCCATAATTAATATGAAGGGATAATTTATTATTATTGACTATTGATATTGCATGATAATTTCTTATTGAATTGTTTTAATTCTTTACAATTAGATTATGAATCAAACAGATGTGAATTGGTTGTAAAAGTATAGCAATATTGAATTGATGAATCAAGCAGATGTTAATTTGATATTAAAGGCTATTTTCAATAGGAACTTAGATCTAGTAAATTGCGAGAGCCTATTAGATTTATATTGATTAAAAAATTGGTAGAGCCTATTAATCATGTTATATGTGCAATATTAATTGTTGATTGTTATGTTTTATCCCGGAGTATTAATTATTGGTGAACCTGTGACCTTAGGCTTTTTATTATTGATGTCTCCTTAATTATTCTCCTTAGTTTAATTCTCTTAAAAAATAATTTAGGGCTTGTTTGGCATCAGTTTTGGTTTTCAGTTTTTTTTGAAAATCAAAAACCAAAAACAGGAAACAAGAAAAAGGTGTTTCCACTTTTCTGTTGTCAGTTTTCTAAATTATCATAATTTTGATAAGTTTATATAATTTTTGATTCATTATGGGACACATATCATAAACCTTTAAAAAAAAAAAACCGAAAACACAGAAAACCACAGCAATGCCAAACGAACCCTTAGTTACTTAATAGTTTAGTTTATATTAATTAATTAGGAATAGAAAGACTTGTGTCCCTGTGGATTCGACCCTACTTCCCTATCTACTTTAGTTAGAGGCTTAGGTAATACTTTTGATTAGGTGATACGACTTTAGCCTATCAAAATTTAGCGCCGTTACTGGGGAAACTGTTTTATTTTTATTTCTAATCGTTTTTGTAGTGTAGATTATTTTCCTTCGTCTTAGAGAACGCAAGTTCTTTGGGATAGTTTCTCATATTTGTTTGTTTAGTTTTGTGTTTAAGCCTAAGAGTTCTAGATTAGGCTACTGTAGACACCAGTTTGTGTCTCCCCAAAACCAAACCCGGTGATGAGTACCTTTCACATCGAATCATAATTGAATGAAGTGAAAGTGTGGAAAGTCTAGTGTTGCGGATAGTTTTAATTTCTTCTCTCTATTTTTGAAAACCTATTTTAAGAAAACAACCAATCTAGTTTGGTTGGTCCATAGTATGCGTCCAATAATAATGTAATTGGATGGGGCTTGAAAAAAGCTTTCTAACGATATATTATAAGCCCAATTCTGATGAATAATGAGGAAGTTATGGCCAAATTACTAAACTGGGCTTGGTTTGAACCTTAAATGTGGCCCAATGATCTAGAGGAGGGCCTAATATGGACTTATCATTCCTAATGCAATTAGGATTGGTTTTAGTCTTCTAGATTCTTCTAGAAGGTTCTTTTCATTCCTAATTCAATTAGCATTAATAAATTGACTTTTGTTGACTTTTTGGAGTTTTAATTAGAATAAAAGAGTGTTTTTAAGGAAAATGCGATTTTACCCTTTTGTACGGCCAAATTTTATCTGAATTAAGAAAACGCGTGAAAAAATTAATAAGCGCCTGACGCCAGACATTAGCGCCTGGCGCTAATGCCTGGCGCCTGACGCTAGCCTTAGCGCCTGACGCTAATGGTCAACGCCTGACGCTAACTTCTTTTTTCCTCGTCGAAACTCTGATTTGTTTTTCTATCCATTTGACTGATTTTCTCTATAAATAGCCTCCTAAAATCTCCGTTTTTCATCAACAACTCTCTAATTCTCTTCTCTCTCGAAGCTAAAGCTTATTCTTACTCTCTCTCTTTTCTTAACCAACCTTTTTACATACAAAATTCTGCATTCACAAGACCAAGAAACACCTAGCGTTGTTCGAAGTTTCCTTAGCCCTAGACGTGAAAGGTCTTAATTTCTGAGGGTTTGGTCCCAAATCTCTCTTTCAATTATTCAATTTAATTATGTGATTTTATATTTTCCTTGAAGTTACTAACACGTGTATTTTGTTATTAGAAAGAGATACGAGGCATCCAAGTAAGTGCTTTAATGGTTTTAATTAATATTATGATGTAGAAATCATGCTTAGGTTGTTATTATGATTCCTAGTGTCATGTTAGGGTATTTTGATCTTCCTAGTATCATGTTTAGGGTATCAACTAAAAATTCCTAATATCAAGTATGATTAAAAGTATGATGCCTTTTATTTTCTTTTCTAATATTCGTGTTAGTATCATGTTAGGGTTAAATATTTGATTTTTGTTGTTTAGTGACATGCTAGGGGTTGTTATTAATCTTGTTAGTATCATGCCTAGGATCTTGCTAACGTTTCAACGTTAGCTCCTGTAAGCCAACTTCAAGCCAGGAAGCATTTTAGCAAAAACATTCCCCTCAGATAGCCCTTCGGGGATGTAAAATATATCTCTTCTCGCCATCCCCATAGTGTATGAGACAAGATCTTCCGTTTTGGTGCGGAAAGACAAGCGCTGAGCAAAAGCGTTCGCGATCCTTCTGCTTTGGAGTTTCACTTTCTTAGAATGGGTCGGATCAGAACCGGGCAACCCCTTTTCCTACTTACCCAGATTCAAAATGCAACCACAGCCTTCGTTCTCCTCTTTCAGGACGATGAGTAATAGGTGGATGCGGACGAGTCCACTTCCCCTCCACGCTTTTCATTTTGTTAGGAGTAGGTGCCTCTTGCTTTTTTTACCCGCGGGGAGCGCAGCAACCAAGGTGCATACCAATGTGGAGTAGCAGTCATCTCTGGAGCTTCAAGACGAGCTTCTTCCTGTTTTTAGGTTGACGAGTGAAGACTCCCAAGAAGGTTTTTTCACTTCCTTCACCCTAGCGGGATTGAGCATTCCTCTCCTTTAACTTGGATCAAATTCTTCGAAACCTCCCCTCTCCGCTCTTTGCCACCCTCTGACCGCCTCTTTTGCCAGTTCCAATTCCCGGAATTCTACGGAATGCAGCAGTACAGTTCGGGGGATCGAATTGATTATAGAAACATGAGTTTAATTAGTCGATTTATTAGTGAACAAGGAAAAATTTTATCTAGGCGGGTGAATAGATTGACCTTGAAACAACAACGATTAATTACTAGTGCTAGCCGCCTGTGTTGATGCAATAACCGGTGCGCAGACACTCTAAAAAGTAGGCCCGCTCCCATAACCCCACGGGAGGCAAGTCGGACGGGAAGTGATGTTTCCAGTGGCGGGCGGGGCGGGAGGGGGCTTGGGCAGAAGCCTCCCCTTCGGGAAAGAGGGACTCTATATTTGGAGGTGCGTCTGGTGGTATCGTAGATAAGAAGAAGGCAGCATTTAGTTAGGTATGAAAGATGCCCTTTTCCTCCATCTAGTAATGTACTCAGAGAAGGGACGCCCGCCTTCAACTCAACTCATCATATGGCTATGCAGCTGCCAAGGAAAAGTTTAGAGGGGTTTTACTATACTAAATGAGTTGGCCTATTTGAGTCTTTCCTCCAGAAAGGCATTTCGGGAATCGGTTGGATTCTATCTCTGTTCTCGTCCCCCCGCCCCGGCATAGCGCTTCGCTTCCGGGCGGTGTTGAAGCTGGCTCATTCATGCTAGTCATCTCTATAGAGGCCTATAACGAAGTTTAGCGATGAGTTCTTGGGAATGTTAAGAAACCATGCAAGCAACCTTGATCCAAAACGTCTTTTCGAGATCGGTCTTCTAGAGCTTCAACACGTACCGATAAGACCCCCTTTTAGTCAAGCCCAGTTGAAATGCCAGTCAGGAAAGCTCTCGGAAGGTTAGGAAGGACAGGGCGAGAGCATTTGCTTCTTCAGACGTGGGTGCTTATGGGACGACCATCGCATTACAAATGCGATGCTCTAACCTCTGAGCCCAATGATCTCATTAACAGAAGCAAAAGGTCATAGGGCACGCACCTTTTTGTTTGTTTCGGAGCCGTTTTGGCGGAGGAACCCCTCATCACTGTTACCAGCAACGAGGTCAAGTGTTGTGTGCGTACCTGAAAGTGGTACACGTTATATACCAGAGTAAGAAACTGGAACTCCACCCCTCACTTCTTATCTCGAGCCAAAAATGGAGTATATCATCCCTATCCTTTCAGTCGAGTCACCGCTTTCAGCAACCACTGCTGCTCCTTCGTTGAACGAAACTGCTACGGTGAATGCCGCTGTTCCAGCCCCGAATTTCTTTCATTTTTGATCAACAAAAGCTGCATCTCGGGATAGCCTCCATTGAGATTCTATTGCCAGTTCCGTGTAGAAAAAGATAGAGGTTAAGGCCATTTTTGTCTCAACCATAGATCTCTTTCAGAATGGGCCCAGCTAACGCGTGAAACACTCCCCCTGGGGAGTACGGACTGTTAGACATGGACTGCTAGCGGAGTGGAAAGAAGCTAGCGTTAGGGGGCGTAGTCTTCCCTCAGACGCGGATAAAGGGGTAGGTTCCGATCCCGCTTCTTTGATCTATAGGCCCGAAAGCCAGAGCTGACTTATTGATATTTATTCTCTGCAAGTAGATGCATCTCCAGTTAGGGGGGCTTCTAAGCACCAGTAAGGAAGTCCAAGTAGTGCTAATTTCTCCCTTTTTAGAATGGCTCCTTTGAGTCTTTGACAACCACTCTTTCCCGTGAAACCCGGAAGGAAAGATCTTTCTTTCCCTGACTTATCCTATTCATTCACACAGCTGCCCGCCTAGAAGAGCCACTCGCTCTCTAGTGTTGTCACACAAGATAAGCACGCCGCCCGCCTGCTGGCCGGCAGAGGCGTGGTTATCTGAAGTGGATTCTCTCTTTTGGCGGGGTTCTCGTGAGATTATTCTATAGAATGGGCCAATATCGTTCAAGAGCCTAACCGCCGCACCGATCATTCAAGGGAAGGCGGGACACTGCGAGGTGGGTAGTTTATCTGGGGCGGATGCCTCCTAAAGAGTAACGGAGGTGTGCGAAGGTAGGCTCAAGCGACCTCTCTTTTCGTACCGCAAAAGGGTCCTACCTAATTATTGAATGTGCCACTTAAGTAAGAATCCAATCTTTATGTTAGCTGTTGAAGGGAAAAAGGAAGGGAGAAGTCTCCTTGCAACACAAACTGACCGTTGAGTGTTAAAGGAAACTTCTTCAGGGGCCTTCAAGCAAGGCTGACTGAATAAAGAAATGGAACATGGGAGCGGTTGTGGGTAGCAGCTACAAAACCACCGGGAAAAGGGCCTTCCTTCTGAGCTTCATCTAGTCAACAGAGAAGGGATACCGTCCCCCATGCTCTTAAGGTTCGCTTACCGAGAAAAGTCACAATATTAAGAAGCAAAGTCCAAGAATGGTCTGTTCACATCGCAACTTTTAGAAAAAGAAACTACTAGACTAGACTAGTAGTTGAGTGCTCTTTGTTGTTCGGATCTTGACCGGGTCCGAGCTTCCCAGATAACGAGGGAAATGCCTCCACTGCACCATCGACTGACCGGACCCCGGGGCACCTGCCGCAAGGAGAGGAGGCTCCTGGTCAACCCGCCGAGGTCGGGGAGCCGCGGGAAATCCTTCTCTATACAAGTTCTCGGACGAGGTTTTTTCCCGAGAACCTGAAACGGATTCGTGAACAACTGCAGGCCGATGAACAACTGGCGGAAATAGCTTAATGGTAGAGCATAGCCCCCGGTCCGCCCTCTCTTTTCTCAACTCAAATGCTTCGAGTTTAAGTTAGGCACCGTTTGCCATTCATTCATGAACTGGCACTGCTCCCTACCTGAACCTTTTCCGTGGCGACAGTATAAAGAAGCCTGCCCCTTTACCCGCGAAGCGCTACGCCCCTAGGACCTGTAGAACAAGAAAGCTTCGACGCAGAGCCACCTGAAGGAAGAGATCGACGTTAAAGACAGTGAAGCTGAAGATAGTAGACAGTACCTGATTGATTCTATACTCCTTGCAGCTGGCTGACACTGAAGAGGAAGAGGAGGGGGAGGATGAGGTTGGTGTTACTCATAATCCCCATTAAACCTATTACGCTTTAACATGATTATTTATTATAATTGTTATTATGATTATTTTTGTAATTTTCATGATTTATAATAATAATAATAATAATAATTATTATTATTATTATTATCATTATTATGTTGCTTGATATATATTTATTGTTATTGCTTGATCACACCTTTTATGCATGTTTAAAGGGAATTTGTACTTGTGATCACGCTTAATAAGATAATTAATAATCTTGTTTAGGGTTAATTTGATTATAATTCAAGTGATCGCCAATAATAGATTTATTTGTGCATTAATATTCAACCAACATAGATAAATTAAATAGGTTTTAGGGGTAAACCTATTGATTGCATGTTAGTCAGAAAGCGCACATGAGTATGATCAGAATAAAGTAGAGGCCTATTATTAGGGCAGGTTCAATCTCTTTTAGGTTGGATTTGTACCTTCATCCCCGAACTACCTGTCATGGTTCCAGACCTATTGGAGTTGACGATCTCCTGGATCGTTAAGGGGTGTAACCTTGACCCTGTGAACGGTTTACAAGTTCCTAAAACTTGTTGGCGACTCTTTTGATCTATCTTCTTTCCCTTTGGATGCCACCATACTTTAGTGTATGATCACAGTAGGGTTCAAGTTTGGGATAATGCTTGAAATTATTCCCTACAGTTTTTGGCGACTCCACTGGGGAAGATTTCTATTTTAATTCTTGAAATTTATTTCGGCAATGATTTAGAATGAGTGGATGAGACTCGAAAAGTTCTAAGTATTTCATGTGCGTAATTTTTATTAACATTATTGTCATATGCATAAAAAAGATCTCATTGGATAGACCATCTGTAGACACCTAAAAATGTCTCCCCAAAACCAAACCCAATGATAAATAACCTTTCACCGCCTCTATTGGTCGGGTTTAGTATTTAATCCCGAGAGTGCTTACAAAATCGTATTTTATTAAATTCATACCTTTGAAAGGTCCATGGATTAGTCTTGATGTTTGGTAAAAGCATAGTTTTAATTAATTTTAAGCCCAAACCTTTTTATTTTATTATTTTATTATTTATTTTTGGCCCAAATTTTTTATTTCATTATTTTCTTATTTTAGCCCGAATAATAAAAGTCAGGAAAAAGCCCGAAATTATCAATCGGCACTTAAAAAGCCGAAAGAAATTAGGGTTAAAAATGAATTTAGACGGAAAAATGGACTGGAACTGACCGTGTCACGGTACAGCTTGACCGTGTCACGGGAACCATTCTCGTCTGACGGTGGGACTTCCCGTGACACGGGAGATCTGCCGTGACACATGAAGTTCCGTGTCCTTTCCGCGTAAACCCTTAACGCGTTTTCCGTTCCGTTTTCTGAAAATTTCCCGCGTCACTCCAAAACTGTACCGTGTCATGGGAATGTGTACCGTCTGACGGTACTGTCTAACCGTGTCACGGTACATTCTGACCGTGTCACGGGATACTTTTTTAGGGTTTTTATCATTTTAGGGTTCCGTGTGCTCCCTCAGCACATTTCCCTATAAATACCCCCTCATTTCTGATGTACGGGGCAACCAGATTTCTATGATTCTTATTTTCTCTCTTCTATGCTATTAACCTAAACACTAGCCTACCCTTTTTACTTCAAAATTCCTTCTTCAAGCACTCAAAGGAGTCCATATTTTTCTCGAGGTTCTGTCCTTAAGCCAAGGCGTGAAAGGTAGAATCGGTTGAGGATTTGGCCCCAAAATCAACCTTATTTTATTTAATTTAATTTAGTTATTGTTTTATTATTTTCCTTGAAGTTACTAACTCGTTTATTATTTTGTAGTTGCAAACAAACAGATTCAAAGTAAGGGATTTTTTTTATGTTGTTGGAATTATGATTAAATTGGTTTTAATATTAATGTTTATTCTATTATTTATTTTGATCACCATATTGCATGTTAAAGGGAATATGTAATTGAAAATCACGACTAATAAGATAATTTGGACAACCGGTTTAGGATCCTTTTTAATCTTATTATTAATTGAAGTGATCACGATATTTTAGAATTATGTGTGCATTAATTTTGAACCAATTCAGTTAAATAATAGTTTGGAGCGAATTGAATTATTGTTTGTATGCCTTTGAGATCACAGCAATGCTTTTCAATATAAGAATCAAGTAGAGGCCAATACGGGCGAATGTGACTCCATGACTCACTTCGTACCATCATCCCCGATCCTCCTTTCGTGGTTCCGAACCATATGGAGTTAGTAATCTCATGGATTATGAATGGGGTGTAACCTTCACGGGTCAATCGTTGTTGCCTTCGTTGTCCCTTATTCGTGGTTGCCTTTTATGATCCGTGAACGGTTTACAAGTTCCTTAAAAACTTGTTGGCGGCTCTCTACTTTCCTTGTCCCTAATCGTGTCCCTTATCGTATATGTCAATTCCCACTTCCTATGAGTGCCAAGCATATTCACAACATGCTTTTAACGTAGGCGCACTTCGAGCGACGCCTACAATTTGGCGACTCCACTGGGAAGGATTCTTAATTACTTATCGATTTGAGTGATCGGTATTTAATTAAGATGAGTGGATGAGACTTGAAAGATTCTTGAAAAAAATATTCCTGTGATTAATTTGGCATTTTTGCATCTGCATAGACGTTTTAACGTCGCATTCAGGTTTGTCCCGTAGGAAAAATTGGATAACTCGGTTGCGCGCAAAAGCAAACAGGGAACCAGTTAGATTTTCTGACTGCCGTGTCACGGCAGTCCTAAAATCTGTCCGGTGGCCTATTTTCTTTTCTCACAGTCGACTTCCTTCGATTTTTCTGAAAAAACGTATGTGTTCTACATGCGTCTTAGCCCCGGGGGATTTAAGCTCTATCAACCCAAAAACGCTCATGGCAATAAGGGTTCATCTGAGTCATTAAATCCACCCAAACCATGGAGTCAAGTTCGATTTCATCACGAACTCGCAGAGCTGCCCGTTGGCATACACCCTCAAGGGAGGCTGCCTTGCTAACGCGTCCAAACTCTTAACCATGATACCCTTTTGACACCCAAAGCTTGACCAATAGTTGAAATAGATCTTGACTTTAGGTTGCGAACTTTTTTACATCATCGTGCCTAAATGCTATGTGTTTGTTTGGTGCTAACCCTCATGCGTTTGCTCTTTTGTTTAACTCATGACCGAGGGTTTTTATTCTCACATAGTAATTAGTTTGACTTAAAATTGATTAAAATATGAAAAATCACAAAAACTGACCTGGAACTGCGCACCGTGTCACGGCATGTTCTGCCGTGTCACGGTGAACAGTGCCGTGACACGCGAATGTCTACCGTCTGACGGTAGACTGCACCGTGTCACGACAGTTTGCACCGTGACACGGTGCCCAGGAATGTGTCCCGTCAGTCTTTTTTCTCGATTTTTGCATCCAGTATTGAGTCGTGTCTAGCTATACGGTCAAAACACGCGTCTATAACCTCACTTAATCACTCACATATTATGTCCACACACTTTTTTTAGTCATGCACCACTTTTGACAGTATTTTAGGGAAGTTTCGTTTTTTTTTTCGAAGTAAGTCGGATGGTATCCTCCCATGTTTTCTTTTTTTAATAAGTAGAGCTTCAATAAAATAAAAAAAAAAAAAAATTTTCTTTAATCCGGATAGGTTAAGGTCAAGTTTGGTCATTAAAGGTGTGTTTGTTTCGGTGTCACAACACTTGGGCAAGAAGCAAGGGTAGATTGTTATGGTTCGAGTCCATACCTCAACAACCTCTTGTACCAAAGAGGCGTACAAGGAAACCACCTCAATCATCTCCACAAGACCCATCTCAAGTCTACTTTCAACCAATGGTCACTAAGGAAGACATCGAGAACCTCAACAGGACAATCGAAAGATTGTTTGACATGATGCAGATACTCACTACTAGAGTCAGCACTGTAGAGCAAGACAAGAAAAACAGTGTCACTACTGCTGCGATGGATAAGATCAAGGAACAGATGAGCAAGATTTCCGAAGAGTTCACTTATGTGGAATAGCCTATCACTTCCTCGTCCTTAAGGGAGAAGCTTCCTGAGAAGTTTTCCACTGCTGATATTCCCAAGTTCAAGCCTACTGATAACCCGCTTTTCCATTTGAAGGCTTTTTCTGCAACTATGGCTCTTAAGGGAGTAGATTTTACACTCTTCCCTACGGTGTTTCCTCTTTCCTTAGAGCATGCCTGTCAACAGTGGTTCTATTCTCTGGAATCCAAGCACGTCGCGACCTGGGAGGATGTTACTGAAAGTTTTATGAATCGGTACAAGTTAACATCCAGGCCAAGACTTCTGAACGTGAACTCTCCATTATCAAACAGAAAGAGAATGAAGGCTTCACCACTTACCTAAGCAGGTGGAGAGAAACAGCTGCGCTCTTGGTGGATCCTCCCAAGGAGAAGGAAATGGTCCGCTTGTTCATTGCCAACCCGACTCATAAGTACAAGCAACACCTGAAGTTTCTACCCCTAAGTACCTTTGATGCTGTATACGATATTGGAATCAATATCGAAGACGAACTGATGAAGTCTGTTGGTAGCAACAATAACAACAACACTTGGAAAAACAAGAAGAACGACACTCCTTCTTCTTCGTCTTCTAAGCCCAATAATGCTACCAACAATATCAACATCAATGATGTGTTGGCCCCTTAATGCTCCTCCTCAAAGATTCCAAAGGCAAAGGAGGGTTTATACGCCTTTGGGAATGACTTATGATGCTGCTTATGACCGTCTTCATGGTCAGGGACTGATTATGCCAATTGGACCATTTCCAGAACCTCGACCTGAGAATAGGACCGCCAACTATGACCCCAATGCTTATTGCAAGTATCATCAAGGCAAGGGTCATAACACTGAGAAGTGTTGGAGGATGAAAGACGCAATCCAAGACCTGATAGATGCTAACCAACTTCCCGTCCCTTCAGGGGGCAAGAAGCCTAACATTCAAACAGGTCCTCTTTCTGATGCTTTGGCTATCATGGGAGATGAAGTCTCCTTTGATCCGTCAATACTCATTCAACCTGTGAATGAACCTCTGCCGGAAGTTGTATTTATCTCAAGCACTGAAGAAGTGAATGGGATTTGGGATAGTGATGATGAAGATGTCTATCTCAAAGATATAGCCTGTTCATCTCTCGGCACCAGTAAAGATGTTTGGGGGGACCTTGAGGTCAAGGTTCTCACTAGAAGTGGACGGTTGCAACAACCTAACCCACCTCCACCACAATCAAACCCGATAGTTGATCCCATCAACCCGGTGAATAACGATGTGGTCAAACAGCTACAAAAGACCATGGTGGAGATGAATGTATGGAAGCTTTTGGCCACTTCCCACGAGCATCGAAAGGCTGTAATGAATGCTCTGGTGAAGATAGGAGTCGATGACGACATGACTCCCCAAGGACTGGTCAACTTTCTCACTACTGAGCTGCCGAATACCTGCAATCTGATTTCCTTTTCTGATAAGGATCTACCCCCGGAAGGGGACCAACATAATATGGCCTTACACCTCACTGTGGTGTGTAGGCAGATGAATGTTCCTATGAGCCTGGTTGATAATGGCTCTGCAATCAATGTGTGCCCAATCCGTACTGCAAAGAAGTTGGGTATAAAGAATGAAGAGTTAACTCCTTCCACTCAAGGGATTCGAGCTTACGATAATACTCGCCGTCAAGCCGTGGGTACTATCATATTGAATATAACTACTGGGGTCGTTAAGCGTCGCACCAAATTTCAGGTGGTGGACATTAAGGCCTCTTTCAATATGTTGTTAGGACGCCCTTGGCTTCATGAGCTAAAGGCGATTCCGTCGTTGCTTCATCAGAAAGTGAAAGCCATAGTTGGAGGGGTTCCGATTACCATCGATGCTTCTCTTATGCGCATTCAAGTTATTGATACTCCCATCGTCCATGTTGAACACGACGAGGAAGATGAAGATCTTTGGGGGTTTTCACTAGATGATGTTCTTGCAATCGAAGAAGAGGAAAAGTGTCATCTCGACTTCGATCCTTATTCAAACACCAGTATCAACGCCATGCTGAAGAAGCAAGGTCACTTTCCTGGAATGACCCTTGGGCTCAAGAAGGAAATGGCTAAATCTTGGGGCTATCCTGGTGCAGTCAAGAAGGACACTTTCGGCTTAGGATTCGAGCCGACAAAGGAAGATTTGAAACAAGCTGCGTTGAAAATGAAGGCTCGCAACAGTGCTCGAATCACGAAGACAGAAATGGCCATGGATCCATATCCGTTCACTCTCAACGGCTAGTACATCAAATAAGGGGAAGACTTCCCATGCTATGAATTCCCCGAACCATTTGTCCATGATGGGATCCATGAACCAGGATTCGAGGTGTTCCTCGATTGTGACTTCATCGATGAAGAACTCTCTACAGTCGAGAAGTCAGCCAGCCTAAACTCTGATGATCTGGGAATTAATCTTCTTTTTGGAATGGAGAAAAATGACTCCAAGCCGGTCTGCAATGATAACTCTGAGCTCATTCAAGCGGTCATAGCGAACAAGGAGTTTGATCCCTCCGAGTTAATCGTCCAAGCTGACAACATTTCAAGGGGATGGCGCAAGACATTAAGCATCACTACGCCGAGTAGAGAGAAGTTGGAAATAACCGCTGGCGAGGGTCCTATGTTTGATGAGTCTGAATCATCTGGGTCCGAGTCCGAGTCTGAGTCTAAGTCTGTAGATGAGTCCTTAGAGTCTGAGGCTGACCCTCTTTCTGCTATAGAGTTCAACCCTGAGTCTCTTGTTAAGCCCTATCCTTCTAGTCCTAATAATTCTGGTGAGGTCGCAGCTGACCTTGCCTCTCTTGATGTATTAGCCAGTGATTTCAATAAAATGAGTACTTTGGCTTACGATGTGTGCCATTCCCCTAGCCCTGATCAATATTGCTTTGTTAATGATAAAAATGACAAAGAAATAATAAAAGCAATGGAAGAACACGAAAATAAAACAACAGTTATTGAAGATACAGAAACAGTTAATATTTCCAATGATACGACTGTTAAAGAAGTAAAAATTGGATTAACACTAAGTCAAGATGAACGCAAAGAGCTAATTAACTTGCTTAGTGAATTTGTTGATGTATTTGCTTGGTCATACCAAGATATGCCAGGAATTGACAGGGATATAGCTCAGCATACGATACCACTCACTCCAGGTATGAAGCCTGTCAAACAAAAGCTGCGCCGAATGAAACCAGATGTGGCTCTTAAAATCAAGGAAGAAATCAGAAAGCAATTGGCCGCAGGTTTCATCAAAGTATCCAAGTATCCGGAATGGATAGAAAATGTGGTTCCAGTTCCAAAGAAGGATGGAAGGGTCAGAATGTGTGTTGATTACAGGGATCTCAATAAAGCAAGCCCAAAAGATGGGTTCCCTCTACCTCACATTGACATTCTGGTCGATAATACAGCAAACCATGCACTCTTGTCATTCATGGATGGTTACGCCGGATATAATCAGGTATTGATGGCCGAAGAAGACATGGAAAAAACCACATTCATCACACAGTGGGGTACATATTGCTATACGGTAATGCCATTCGGGTTGAAAAACGCGGGTGCCACATACCAAAGAGCAGCTACAACATTGTTACATGATATGATGCACAAAGAGGTGGAGGTCTATGTAGATGATATGATTGTCAAGTCTAAGGATCGCCCAGGCCATATCGTCGCACTTCGCAAGTTTTTCGAAAGACTCTGTAAGTACAACATGAGATTAAATCCAGCAAAATGTGCATTCGGAGTCACGTCAGGAAAATTACTTGGATATGTGATCAGTTCCCGAGGGATTGAAATAGATCCTTCAAAAGTAAAAGCGATCATGGCCATGCCACCACCCAAAAATGAGAAGGAGATTCGAGGCTTCATTGGGAGGTTGCAGTATATAAGTAGGTTCATATCAAAGCTCACAGCAATATGTGAACCTATATTCAAGAAGATCAAGAAGAATGTCCCAGTCACATTGGGATGATGACTGCCAAAAGGCTTTCGACAAAATCAAAGAGTATTTGGCAAACCCACCCGTGCTAGCGCCAACAATACCTGACTTTCCTCTTCGACTCTACCTTACGGTCACAAGAGAAACGATGGGGGCAATGCCAGCACAAGAGATCGAAAGCAAGGAGAATGCAATTTATTACCTGAGCAAGAAACTCCAAGGATATGAGACGCGATACACGCCTCTTGAGAAGTTGTGTCTCGCACTTGTATGTAGTGTCTAAAATGGATCCTCTCAAATACCTGTTCGAGAAAGCAACACTCAACGGCAGATTATCAAGATGGATAGTCAATCTAGCTCAATTTGACTTGAGATTTGTGCCACAAAAGGCCATCAAAGGTTCTGCAGTTTCTGACTTCTTAGCAGACTTTCCGCTAGAAGAAGCTGAAAAAGAAGAAGATGAGTATGATTTCCCTGACGAAGATTTACTCATGACCGAAGACGATAGTTGGACGCTCTACTTCGATGGAGCTTCAAACCAAAAAGGATGTGGCGTGGGAGTCTTGCTCGTATCGCTCAATGAAGAACACATCCCAATTTCCATGAAGCTCGACTTTGATGTCACCAACAATGCCGCAGAATATGAAGCATGCATTTTGGGATTAGAAACAGCTGTCGCCTTGGGAATCAAGAAACTCAGAATCTACGGTGACTCTTCACTAATCATTAACCAAATCTTTAAGAGATGGAAAGTGAGGAGTGAAAGTCTCGCTACGTATCAAGCTCATCTGGAAACTCTCACGGAGCAACTAGATGAAGTGGAATATACGTATTTGCCAAGAGAAGAAAACCAGTTCGCCGACGCACTGGCTAAGTTAGCATCAATGGTGCAAATTCCAGCTGACACGATCAGGATGCCACTGACCATAGAGAGGAGATATGAACCAGCTTATGTTCATGCACTCGATGATGAACAAAAATCACAGGAAGAAGATGAAGAACCATGGTATATAGACATCCTTAATTATGTGACAAGAGCAGCATATCCTCTTAATACTGACAAAAGGGCACGCCGTGCTTTGAGGCTCCTAGCCTCACAGTATGTGCTCCTCAGGGGAGAACTCCACAAGAGAAGCGCAACAGGAAGGAATCTCTTATGTATAACCAAGAAAGAAGCACATAAAACCATGGAACTCACATGAATGCAAAGATGTTAGTCCAAAAGATTCAACGACAAGGTTACTATTGGACTACTATGGAGCGAGACTGTCACGAGTACGTCAAGAAATGTATGAAGTGTCAAATCTACGCAAACTTACAGCATGTTCCACCTTCGCTTCTCTACACGTATACTTCTCCATGGCCTTTCTCCACTAAGGGCATTGACATCATTGGAAAAATCACACCACCAGGACAAGGGGGGCATGAATTCATTCTCGTAGCAATCGACTACTTCACCAAATGGGTCGAGGCAGCCTCATATGCCAAGCTGACGGCAAAACATGTCGCTCAATTTATTGAGAAAAATATTATATGCTGCTATGGGGTACCACATGAGATGATCAGTGACAATGGGACACATTTCCAAGCCGAATGCGCGGAATTGTTGCAGAAATATCATATCAAACATCATCGATCATCACCTTACAGACCACAAACGAACGGAGCAGTCGAATTGGCCAACAAAAATGTGAAGACCATCATCGAGAAGATGGCGGAAAATTATAAGGATTGGCCAAGTAAGCTACATTTCACCCTTTGGGGTTATCGAACCTCTGTTCGTACATCGACAGGGGCTACCCCCTTCTCCTTGGTCTATGGCGTCGAAGCTGTACAACCAATCGAGCTCGAGATACCTTCTCTCCGAATCGCATTGGAAAGCCAACTAGATGAAGTCGACTGGATTAGAGCAAGATACGACGAACTGGTCTTGCTTGATGAAAAACTCTTGGCAGCTTTGCATCATGTACAAAACTACCAACAGCGTATGGCACGACATTTTAATAAAAAAGTCAAGACAAGGAACATCAAAGAGGGTGACCTAGTGCTTAAGGCACTTCGCAAAAATGTGTTAGATCCAAGAGGAAAATTCAGACCGAACTGGTCAAGACCATACATTGTTAAAGCCATCCTGTCTGGCGGAGCGACACAATTGGTAGACATGGACGGTAACGGCTTCCATAATTTAACCAACTTGGATCAACTCAAGAAATTCTACGCCTAGTCGCATGGGTTCATGACCCAATAGAGCTACGTCTGGCCTGATTACTTTTTTTAGGATACGTAGGCAACCCCTCAAGGGGGCCCGACCACTTTAAAATAAAAAAAAAATCCTCCCTCTATTGATCTAATATGCGCGTTGGTTCAGCATTGCGTCACGGCAAAAAAAAAAAAAGGGTAAATATGCCGCGACACGGGAGATATTCCCGTCTGACGGGAGAAAATCCCGTGTCACGACAAACTCTGAACGGAAAAAAAGGACAGAGTGCCTCCCGTGACACGGGATTTGTTCCCGTTTGACGGGAGAACTGTTCTGTGCCACGTCACCCTGTCTGCCAAAAAAAAAAAAAAAAATTTTGCCGTGACACGGGAACTTTAACCGTGTCA
Source organism: Chenopodium quinoa (assembly GCF_001683475.1). NCBI lineage: Eukaryota > Viridiplantae > Streptophyta > Magnoliopsida > Caryophyllales > Amaranthaceae > Chenopodium > Chenopodium quinoa. The sequence continues at coordinate 9,083 of NW_018743906.1, read as the reverse complement.
CGGGACCGTGACACGACAGATTTTCAGTTTCCCGTTTTATTTATTGGCGCATTCGTTGTGAATTTCCTGTTCGAGTTTTTGTTTTCGTTCTTCCATTGCGTCCGACTCCTTGACTCGGTTAATAAATAAAAGTCATTGTAATTTTTATTTTAAGAAATAAATGCGCTATTATTATTAAAATAAATGCGACTACAATATTGGCATCATACGCCTTATTTTAAATAAAAATTATAAATAATAAACTGCAAAGCACTATTGATCTAATCTCTCTCCTCTTTAGGAACATCCTTCTCTTGTTCAATTAGGTCAGCCTTCACCATTAGTGTGTCTTTTGTAGCCCGAACCGTCACACCCCTAGTCGAACTTTCGCCCCTTTCACCTTTCTTGAACTTTTTCGGTTGTTTCTCCCTATACACCATCTTTTCTTTACCCTTTCCTTTCACATAGGTCTTCTTTCTTGGCATCTTAGGAGTCTTAAACTCAATTCCTTGTGTTCTCGGACCTAGGCGATCTCTAAGAGGAGCTTTCTTCTCTCCAAGACGACTCTTTACATCAGACTTGCGCGATCCGAATCGTTCCCTCCTACTTCTAGGATTCAACCACGCCTTGTATACACTAGATATTGGAGGAGGAGCTTGGTCACTTGCAGAAACGGTCCACAAAGGTCTTCCAATCTAATAAGCCTCGTACTTGTGAACGTTACTTTCATGCAACGATACTTCACGAGGACTATTGTTATAGCGTGGAATTACTTGTTCAAGTCCATACTGCCGCATCAGTCGAGAGGGACAGTAAAAGGCCAGTTTGGAGATACTAGGAACACGACAATATGGAGTTTAATTCGTGCCAACCATCCTAGTAAGACTCCACCAAGGCACCACCCAACGAATGGAAAATTCCCTCTTTGCAAAGAAATTTTTCCAATCTTCATACGACATGTTCGCAGAATAATTCTTCTTCCTACGGACTATGTCGTTAGGGCCATATTTTTCAATATCGTCGGGGGCTTCAAATAATTCCAAACGCTCCATCAACCAAATCTGCAAAACAAGAAAAAAAAGAATATTAATAATAATAAAAAAAAACTGCAGATTCCCGTGACACGGCAGTCTTAACCGTGTCACGGCAAACCCCAACCGTGACATGGCGACTGTTTTGTGTCACGGGGGCTATCCGGAGCGTATTGTTACCTGTAGTAGTACCAGAGAGCCCTTTCTGATGGCTTTCCGGTCAGCTTTTGCCTCGTCAAGACCACAAAATGTTTCTCCAAGGCACGTCGGCATAGGAGATCTTCCGGATTCTACATGCTCAAGTACAGATGCTAGACAAGCATGTCCTACCCTACTGTTTGCAAATAGTAGCTTGCTAAACATGCAAAAAAAATATATGCCCTTCTACGACATACATGATAAGACTCAGAGATAGGGCGATTCAAATATAAGTTAGCAAGTTTTTCTAAATCTACTTCATTACCACAAACAATTCTATTTAAATCTGGATTTGTTAGATTCAGATGGCGTTCAAAGTCTTGGTAATAATATTCACGTAAGGTAGGCATGGCTATAAGATTCCTAGCAGGAAATCCAAAGATTGCACCAAATTCCTCCGACAGAGGACAGATCTCATCATAATCAAATTTGAAACAGTGCGTTTCTGGACTCCAATAATCTAATGCTGCTCTAAGAAAGTCATGTTCAATAGCTACGTGTTGCAGGGCTAGCAAACCCCTGACATGATATAATTCTAACTCTCTTTTTTCAGCATTGGTCAAATAATAAGATCAGTCGCGCAATGTATTATCAAAATTCTGAGACATGATTATTGAAATATGAAATTCTAAATTATTTTGTGTTTCGTAATTATGCACATCATGAATAATCTGGTCTTATTTTATAGCAAAAGCGCTCGAAACTGCCCAGAATTCATCTTTTCGCACGCGTGAAACAAACCGCTGAATAATACGCTTCCCGTGACACGGGAAATTCCACCGTGTCACGGGAACCTTTGCCGTGACACGGCAGGTTTTGCCGTGACACGGTGAACAGTGCCGTGACACGGCACCTTGCGCACTATATTTTTTCATGTTTTTCGTATCTATCCGGTTTTTTTGTATTTTCATATCTTTAACGTTTATTTTTCAGTCTTTTCTGAGAGTTTTATTTCTAATAAAATTCTCACCTTTTTTTTATTTTTATCTTTATTTTATTTTAAGATTTTATTTCTTTTGTTTTTTATTTTATTTTTCTTTTGGGGAAGGTATTTTTTATATTTATTTATTCTTCATTTTATTTTTATTTCTTTTCTTTTGGGGAAAGTAATTTTATTTTGAGTGTTTTTTATTTCTTTTCTTTTGGGGAAGGTCGATACCCTCCATTACTCCACTTATGTTTTTTCGTCGTGTCATTAATAAGTACACAATCACACATAAAGAGTCTCAAACACACACTAACACACACAATAGTAGATATATAAACTGTAAATAATGTACAAAGAGTCGTAATACATAAATGTGTCAAGTGTCATCACAGTATGCACAAAAAACCCTCGGTCAAGAATCAGTCTCATCTTGACCCTGTGTATGTGGACCTCCCTGTGTGTATGGGAACGGCGAACCGAAGAGTCCCTCGACCATTCGAGTACGGGGAGTAGCGTCCCTACTAGTCCCCATAGGCCCAGTAGTAGCCAAGCTCAAAGCAGGACCCGTCCAGCCGGAGAATGGAGTAGACTGGCCCAAAGATACTGGAATCGTCGGCGAAGGCATCGTCCCATACAGCGGAACCGAGAACAAGCCCGACAGTGGTGGAGGAATCCCGAATAATGGGGCCGAGAATGAACCAGGATCCAAAGGAGACCCAAACTCAGGAACTGGAGGCTGTGAAAATGACGGACGCTGAGAAGACTGACCCTGCTGCCACTGAGCCTCCTGGAACGGCTGAGTAGTCTGCGGCTCTCGCTCAGAACGCCTGTGAGCCTCAGGAGATCGTCTACCACGACCAAGCTCCTCCTCGTCCGAGCCTCTGGGCCTCGAGCGCGAGCGGGACCTCCGTCGCTCCTGAAAACACAAAATCAAAAGGTGTCAACGATGCAAAATAAAACAACTGGTAGAAATGAAAAAATAATAAGTGATACCTTAAGGACATCGCTAGAGCTCCGACAACTCGCACCACGCCGAAGCTTGATGATGCAATACTTTAGCGCATCCACCAGTTTCATGATTCCCATCACCTCCGGGCGGTTAGGCTGAGGATAAAACAAAGAAAAATCAGTAATAAGCAGCATTAAAAGGGTGGGAAATGCGTCGAAGAAAACTCACCGGCTCAAAAACCTCGGGAACTGACTCCTGCGCCTGTCTATAACCCTCCGGCGCGTCGGCAATATGGTCCTCCGTGATACCGATCGGCCCAGAGTAGCGGACATACTGAGGAGGAATCTGAATCCTCCCCACAAGGTGAATGGTCGTCTGAAAATATGATCGAATAATCAAGTTATTCGACTATTTAAAACAAAGACTAGCAAAGAAGATTCTCGAAAGAAATCATACCTCGGGAAGACGGGATGGAGGAGCCAGAGAGGGAAGCAAATCCCACGCATAGTCGCTCTCCATGTGAACGAGCTCCTGCCACGGAAGAGTGTAGCGCTCTCCCCTGTTGATCAACCCTCTAATCAAGCAGGAGTCCAGCATCGACTCTGGCGGGGATGAAGGCACCACGAAACGATCGCCGCTATGCTGACGGACGACTCGCTCCCCCAAATACCAGACGAAGCGCCTAGTACCAACCAAAATGGTATGGTACACTGAAAGACGTAGGGCCTCGGGTAGATCAGTCATCCCGGCCCAAGGACGATACTAGACATCGATGGGAACCTGGAAACCATAAAAATTAGGGTGTGAAACAACAGAAACAACATCAGAAGGAAAAAAAACGCAACATAGCTAATCCTTACGCCAACGAAAGAGGTGCCTCGGCGTAGTAGCCACGAAGCGCCGGAACAGACTCCACCCGTGACTCTCCTCGGTCACGCCAGCTGGCTCCGACGGGGAAGTCATGGACCACTCCCCGACGCCGGCGAGGAGCCAAGCATGGGAAGTACTGGTAGAACCATAACTGCAATAAAAATAACATTTAGCACACGAATCGAACAAGCTGAAATGAAACAAGAAGGGAAAAGATCATCACCTCTACGACTCTCCACAGGCCGTAAACGGTGATAAGGGACTCGTCATTCAGCTGACGGCAGCCATGACGTAGAGATAGAAGAAGATCCGCGTACCCAAGACTGGCCCAGCTATAGGATCCTATCTCGGGAATCCTGGCCAAAGAGGGGAGGTAGTAGAGGAGCACGCGTGAACTCCTGTCGGGAGAGAGGGTCATAGAGATCAGGATCAAGATGAAGATCCGCACCCGCTGCTCGGCCGTGATCCTCCATATTGAAGCCGCGAGCAAGAACTGAAGCCGACTCCGATCGTCCACTCCTAGGACCACCTCGAGACACCGGTCGGGTCCTGATGTGCTGAACGACCGGACCAAACAAATCAGCTACCTCAGCCGATGTCCAAGATAGATCAGACATCTGGCCTACTGCCTGGTCAGTAAAGCGCAACCCGCTGATCATGCTGAAGTCCAGGGGGGTCACCGTCATCTCCCCCCAAGCAAAGTGAAACGTGTTGGTAGTATCCCAGAAATACTCCAACAATGCGCGAACGACCGTCGCGCCGCAACCCCGGGGGCTGCGAAACCCTACAACCGTCGCGTAGAAATCGACCAAGCCAGACAACTCCCATAGGGCGCTCGTAGCAGGATCCCCGGTAATGACCTGGTAAAGTCGAGGGATCAAATCACCAGCCCCGGAACCATGCTGGCGAAGTGTGCCATCGACTATGCCGGAGAGTGCGCGGTGAGAGATGTGGTTTTCACGGCAGAAAACCAACTGGTCTGGGGTCCACGGAGGTGGAACCCACCTACCCCTACTCGTAGAAGTCCGAGGCTCGGACTCCAAGACGTCGCCGTCCACGCCCTCAGGGACAGTGGGAGTGTCCTCCCGAAAAGCCCGACGTCGGCCGCGGGTAGAAAGGTCGCAATCTCGTCGTCTAGGCATGCTATTGTAAAAATCTAAATGTTTAGCATCATTTCCTAAACATTTTTTAAGGTGCATATTTATAATAAAAAAAAATAAATATCTAAATACTTAGCATCATTTCCTAAGCTATTTAGTTGTTTATTGAATTATATGCTAAATTTTATCTAAATGTTTAGCATCATTTCCTAAACATTTAATTCAAGTTGCATATTAAAATGTTTAGCATCATTTCCTAAACATTTAATTCAAGTCGCATATTTACAATAACAATCTGAATACTTAGCATCATTTCCTAAGCTATTTAGTTGTTTATTGAATTATATGCTAAATTTTTACCTCAAGGCTAAAAATTGGCAAAATTATGGTATTTAGTTTCTCCATGACAAACTAATACTACAGTTCTCTTAGCCGCATGATACTATGTTCTCCATGACAATATAGTACATATGCAAAATATGAATCAACACATCATTTCACAAGATTCACCACCATTTTTTCACCATTTCAAAGCATGAACATTATTTCACAAAGTAGCACCCAAAAATGGTGATTTGCTAAATTCTCCATCAAATCATGCAATTTTTGTCTCAAATTTCTCACAAACACACATGTACACATATACAAGTAAAATCATGGCAAGAATTTCAACATAAAGCTTCAAAATAAAAAAAAACCCCAAATTGAGTTTTTAGGGTTTGTCATGAAATTGTTAATATGAAGCAAATTCAAAGCAAAAATCAAAGAGAGCTTACATGAATGTTTGTAAAGGGTCGAAAATGAGGAGAAGATCGAGAAATTACAACAAAATTGGTGAAATTCGAACTCCAAAACTCGAAAACGTGTTCCGGCCACCAACGCAGCTGCCACGACACGGGCAACACTAACTGTGTCACGGTCAAGACTAACCGTGTCACGGCGACCTTCAAGCCTGACGGAGCTCCGACAATCTGGGCGGCTGCTCCGGGACAGAAGCAGAAGCAGCAACGGCAGACAGCAGTAGCGCAGAACAGTAGCAGGAAAACCGCAACAAAACAGAAAAAAAAAGAGAAAAGATTTGCGGACTAACCGTGTCACGGTCGCCGTTACCGTGTCACGGCGAGCTTCGAACGACCGGCGGTTAACCTCAGGCGTGGCGCGGCAGTTTTTGGTAAGAAAGGAGAAAAAATGGTGAAGTGTGAAAGCAAGTATGAAGAAGAAATGTGAAATGTGAAATGGTGAAAGCAAGCATGCGGATTTAAAGACAGAAAAGGACAAAAAAAAGAGAAAAAGTGACCGTTGTTGATTGATTCAAACAGCGAAAAGAAAAAAAAGAAAAAGAAAAAAAAAATAGGGGTCCCGTGACACGGGATCCTTGTCCCGTCTGACGGGAAGCCTTGACCGTGTCACGGGAACCTGCTGACGTGGCACGGCAAAACTGCATTTGGTCAGGGAATATTCTTGGTTTTTTTGACCAGTTTGACTGATTTTTCGAGCTTATTGGGCGATTATTTTTCGCTACAGTTACGCGGAAAATTCCAACTGATGTTTAAGGGGGACTAAAATTACCATTTTACCCCTGGCAAGCGTCAAAGCCTATTTTTCGGCATTTTAAGCATTTAATATGGTCGGATAATCGGCTTAAAATTGTGAATCATCTGCGACCCACGTTCGGGGATAATCGAACCACCATACACTTATCAATTTTCAGCAATCGTCGGCTTTCCTTAGGCTTGGAAAGCGTTATTGGTGGATTTTTCTTCAAGTATAGAAAACTGCCAAGCCGGCTTTCCTCAGGCTTGGAAGCGTTATCGGTGGATTTTTCTTCAAGTATAGAAAACCGCCAAGTCGGCTTTCCTCAAGCTTGGAAAGCGTTATCGGTGGATTATTCTTCAAGTATAGAAAACCGCCAAGACGGCTTTCCTCAGGCATGGAAAGCATCATTAGTGGATTTTTCTTCAAGTATAGAAAACCACAAAATTCCTTTGTCGGCTTTCCTCAAGTATGGAAGGCATTAGCGGTGGATTTCTTCAAGCATAGAATGACACCAAATTCGTTCGTCGACTTTCATCAGGCATGGAAAGTATTATCCGGTAGCTTTCTTCAGGCTTAGAAAGGTACCAAACTCTTCAGTCGGCTTTCCTCAAGCATGGGAAGCGTTTCAACAAATGTCACTCGGTGGATTCCTTCAAGCTTAGGAAGCTGCCAAATTCGTTTGTCACCAACACACTGGTGCCAGATACGTATTCTATCCCTTTACTCTTTTATTTGTAGAACTAACATTTTTCTGCAGGTATCGGCGTATACAGAGTGATTTAGGATCGCAGAACGTCTTAAATCATTCTCCGTCCCTATCGACTACTTTGACTATCGTTTTCGAAACTGACGTTTCTACAAACTCAGTCAAAGTGGGGGCTTCTGTTGACACCTAAAAATGTCTCCCCAAAAACCAAACCCGATGATAAATAACCTTTCACCGCCTCTATTGGTCGGGTTTAGCATTTAATCCCGAGAGTGCTTAAAAAATCGTATTTTCTTAAATTCATACCTTTAAAAGGTCCATGGATTAGTCTTGATGTTTGGTAAAAGCATAGTTTTAATTACTTTTAAGCCCAAACCTTTTTATTTTATTATTTTATTATTTATTTTTGGCCCAAATATTTTATTTCATTATTTTCTTATTTTAGCCCGAATAATAAAAGTCAGGAAAAAGCCCGAAATTATCAATCGGCACTTAAAAAGACGAAAGAAATTAGGGTTAAAAATGAATTTAGACGGAAAAATGGACTGGAACTGACCGTGTCACGGTACAGCCTGACCGTGTCACGGTACAGCCTGACCGTGTCACGGGAACCATTCTCGTCTGACGGTGGGACTTCCCGTGACACGGGAGATCTGCCGTGACACATGAAGTTCCGTGTCCTTTCCGCGTAAACCCTTAACGCGTTTTCCGTTCCGTTTTCTGAAAATTTCCCGCGTCACTCCAAAACTGTACCGTGTCATGGGAATGTGTACCGTCTGACGGTACTGTCTAACCGTGTCACGGTACATTCTGACCGTGTCACGGGATACTTTTTTAGGGTTTTTATCATTTTAGGGTTCCGTGTGCTCCCTCAGCACATTTCCCTATAAAATACCCCCTCATTTCTGATGTACGGGGCAACCAGATTTCTATGATTTCTTATTTTCTCTCTTCTATGCTATTAACCTAAACACTAGCCTACCCTTTTCACTTCAAAATTCCTTCTTCAAGCACTCAAAGGAGTCCATATTTTACTCGAGGTTCTGTCCTTAAGCCAAGGCGTGAAAGGTAGAATCGTTTGAGGGTTTGGCCCCAAAATCAACCTTATTTTATTTAATTTAATTTAGTTATTGTTTTATTATTTCCTTGAAGTTACTAACTCGTTTATTATTTTGTAGTTGCAAACAAACAGATTCAAAGTAAGGATCATGCTCTTTTTTTATTATTATTTTTTTCTAACGATTTTTATGTTGTTGGAATTATGATTAAATTGGTTTTTATATTAATGTTGATTCTATTATTTTTTTGATCACCATATTGCATGTTTAAAGGGAATATGTAATTGAAAATCACGACTAATAAGATAATTTGGACAACCGGTTTAGGATCCTTTTTAATCTTATTATTAATTGAAGTGATCACCAATTTTTAGAATTATGTGTGCATTAATTTTAAACCAATTTAGTTAAATAATAGTTTGGAGCGAATTGAATTATTGTTTGTATGCCTTTGAGATCACAGGAATGCTTTTCAATATAAGAATCGAGTAGAGGCCAATACGGGCGAATGTGACTCCATGACTCACTTCGTACCATCATCCCCGATCCTCCTTTCGTGGTTCCGAACCATATGGAGTTAGTAATCTCATGGATTATGAATGGGGTGTAACCTTCACGGGTCAATCGTTGTTGCCTATCGTTGTCCCTTATCGTGGTTGCCTTTTATGATCCGTGAACGGTTTACAAGTTCCTTAAAAACTTGTTGGCGGCTCCCTACTTTATTGTCC